>NW_027490133.1:1200000-1545472 GCF_050948175.1 Xylocopa sonorina | reverse complement strand
TAAGAGATAATATTCATTGCGAAGTGTCATGTATACTTCGTATTCACTTCAAATGAAAGTAAATGCGACACTTCCTTGCTAGGAAATAGCGTTTGTAGATGTCTACGTATCGAAGGAATAGAGTTCTAGTGCTCCATAAAACGAGATATCTCATCTCATTTCGATGTTTCATGATAAGATATAAAATTCATTGCGGTGTTATGTGTACCTCGTATACACTTCAAATGAATGTAAGTGCGACACTTCTTTGCTAGGAAGTAGCGTTCGCAGTTGTCTACGTATCGAAGCAATAGTGTTCTGATGCTTCTTAAATCGCGATATCGCATCTCATATCTATGGTTCATGATAAGATATAATATTCATTGCGCGGTGTCATGTATGCCTCGCACACACATCAAATGAATGTAAATGCGACACTTCCTTTCTAGAATATTACGTTTCCAGCTGTCTACGTATCGAAGCAATAGAGTTCTAATGCTTCTGAAAACGCGATATCGCATCTCGTTTCAATTCTTCATGTTAAGATATAATATTCATTACGAAGTGTTATGTGTTCCTCGCCTACACTTCAAATGAATGTAAATGCGACAATTCCTTGCTAGAAAATAACGTTTGCAGATGTCTACGTATCGCAGTAATAGAGTTCTAATGCTTCTTAAAACGCGATATCGCATCCCCTTTTTATGTCTCATGATAAGATATAATATTCATTGCGAAGTGTCATGTATACCTCGTATTCACCTCAAAAGAATATAAATGCGACACTTCCTTGCTAGGATATAGCGTTGGCAGGTGTCTACGTATCGAAACAATAGAGTCTAATGCTTCCTAAAACGAGAAGTCGCATCTCATTTCTATGTTTCACGATTAGATATAATACTCATTGTGGAGTGTTATGTTTACCTTGTACTCACTTCATAAGAATGTAAATGCGACGCTTCCTTGCTAGGAAGTAGCGTTTGCAGATGTCTGCGTATCGAAGCAATAGATTTCTAATGCTTCTTAAATCGCGTTATCGAATCTCATTTCTATGTTTCGTGATAAGGTATAATATCCATTGTGGAGTGTCATGTATACCTCGTATTGACTTCAAAAGAATGTAAATGCGACACTTCCTTGCTAGGAAAAAGCACCTCCAGATGTCTACGGATCGACCAATAGAGTTCTAATTCTTCTTAAAACGCGATATCGCATCTCTTTCCTATGTCGCATGATAAGATATATTATTCATTGCGAAGTGTTATGTGTTCCTCGCCTACACTTCAAATGAATGTAAATGCGACAATTCCTTGCTAGAAAATAACGTTTGCAGATGTCTACGTATCGAAGCAATAGGGTTCTAATGCTTCTTAAAACGCGATATCGCTTCTCATTTCTGTGTTTCATTATAAGATATAATATTCATTGCGAAGTGTCATGTGTACCACGCATACACTTCAAATGAATGTAAATTTGACACTTCCTTGCTAGGAAATAGCGTCTGCAGATGTCTACGTATCGTAGCAATAGAGTCCTAATGTTTCCTAAATCGCGATATCGCATTTCACTTCGACGTTTCATGATAAGATATAATATTCATTGAGCAGTGTTATGTATATCTCGTCTACACTTCAAATGAATGTAAATGCGACACTTGTGGAGTGTTATGTGTCGTATTCACCTCAAAAGAATGTTAGTGCGACTCTTCCTTGCTATTAAATAGCTTTTGCAGATGTCTACGTGTCGTAGCAACAGAATTCTAATGCTTTTTTGTTCGCGATATAGCACCTCATTTCTATGTTTCATGATAAGGTATGATATTCATTGTGGAGTGTTATGTATACCTCGTATTCACTTCAAAAGAATGTAAATACGACACTTCCTTGCTAGGAAATATCGTTTGCAGATATCTACGTATCGTAGCAATAGAGTTCTAATGCTTCTTAAAACGCGCAATCGCTCCACATTTATATGCTTCATGATGAGATATAATATTCATTGTGGAGTGTTATTTAAACCTTGTATTCACCTCAAAAGAATGTAAATGCGACACATCCTTGCTAGGAAATAGCGTTTCAAGATGACTAGGTATGGAAACAGTAGAGTTCTAATGCTTCTTAAAACGAGATGTCGCACCACATTTCTATGTTTCATGATGAGAAATAATATTCATTGCGAAGAGTCATGTATACCTCGTATTTACTTCAAAAGACCGTAAATGCGACACTTCCTTGCTAGGAACTAGCGTTTGCAGATGTCTACGAATCGAAGCAATAGATTTGTAATGCTTCTTAAATCGCGATATCGCATCTCACTTCTACGTTTCATGATAAGATATAATATTCATTGTGCAGTGTTATGTGTATCTCGTCTACACTTCAAATGAATATAAATGCGACACTTCCTTGCTAGGAAATAGCGTCTGCAGATATCTACGTATCGTAGCAATAGAGATCTAATGCTTCTTGAATCGTCATATCGCATCTCATTTCTATGTTTTACGATAAGATATATTATTCATTGCGGAGTGTCATGTATACCTCGTATTCTCTTCAAAAGAATGTAAATGCGACACTTCCTTCCTAGTAAATAGGGTTTTCAGATGTCTTCGTATCGTAGCAATAGAGTTCTAATGCTTCTCGAAACGCGATATCGCATCACATTTCTATGTTTCATGATCAGTTATAGTATTCATTGTGGAGTGTTATGTATACCTTGTATTCGCTTCAAAAGAATGTAAATGCGACACTTCCTTGCTAGGAAATAGCGTCTGCAGATGTCTACGTATTGTAGCAATAGAGTTCTAATGCTTCTGAAAACGCCATATCGCATCTCATTTCTATGTTTCATGATAAGATATAATATTCATTCTGGAGTGTTATGTATACCTCGTATTCACTTCAACAGATTGTAAATGCGACACTTCCTTCCTAGGTAATAGCGTCTGCAGATGTTTACGTATCGGAGCAATGGTGTTCTAAAACATCTTAAATCGTCATATCGCATCTCATTTCTATGTTTCATGATAAGATATAGTAATAATTGTGCAGTGTTATGTATACCCCGTATTCACTTCAAAAGAATGTAAATCCGTCACATCCTTCCTATTAAATAGCGTTTGCAGATGTCTACGTATCGTAGCAATAGTGTTCTAATGCCTTTTAAATCGCGATATCGCATCTCATTTCCATGATTCATGATAAGATATAATATTCGTTGCGTAGTGTCATGCATACCTCGTATTCACTTCAAAAGCATGTAAATACGACACTTCCTTGCTAGGAAATAGCTTTTGCAGATGTCTACGTATCGTGGCAATAGAGTTCTAACGCTTCTTAGAACGCGATATCGCCTCTCATTCCTATGTTTCATTATAAGATAAAATATTCATTGCGAAGTGTCATGTATACCTCGTATTCACTTCAAAAGAATGTAAATGCGACACTTCCTTGCTAGGAAATAGCGTCTGTAGATGTCTAAGTCTCGAAGCAATAGTGTTCTCTTGCTCCTTAAATCGCGATATCGCATCTCATTTCTATGTTTCATGATAAGATATAATATTCATTGCGAAGTGTCATGTATACCTCGCATACACTTCAAATGAATGTAAATGCGACACTTCCTTCCTCGGAAGTAGCGTTTGCAGATGTCTACGTATCGAAGCAACAGAGTACTAATGCTTCATGAAACGAGATATCGCACCTCATTTCTATGTTTTATGATAGGATATAATATTCATCGTGCAGTGTTATGTATACCTCGTATTCACCTCAATAGAATGTAAATGCGACACTTCCTTGCTAGGAAATAGCGTTTGCAGATGTATACGTATCGAAGCAATAGTGTTCTAATGCTTCTTAAAACGGGATTCCGCATCTCATTTCTATGTATCATGGTAAGATATAATATTCATTGCGAAGTGTCATGTATACCTCGTATTCACTTCAAAAGAATGTAAATGCGATACTTCCTTGCTAGGAAATATCGTCTACAGATGTCTACGTCTCGTAGCAATAGATTTCTAATGCTTCTTAAAACGCGATATCGCATCACATTTCTATGTTTTATGATAAGATATAATATTCATTGTGTAGTGTTATGTATACCTCGTATTCAGTTCAATAGAATGTAAATGCGACTCTGCCTTGCTAGGATATTTCGCTTGCAGATGTCTACGTATCGTAGCATTACAGTCCTATTCCTTTTAGAACGCGATATCGCATCTCATTCCTATGGTTCACTATAAGATATAATAAGCATTGCGAAGTGTCATGTATACCTCGAATTCTCTTCAAAAGATTGTAAATACGACACTTCCTTGCTAGGAAATAGCGTTTGCAGATGTCTACGTATCGAAGCAATAGAGTTCCAGTGCTTCTTAAATCGCGATATCGCATCTCATTTCTATGTTTCATGATAAGATATAATATTCATTGTGGACTGTTATGTATACCTCGTAATCACTTCAATAGTGTGTAAGTGCAACACTTCCTTGATATGAAATAGCGTTTGCAGATGTCTACGTATCGAAGCGACAGAGTTATAATGCTTCTTAAGACGAGATTTCGCATGTCATTTTAATGTTTTATGATATGATATAATATTGATTGCGAAGTGTCGTGTATGCGTCGTATTCACTTCAAAAGAATGTAAATGTGACACTTCCTTGCAAGGAAATAGCGTTTGCAGACGTCTACGTATCGAAGCAATAGAGTTCTAATCCTCCTTATATCGTCATATCGCATCTCATTTCTATGTTTCATTATAAGATATGATATTCATTGTGCAGTGTTATGTATACCTCGTATTCACATATAATGAATGTAAATGCGACACTTCCTTGCTAGGAAATAAGGTCTGCAGATATCTACGTATCGTGGCAATAGAGTTCTAATGCTTCTTAAATCGCCATATCGCATCTCATTTCTATGTTTCATGATAAGATATAATAATCAGTCTGGAGTGTTATGTATACCTCGTATTCACTTCAACAGATTGTAAATGCGACACTTCCTTCCTAGGTAATAGCGACTGCAGATGTCTATGTATCGCAGCAATAAGGTTCTAATGCTTCTTAAAACGCGAATCGATCCTCAATTATTTGTTTCATGATAAGATACAATATTCATTCTGGAGTTTTATGTATACCTCGTATTCACTTCAACAGATTGTAAATGCGACACTTCCTACCGAGGTAATAGCGTCTGCAGATGTTTACGTATCGAAGCAATAGAGTTCTAATGCTTCTTAAAACGCGAACCGATCCTCAATTATATGTTTCATGATAAGATACAATATTCATTGTGGAGTGTTATGTATATCTCGTCTACACTTCCTAAGAATGTAAATGCGACACTTCCTTGCTAGGAATTAGCGTTTGCAGATGTCTACGTATCATAGCAATAGAGTTCTAAAGCTTCTTAAAACGCGATACCGCTTCTCAGTTATATGCTTCATGATAAGATATAATATTCATTGTGGAGTGTTATGTATACCTCGTATTCACTTCAAATGAATGTAAATGCAACACTTCCTTGCTAGGAAATAGCGTTTGCAGATTTCTGCGTATCGTAGCAAGCGTGTTATAATGCTTCTTAAAACGAGATATCGCATCTCATTCCTATGTTTCGTGACAACATATAATATTCATTGCGAAGTGTTATGTATACCTCGCATACACTTCAAAAGAATGTTAATGCGACACTTCCTTGCTAGGAAATAGCGTTTGCAGATGTCTACGTGTCGTAGCAATAGAGTTCTAACGCTTCTTAAAACGCGATATCACATCACATTTCTATGTTTCATGATAAGATATAATATTCATTGCGAAGTTTCATGTATACCTTGTATTCACTGCAGAGGAATGTAAATGTTAGTCTTCCCTGCTAGGAAATAGATTTTGCAGATGTCTACGTATCGTAGCAAGCGTGTCATAATGATTCTTAAAACGAGATATCGCATCTCATTTCTATGTCTTATGATAAGATATAATATTTATTGCGAAGTGTTATGTGTTCCTCGTCTACACTTCAATTGAATGTAAATGCAACACCTCCTTTCTATGAAATTACGTTTCCAGATGTCTACGTATCGGAGCAATAGAGTTCTAATGCTTCTTAAATCGCGATATCGCATCTCATTTCTATGTTTCATGACAAGATATTATATTCATTGCGAAGTGTTATGCATACCTCGCAAACATTTCAAATGAATGTAAATGCGACACTTCCTTGCTAGGAAATAGCGTTTGCAGATTTCTGCGTATCGTAGCATTAGATTTCTATTGCATCTCAAAACGCGATATCGCATCTCATTTCTATGTTTCATGATAAGATATAATATTTATTGGGAAGTGTCACGTATACATCGCATAAACTTCAAATGAATGTAAATGCGACACTTCCTTGCTAGGAAATAGCGTTTGCAGACGTCTACGTATCGAAGCAATAGAGTTCTAATGCTTCTTGAAACGGAATATCGCATCTCATTTCTATGCTTCATGATAAGAAATAATATTCATTGCGAAGTTTCATGTATTCCTCGTATTCACTTCAAATGAATGTAAATGCGACACTTCCTTGCTAGGAAATAGCGCTTGCAGATGTCCACGTATCCTAGCATTAGACTTCTAATGCTTCTCAAAACGCCATATCGCATCTCAAATCTATGTTTCATGATAAGATATAATATTTATTGCCAAGTGTCATGTATACCTCGCATACACTTCAAATAAATGTAAATGTGACACTTCCTTGCTAGGGAATAGCGTTCGCAGATGTCTACGTATCGTAGAAATAGGGTTCTAACGCTTCTTAAAACGCGATATCGCATCTCATTTCTATGTTTCGTGATAAGATATAATATTCATTACGCAGTGATATATATTCCTCGCATACACTACAAATGAATGTAAATGCGACACTTCGTTCCTAGGAAATAGCGTTTGCAGATGTCTACGTTTCGAAGCAATAGAGTTCTAATGCTTCTTAATACGCGAAATCGCATCTCATTTCTATGTTTTGTGATAAGATATAATATCCATTGCGAAGTGTTATGTATACCTCGTCTACGCTACAAATAAGTGTAAATGCGGCACCTCGTTGCTAGGACATAGCGTTTGCAAATGTCTACGTATTGTAGCAATTGATTTCCACTGCTTCTCAAAGCGCGATAGCGCATCTCATTTCTATGTTTCATGATAAGATATAATATTAATTGCAAGCATCATGTATACCTCGTATTCACTTCAAATGAATGTAAATGCGACACTTCGTTGCTATGAAATAGCGTTTGCAGTTGTCCACGTATCGAAGCAATAGAATTCTAATGCTTCTTAAATGGTCATATCGCATCTCATTTCTATGTTTCGTGATAAGATATAATATTCATTGCGCAGTGATATGTATTCCTCGCATACAATACAAATGAATGTAAATGCGACACTTCGTTGCTAGGAAATAGCGTTTGCAGATGTCTACGTGTCGAAGCAATAGAGTTCTAATGCTTCTTAAAACGCGAAATCGCATCTCATTTCTATGTTTTGTGATAAGATATAATATTCATTGCGAAGTGTTATGTACTCCACGTCTACATGTCAACTGAATGTAAATGCGACGCTTCCTTTCTTGGAAATCGCGTTCCCAGATGTCGACGTATCGAGGCAATAGGGTTCTAATACCTTGCTATTAAATAGGGTTTGCAGAAGTCTACGTATCGTAGCAATGGGGTTCTAATGCTTTTTAAATCGTGATAACGCATCTCATTTCTATACTTCATGATAAGATATAATATTCATTGCGAAGTGTCGTGTATTACTCAAATTGACATCAAAAGAATGAAAATGCGACACTTCCTTGCTAGGAAGTGGCGTTTGCACATGTCTACGTATTGAAGCAATAGAGTTCCAATTCTTCTTATATCGCGAAATCGCATCTCATTTCTATGTTTCATGATAAGATATAATTATCATTGTGCAGTGTTATGTATACCTCGTATTGACTTCAAAAGAATGTAAATGCGACACTTCCTTGCTAGCAGATAGTATTGGCAGGTGTCTACGTATCGTAGCAATAGAGTTCTAATTCTTCCTAAAACGCGATATCGCATCTCATTTCTATGTTTCATGATAAGGTACAATATTCATTGCGAAGTGTCATGTATAGCTCGTATTCACTTCAAAAGAATGTAAATGCGACACTTCCTTGCTAGGAAATAGCGTTTGCAAATGTCTACGTACCGTAGCAACAGTGTTCTAACGATTCTTAATTCGCTATGTCGTGTCACGTCCCGAGGTGCGGTTGCGCTCGCAACGGTGGCACAAAGTCGTAACCGTTCCCGAAAATAACGCGAATTGCGTCCGGACCGGGTTCGTTGGCGTTTCGGACTCGATAAAACGGTAATCAACACTAAACTTACCTTGCGAAGGCTTGATTCCGCTGTCTGATTTCTCTTTCCAGGTACCTGGAGCGCCTTGGATCCGCAACCGGGATGGCGGCGGCGTACGGCTGGAACGGAGGTACGTCTACGGGAATAAGCGTCCAGGCGGGTTGACTCCGGCTGGCAGGTATCGGTGTTTGGCCCTGACGATTGGCGACTCGTACGGGTCGTGCGGCGAAGGAAACCTCCTTCACAGGAACCAGGACTCGAACGTAGGAAATTGAATATTCTGGTGCATCACCCACGTATTCCCGAGCGAGACGACGAATAAACTCTCTCCTCCCCGCGCGTCGTGTACGCTTTGTCGGAGGTGCAAGGCTCATCGAGAATACTTGAACTTCGGTCGAGTACGGCGCGGCTAAGCGTTGGTTCGCTCTAGCTTACCGGGATCAACCTGGGCGCAAGATATTCTGTACACGGTAGAAGTGAGGATGGAGCAACTAAGCGCTGGTTCGCTCTAGTCGTCGAGCCTCAAGACTATCGCAGATGAGATATAGAAATAGAATAATCGCGAGCGTACCCGTGGAGTAGAATTAAGGAATTGTATTTGAACTTGAATAAAGATACTTTGAATCTGGTAAAAATAAACTATATTCTATGATTTCACTATACTAGATACACTTGACTAAATTCTAAGTTACTGACTAGCGATTACAATGAGAATTAGAAATAGTATAAAGTATCGAATGGACTCCGCTATGGGAGTATGGATAGAGACGAATGCATTAGAGCTAATTGCTCGTTGCGAATGAGCCTATTGCTCGGATCGGAAGTGCATCGTTCGGATGCTGGATTAGAACTCCTCGGTTCGGAGATGAGATACGACCTCTCCCGTTCGGAGGTGAGATTGGAACTCTCCAGTTCGGAGATGAGATTGGAAATCTCCGGTTCGGAGATGAGTTAGCAACTCTCCAGTTCGGAGATGAGATTGGAACTCTCCAGTTCGGAGATGAGATTGGAACTCTCCAGTTCGGAGATGAGATTGGAACTGACTCTCGGATCTCGCGTCCGCGACCTCCTCGGGTCGCGCGGCGCGCGAGTCGCTGGGCCCTCGCGGTGGGGCGGACGGTCGGAGTAGGGCGGCCGCTCGGCCCCCGTGGTGGGGCGGCCGTTCGGAGTGGGGCGCGGCCCGCGTTAAGCGTGAGCCGCGAGCGTCGAGTGTGCGCGCGAGTGCACGGAACATAGCCGTGCATGAATGAAATATATACATATATTCACTTAAATCTAGGTGTGTGTTGGTGTGTATGTACATAGGTGAGTAGTGTCCTTATTCTAATCCCACATGTACGAGAAGTACGTATAGGGCTTCGTGATCGCTGGGGATTCGACCCAGTATGTGTCGGAGAGCTCCTCGCCCTCGTAATACGGGGTGAAGTCCTCCCCCTCGTGTGTGGAGATCGCGCGTGGGCGCGGCATGCTGCATCCTTCTTCCCTCTCGTACCTTTGTCTCCTTCTGTAAGGACGGCGAGTCGGCGGGTGGCCCGTGTGCAGGGGCTCCGGATACGGATGCTGGGGATGATGAGTTGGACGCCGGAGGGTGGCAGGCGGTACGCCTGACGTTACAGTCGCATCTCATTTCTATGCTTCATGATAAGGTATAATATACATTGCGAAGTGTCATGTATACCTCGTATTCACTTCAAAAGAATATAAATGCGACACTTCCTTGCTAGGAAATAGCGTTTGCAGGAGTTTACGTATCGTAGCAATAGAGATCTAATGCTTCTCAAAACATCATACGCATATCATTTCTATGTTTCATGATAAGATATAATATTCATTGCGGAGTGTCATTTATACTTCGTATTCACTTCAAATGAATGTAAATGCGTCACTTCCTTGCTAGGTAATAGCGTTTGTAGATGTCTACGTATCGTAGCAATAGAGTTCTAATGCTTCTTAAATCGCGAAATCGCATCCCACTTCTATGTTTCGTGATAAGATATGATATTTATTGCGAAGTGTCACTTATACCTCGCATACACTTTAATTGAATGTAAATGCGATACTTCCTTGCCAGGAAATAGCGTTTGCAGATGTCTACGTATCGAAGCGATAGAGTTCTAATGCTTCCTAAAACGGGATATCGCATCTGAGCCCTATGTTTCATGATAAGATATAATATTCATTGCGATGTGTCATGTATACCTCGTAGTCACTTCAATTGAATGTGAATGCGATACTTCCTTGCATTAAATAGCGTTTGCAGATGTCTACGTAACGAAGCAATAGAGTTCTAATGCTTTTTAAATCTTGATATCGCATCTCATTTCTACGTTTCATGAAAAGATATAATATTCATTGCGGAGTGTCATGCATACCTCGTATTCACCCCAAAAGAATGTAAATGCGACGCTTCCTTGCTAGGAAATAACGTTTGCAGATGTCTACGTATCGAGGCAATTGAATTCTAATGCTTCTTAAAACGAGATGTCGCATCCCACATATGCGATTCATGATAAAATATAATATTCATTGTGCAGTGTTACGTATACCTAGTATTCACTTCAAAAGAATGTAAATGCGACACTTCCTTGCTAGGAAATAGCGTTTGCAGATGTCTACGTATCGAAGCAATAGAATTCTAATCCTTTTTAAATCGTCCTATCGCATTTCATTTCTATGTTTCATGATAAGATATAATATTTATTGCGAAGTGTCATGTATACATCGTATTCACTTCAAAAGAATGAAAATGCGACAATTCCTTGTTAGGAAATAGCTTTTGCAGATATCTACGTATCGTAGCAATAGAGTTCTAAGGCTTCTTAAAACGCGATATCGCATCTCATTTCTACGTTTCATGATAAGATATAATATTCATTGCGAAGTATAATGTATACCTCGGATTCTCTTCAAAAGAATGTAAACGCGACACTTCCGTGCTAGGAAATAGCGTTTGCAGCTGTCTACGTATCGAAGCAATAGAGTTCTAATGCTTCTTAAGTAGCCATATCGCATCTCATTTCTATGTTTCATGATAAGATATAATATTCATTGCGAAGTGTCACGTATGCCTCGTATTAACTTCAAAAGAATGTAACTGCGACACTTCCTTGCTAGGAAATAGCGTTTGCAGATGTCTAAGTATCGTAGCAATAGTGTTCTAATGCCTTTTAATTCGCGATATCGCATCTCATTTCTGTGTTTCATGATAAGATATAATATTCATTGTGGAGTGTTATGTATACCTCGTATTCACTTCAAAAGAATGTAAATGCGACACCTCCTTGCTATTAAATAGCGTTTGCAGATGTCTACGTATCGTAGCAGTAGATTACTAATGCTGTTTGAATCGCGGTATCGCATTTCATTTCTAAGTTTCAAGATAAGATATAATATTCATTGTGGAGTGTTATGTACACCTCGCATTCACATCAAAAGAATGTAAATGCGACTCTTCGTTTCTAGGAAATAGCGTTTCCAGATGTCTACGTATCGAAGCAATAGATTTCTAATGGTTCTTAAATCGCGATATAGCAACTCACTTCTACGTTTCATGATAAGGTATAATATTCATTGTGCAGTGCTATGTATATCTCGTCTACACTTCAAATGAATGTAAATGCGACACTTCCCTGCTAGGAAATAGCGTTTGCAGATTTCTACGTATCGAGGCAATAGTGGTCTAATGCTTCTTAAAGCGACATATCGCACCACATTTCTATGTTTCATGATAAGATGTAATATCCGTAGTGAAGTATTATGTATACCTCGTATTCACTTCAAAAGAATGTAAATGCGACACATCCTTGCAAGGAAGTAGCGTTTGCAGATGTCTACGTATCGAAACAATAGTATTCCAATGCTTCTTAAATCGCGATATCGCACCTCAATTCCAAGTTGCATGATAAGATATAATATTCATTGTGGATTGTTATGTATACCTCGTATTCACTTCAAAAGATTGAAAATGCGACTCTTGCTTGCTAGGAAATAGCGGTTGCAGATGTCTACGTATCGTAGCAATTGAGTTCTAATGCTTCTCAAAACGCGATATCGCATTTCATTTCTATGTTTCATGATAAGATATAATATTCATTGTGGAGTGTTATGTATACCTCGTATTCACTTCAAAAGTATGTAAATGCGACACTTCCTTCAAAGGAAATGGCGTCTGCAGATGTCTACGAATCGTAGCAATAGAGTTCTGATGCTACTTAAAACGCGATATCGCATCTCATTTATATGATTCATTTTAAGACATATTATTCATTGCGTAGTGTCATGTATACTTCGTATTCACTTCAAAAGAATGTAAATGCGACACTTCATAGCTAGCAAATAGCGTTGGCAGATGTCTACGTATCGAAGCAGTAGAGTTCTTATGCTCCTTAAAACGCGTTATCGCATGTCATTTCTATGTTTCATGATAAGATATAATATTCATTGCGAAGTGTCATGCATACCTCGTATTCAATACAAAGGAATGTATTTGCGACACTTCCATGCTACGAAATGGCGTTTGCAGGTGTCTACGTATCGTAGCCATAGAGTTCTAATGCTTCTTAAATCGCGATATCGCATCTAATTTCTATGTTTCCTGATATGGTATAATATTCATCGTGGAATGTTATGTATATCTCGCATACACTTCACATGAATGTAAATGCGACACTTTTTTGCTAGGAAGTAGCATTTGCAGATGCCTACTTATCGCAGCAATAGAGTTCTAATGCTTCTTAAATCGCCATATAGCATCTCATTTCTATGTTTCATGATAAGATATAATATTCATTGTGGAGTGTTATGTATACCTCGTATTCACTTCAAAGGAATATAAATGCGACACTTCCTTGCTAGGAAATAGCGATTGCAGATGTCTACGTTTCGAAGCAATAGAGTTCTAAAGCTTCTTGAAACGGGATATCGCATCTCATTTCTATGTCTCATGATAAGGTATAATATTCGTTGCGAAGTGTTATGTATTTCTCGTATACACTTCAAATGAATGTAAATACGTCAGTTCCTTGCTAGGAAATGGCGTTTGTAGATGTCTACGTATCGAAGCAATAGTGTTCTAATGCTTCTTAAAACGCAATATCGCATCTCATTTCTATGTTTCGTGATAAGATATAATATTCATTGTGAAGTGTCATGTATACCTCGTATTCACTTCAAACGAATGTAAATGCGACACTTCCTTGCTATTAAATAGCGTTTGCAGGTGTCTCCGTATCGAAGCAATAGAGTTCTATTGCTTCTTAAAACGGGATATAGCATCCCATTTCTACGTCTCATGATAAGATATAATATTCATTGCGAAGTTTTATGTATTTCTCGTGTATACTTCAAATGACTGTAAATGCGACACTTCCTTGCTAGGAAATAGCGTTTGTAGATGTATACGTATCATAGCAATAGAGCTCCAATGCTTCTTAAATCGCGAGATCGCATCTCATTTCTATTTTTCACGATAAGATATAATATTCATTGTCGAGCGATATGCATACCTCTAATTCACTTCAACAGAATGTAAATGCGACACTGCCTTGCTAGGACATAGCGTTTCCAGATATCTACGTATCGTAGCAATAGAGTCCTAATGCTTCTTAAAGAGCGATATCGCATCTCATTCCAATGTTTCATGATAAGATATAATATTCATTGTGGGGTATTATGCATACCTCGTATTCACTTCAAAAGAATGCAAATGCGACACTGCCTTTCTAGGAAGTAGCGTATGCAGATGTGTACGTATCGTAGCAATAGATTTCCAATGCTCCTTAAAACGCGATATCGTATCTCATTGCTATGTCTTATGATAAGGTATAATATTCATTGCGAAGTGTCATGCAATCCTCGCATACACATCAAATGAATGCAAATGCGACAATTCCTTGCTAGGAAATAGCGTTTGCGGATGTCTACGTATCGTAGCAATAGAGTTCTAATGTTTCGTAAAACGAGATATCGCGCCTCATTTCTGTTTCAGGATAAGATATAATATTCATGGCGATGTGTCATGTATACCTCGTATTCACTTCAAATGAATGTAAATGCGACACTTTCCGGCAAGAAAATAGCGATTGTAGATGTCTACATATCAGAGCAATAGATTTCTAAGGCTTCTTAGATCGCGATATCGCATCTCATTTCTATGTTTCATGATAAGATATAATATTCATTGTGCAGTGATATGTATATCTCGTCTACACTTCAAAAGAATGAAAATGCGACTCTTCCTTGCTAGGAAATAGCGTCTGCAGATGTCTACGTACCGTAGCAATTGAGGTCTAATGCTTCTTATAACGCGATATCGCACCTCATTTCTACGTCTCTTGATGAGATATAATATTCATTGCGAAGTGTTATGTATTCCTCGTCTGCAATTCAAATGAATGTAAATGCAACACTCCCTTGCTAGGAAATAGCGTTCGCAGATGTCTACGTAACGTAGCAATAGAGTTCTAATGCTTCTTAAAACGTGATATCGCATCTCACTTCTATGTTTCGTGATAAGAGGTAATATTCATTGCGAAGTGTCACGTATACCTCGCATACACTTGAAATGAATGTAAATGCGATACTTCCATGCTGGGAAATAGTGTTTGCAGATATCAACGTATCGAAGCAATAGAGTTCTAATGCTTCTTGAATCGCCATTTCGCATCTCATTTCTATGTTTTATGATAAGATATACTATTCATTGCGGAGTTTCATGTATACCTCGTATTCTCTTCAAAAGAATGTAAATACGACACTTCCTTGCTAGGAAATAGCGTTTGCAGATATCTACGTATCGTAGCAATTGAGTTTTAATGCTTCTCAAAACGCGATTTACCATCTCATTTCTATGAATCATGATAAGATGTAATATTCATTGCGAAGTTTCTTGTATAACTCGCATACATTTCAAATTAATGTAAATGCGAAACTTCCTTGCTAGGAAATAGCGATGTCAGATGTCTACGTATCGAAGCAACAGAGTTCTATTGCTTCTTAAATCGCCATATCGCATCTCATTTCTATGTTTCATGATAAGATATAATATTCGTTCTGGAGTGTTATGTATATCTCGTATTCACTTCTAAACATTGAAAATGCGACGTTTCCTTGCTAGGAATTAGCGTCTGCAGATGTCTACGTATAGAAACAATAGGGTATTAGTGCTTCTTAGAACGAGACTTCGCTTCTCATTCCTATGTTTCATGAAAGGATATAATATTCATTGCGAAGTGTCATGTAAACCTCGTATTCACTTAAAGAGAATGTAAATGCTACACTTCCTTGCTAGAAAATAGAGTTTGCAGATGTCTACGTATCGTAGCAATAGGGTTCTAACGCTTCTTAAAACGCGATATCGCATCTCATTTCTATGTGTCATGATGAGATATGATATTCATTGCGAAGTGTCATGTATACCTCGTATTCACTTCAAAAGAATGTAAATGCGACACTTCCTTGCTAGGAAATAGCGTCTGCAGATGTCTACGTATCGTAGCAATAGTTATCTAACGCTTCTTAAAACGCGATATCGCATCCCATTTCTGTGTTTCATGATAAGATATAATATTCAATGCGAAGTGTCATGTAAACCTCGTATTCACTTCAAAAGAATGTAAATGCGACACTTCCTTGCTGGGAAATAGAGTTTGCAGATGTCTACTTATCGTAGCAATAGAGTTCTAAAGCTTCTTAAAACGCAATACCGCACGTCACTTCCATGCTGCATGATGATGTAATATTCATTGCGAAGTGTCATGTAAACCTCGTATTCTCTTCAAAAGAATGAAAATGCGACACTTCCTTGCTAGGAAATAGCGTTTGCAGATGTCTACTTATCGTAGCAATAGAGTTCTAATGCTTCTTAAAACGCAATACCGCACCTCACTTCTATGTTTCATGATGATATAATATTCATTGCGATGTGTCATGTATACCTCGTATTCGCTTCAAAATAATGTAAATGCGACACTTCCTTCCTAGGAAATAGAGTTTGCAGATGTCAACGTATCGTAGCAATAGAGTTCTAACGCTTCGTAAAATGCGATATAGCATCTCATTTCTATGTTTCATGATAAGATATAATATTCAATGCGAAGTGTCATGTAAACCTCGTATTCACTTCAAAAGAATGTTAATGCGACTCTTCCCTCCGATTAAATAGCGTTTGCAGATGTCTACGTGTCGTAGCAATAGAGTTCTAAAGCTTCTTAAAACAAGATATCGCAACTCATTTCTATGTTTCATGATAAGATATAATATTCATTGCGAAGTGTCATGTATACCTCGTACTCACTTCAAATGAATGTAAATGTGATACTTCATTGCTAGGAAATAGCGTTTGCAGATGTCTACGTATCGCAGAAATAGTGTTCTAATGCTTCTGAAAACGAGATGTCGCATCTCATTTCTATGTACCCTGATAAGATATAATATTCATTGCGAAGTGTCATGTATACCTCGCAAACACTTCAATTGTATGTAAATGCGACACTTCCTTGCTAGGAAGTAGTGTCACGTCCTGGCGAACAAATTATTCGTATCCCAGGAGGCTGAATGACACAAGCCTTTTAGTCGAGAATTCGGTCCGGTATAAAACGCGTATGACCGGGTTCGTCGATTCTGGCAAGATGCGGGCACCGTAAACAATCGCGAACGCGTGTAAGGAGGAATTTTACTTACCTTTCGCTGATTTCCCTCTTCTGCTTTCAGATGTGGCGATCGTCGAGGGTCGTTCTCGGGGGAGGAGTCGGCGTACGGCTGGCTGAAATCGGCGTTGTGACGGTGGAGCTGCGATGAATGTCGCCGTCCGTCGATGAACGAAGAATACTGGCGTTTCACCAACGTATTCCGCACGAGATAATGGATTAAATTCTTCCTCCCGGCGCGAAGAGTTCGTTTATTATTCAAGTTGTTACGAACTTGGAAGAATTTGTATTAAAATATAATTGAATTTAGAAATGGAGTTGGAATGAACTAGAACTCGATGTGGTAGAAAAATAATAAAGTATATTCTAAACCAAAGAGTACAAGAACAATTATTTCTAAGTATTAAGACTATGTTAACTATGAATTAGCAAGTAGAACAAAGACTTTAGAACTAGGAACCTCATCGAGGCTGCGCAACGGCCCTAAGGCGCGACTTGGAAGAAACTTGGAATTGGAAGTGCCCGAAGGCGAGATAGAACTGTACCGTACTGACGGTATTGACTGACTGTGTCTCCCAAGATGCGTCTGCGACCTCCTCGACTCTCGGAGCGCTTCGGTCGCGTGCGAACGTAGGTGGGAGTATGTGGACGCCCGAGTGGGGTCTCGGCGTTGCGTGGTGGGGTTAGCGGCGCATGCCGCTGAGGCGGTCGCGATCACGCGCGTCGCGGGTTACTTAATTAGCGCAACTTATGAATATAGAGATACAAGTATGAAATTAGAAATTACGCCTTAAATGTAAAATGTGTGTTGTTTGTGTCGTTATAAAGTAGTGTCGTGTAAATTCTATGAGCTAGGAATACAGAGCTTAGAATATAGGAGTATATATATAATGTTAATTAATAATCTTAGAAATAGTATTTTAGGCATGGCAGATCTGGGATGATGAAATCGTAGAGTCCTTTGTACGGTGAGGGTTCCCGTCATCGGATCTAGTGGAGGTTGATTCTCCTGGTACGTCTCTGGAGTGAGCGAGAGAGCGAGTTTCCCTGCAGGTAAGAGTGAGACGGTGGATGGCTCCTTGAGTGGGAGCGAGACAGCGCACATGGTCCTTGGTGCGAGCGAGATGGTGAGCACCTCTGCGGGTGCGAGTGAGACGGAGGGTATGTCCCCTGGAGTGAGAGAGACGGCGAGTTGCGCCTGGGTGTTGCCTGTGGTGCAGGCGCGTGAGGGTGGTTGCTGTGGTGCGTTGAGAGGGTGGCAGGCGGCACGCCTGACGTCACAGTAGCGTTTGCAGATATCTACGTATCGAAGCAGTAGAGTTCTAATGCTTCTCAAAACGCGATATCGCATCTCTTTTCTATGTTTCATGATGAGATATAATATTCATTGCGAATTGTCATGAGTACCTCGAATACACATCAAATGAATGTAAATGCGACACTTCCGTACTAGGAAGATGCGTTTGCAGATATCTACGTATCGAAGCAATAGAGTTCTAATGCTTCTCAAAACGCGATATCGCATCTCATTTCTATGTTTCATGATGAGATATAATATTCATTGCGAAGTGTCATGTATACCTCGCATTCAGTTCAAACGAATGAAAATGCGGCACTTCCTTGCTAGAAAGTAGCATATGAAGATGTCTACGTATCGATGCAATAGAATTCTAATGCTATCTAAATCAAGGTATCGCTTCTCATTTCTATGTATCATGATAAGATATAATACTCATTGTGCAGTGTTATGTATACCTCGTATTCACTTCAAATGAATGTAAATGCGACTCTTCCTTGCTAGAAAATGGCGTTTGCTGATGTCTACGTATCGTAGCAATAGAGCTATAGTGCTCCTTAAAACGCGATATCGCTCCTTCCCGATATTCCTATGTTTCATGATAAGATATAATATTCATTACGAAGTGTCACGTGCACCTCTTATTCCATTCAAAAGAATGTAAATGCGACACTTCCTTGCTAGGAAGTAGCGCTTGCAGATGTCTACGTATCGAAGCAGTAGAGTTCTAATGCTTCTTTTAACGTGGTATCGCATCTCAATACTTCGTTCATGATAAGATATAATATTCATTGCAAAGTGTTATTGACACATCGTCTACACTTTAAAAGAATGTAAATGCCTCACTTCCTTGCATAGGAAATGCGTTTCGAGATGTCTACGTATCGAAGCAATAGAGATCTAATGCTCCCTAGAACGCGAAATCGCATCTAATTTCCATGTTCCATGATAAGATATAATATTCATTGCGAAGTGTTGTGTATACCTCGTCTACAGTTCAAAAGAATGTAGAATTTCCGTGCTAGGAAATGCGTTTCCAGATCTCTGCGTATCGAAGCAATAGAGATCTAATGCTCCTTTAAACGCGATATCGCATCTCATTTCTATGTTTCATGATAAGATATAATATTCATTGCGAAGTGTCATGTATACCTGGTACTCACTTCGGAAGAATGTAAATGCGACACTTCCTTACTAGGAAATAGCGATTGTAGATGTTTACGTATCGTAGCAATCGAGTTCTCATGCTTCTTAAATCGCGATAACGCATCTGATATCTATGTTTCATGCATGAAGTGCATACACTTCAAATGAATGTAAATGCGACACTTCCTTGCTAGGAAATAGCATTTGCAGAGGTATACTTATCGAAGAAATAGAGTTCCAATGCTTCTTACATCGTCATATCGCATCTGATTTCTACGTTTTATTATAAGATATAATGTTCATTGCGAAGTGTCATGTATACCACATATTCACTTCAAAAGAATGTAAATGCGACACTTCCTTGCTAGGAAATAGCGTTTGCAGATGTCTACATATCGAAGGAATAGAGATCCAAAGCTTCTTAGAACGCGAAAACACATCTCATTTCTATGTTTCATGATAAGATGTAATATTCAATGTGCAGTGTTATGTATTCTTCGTATTCACTTCAAACGAATGAAAATGCGACACTTCCTTACTAGATAATAGCGTTTGCAGATGTCTACGTGTCGAAGCAATAGAGTTCTAGTGCTTCTTATGTCGTCATATCGCATCTCATTTCTATGTTTCATGATAAAATATAATATTCATTGCGAAGTGTCATGTATACTTCGTATTAACCTCAAAAGAATGTAAATGCGACACTTCCTTGCTAGGAAATAGCGTTTCCAGATATCTACGTATCGTAGCAATAGAGTTCTAATGTTTCTTAAAAGGCGATATCGTATCACATTTCTATGTTTCATGACAAGATATAATAGTCATTGCGAAGTGTCATGTATACCTCATATTCACTTCAAAATAACGTAAATGCGACACTTCCTGGCTAGGAAATAGCGTTTGCAGATGTGTACGTATCCTAGCAATAGAGCTCTAATGCTTCATAAAACGCGATATCGCATCTCATTTCTATGTTTCGTGATAAGATATAATATTCATTGTGAAGTGTCATGTATACCTCGTATTCACTTCAAGAGAATGTAAATGCGACACTTCCTTGCAAGGAAATAGCGTTTCCAGATGTCTACTCATCGTACCAATACAGTACTAATGCTTCTTAATTCGCGATATCGCATCTCATTTCTATGTATCGTGATGATATAGTATTCATTGCGATTGGCTATGTATATCTCGTCTGCAGTTAAAAAGAATGTAAATGCGACTCTTCCTTCTAGGAAATAGCGTTTGCAGATGTCTAGGTATCGTAGCAATAGAGTTCTAATGCTTCTTAAAAAGCGATATCGCTCCTCATTTCTATAATTCATAGTAAGATATAATATTCATTGTGCAGTGTTATGTATACCTCGTATTCACTTCAAAAGAATGTAAATGCGACACTTCCTTGCTAGTGTCACGTCCGGCGAAAGAATTTTTCGTTTATCCGGAGGCTTCACGACAGGAGCCTATTTATACGGTTTTCGCTCCGCGGGAACGCGTTACGACCGGGTCCGATATTTTTGGCTTACGCGACGCGGTAAAAACACTCGCGATATGATGGAAAAGCCTTACCTTTCGCTGGCTTCAGTCTCGATACGCAGGTAGAATGTGCGTCGGGGGTCGTTGGTAGGTATCGATACAGCGATCTGTCGGTTGATGTTGACGGTGACTTTGATTAACTTCCAGCATAACGGGAAACAGCGGTCTGGATGCAGAGTAGATTCAGCGGAGACTGTGGATATTGCAGAGACGTTGGCTGCAGAGGCAGGCAAATCGGCGTTGATCGGCGTTTCGGAAAACTGTGACTGAACCGGAATGATGACGACAGGTTGCTGCGGTACGAGGACTCGGGGTGTATCTCCCAGGTATTCTCGAGCAAGTGAACGAATAAAATTCTTACGACCCGCGCGTTGTGTTCTTCGCGAACCGGATCCACGTTTCATTCACCCAGTTTTTCTGTACTTTCAGGCAATGTTCAGAAGGATAAGCGGCGGTCCGCTCTATCGCAACGTCGCAAAGCTGAGTTCTCTACTCCTTCAAGGTGAACAAACGCAACCCAATTGTTGGAAGGAACACGTCGTAGAATTTGTAGTTTAAGAATAATGTTTTAACGTAAGAACTAGTATATTAAGTTTAGATTTAGTAATTATTGGAATAGGAAATAGTAGAACTGGTAAAAGAACTTGTAGATTGGATTTAGTAACTAAAGTAAAATATATTCTAAGCTAAAATGTACAAAAGTGAAATTATTCTAAGTTAGAACTAGTAAAATGGAAATAGCAACGCGTAGCCTAGACCCCACATTGAGGCGGCTTGAGATGGAAGATCGATGTTAACTCTAGAAGCCCGAGGACTCGAATGTGTCTCTCGAGGCGCGTCTGGGACCTCCTCGGTTCGCGGGGCGCTACGGTCGCAGGCGCTCGTGGTAGGGTGCGCGCGGTCCAGCGAGTGGGGACTCGCGGCGCGTGGTGGGGCTAGCGGCTCGTGCCGATAGCCTGGGCGCATCTAGCGTCTAATCTTAGGAATAAGAACTTAGAATTACATATGTGTTGTGGTGTGTTACAATTCGTGTCGAGTACTTATATCTATGAGTATTATAGACTTATTCTAGAAATAGTACGTAGGTTCAGGCAACGTAGATTCCCTGAACTGGAAAAGTCCCCATTGCGGCGACGGACTGCGGCTTCTTCTCTCTGTTGGGCGGAATTCCTGATGAGAGGGCGATAAGGTTGCTCGTAGATGCGAGCGAGACAGCGGACCTGGCTGGTACGTCTGAGTGCGTGCGGACGTGCGCGCGCGAATCTACTGATTGCCGATAATTCAGGCAAGTATTGCAGGTTGCCTGTGTCCAGGGGTCGATGCTGGAGGTTACGAGGATGCTGACGTATGTAATGGGTGGCAGGCGCTACGCCTGACGTCACACTAGGAAATAGCGCTGGCAGATGTCTACGTACCGAAGCATTAGAGTTCTAATGCATCTTAAATCGCGATATCGCATCTCATTTCTATGTTTCATGATAAGATATAATATTCATTGTGCAGTGTTATGTATACCTCGTATTCACTTCAAAAGAATGTAAATTCGACAATTCCTTGCTAGGAAATATCGTTTACAGATGTCTACGTATCGTAGCATTAGAGTTCTAATGCTTCTCAAAACGCGATATCGCATCTCATTCCTATGTTTCATGATAAGATATAATTTTCATTGCGAAGTGTCATGTATACCTCGCATACACTTCAAATTAATGTAAATGCGACACTTCCTTGCTAGGAAATTACGTTTCCAGATGTCTACGTATTGAAGCAATAGAGTTCTAATGCTCTTTAAATCGCGATATCGTAACTCATATCTATGTCTCATGATAAGATATAATATTCATTGTGCAGTGTTATGTATATCTCGTCTACACATCAAATGAATGTAAATGCGACACTTCCATGCTAGGAAATAGCGTCTGCTGTTGTCTACTTGTCGAAGCAATAGAGTTCTAATGCTTCTTAAAACGCGATATCGCATATCACTTCTATGTCTCATGATAAGATATAGCATTCATTGTGCAGTGTTATGTATACCTCGTTTTCTCTTCAAAAGAATGTAAACGTGACACTTCCTTGCTAGGAAATAGCGTTTGCAGATGTCTACGTATCGTAGCAATAGGGTCCCAATGCTTCTTAAAACGCGATATCGCATCTCATTTCTATGTTTCATGATAAGATATAATATTCATTGCGAAGTGACATGTATACTTCGTATTCACTTCAGAAGAACGCAAATGCGACACTTTCTTGCTAGGAAGTAGCGTTTGCAGATGTCTACGTATCGAAGCATTAGAGTTCTAATGCTTCTCAAAACGCGATATCGCAGCACATTTCTATGTCTCTTGGTAAGATATAATATTCACTGCGAAGTGTTATGTATTCCTCGACTACACTTCAAATGAATGTAAATGAGACCCCCTTTCTAGGAAGTAGCGTTTGCAGATGTCTGCGTATCGAAGCAATAGAGTTCTAATGCCCCTTAAACAGCGATATCGCATCTCATTCCTATGTTTCGTGATAAGATATAATATTCATTGTAAAATGTTATGCCTACTCCGTATGCACCTCAAAAGAATGTTAGGGCGACACTTCCTTCCTGGGAAATAGCGTTTGCAGATGTCTACGTGTCGAAGCAATGGAATTCTAATGCGTCTTTAATCGCGATATCGCATCTCATTTCTATGTTTCATGATAAGAGATAATATTCATAGTGCAATGTTATGTATACATCTCATTCACTTCAAACGAATTTAAATGCGACATTTCCTTGCTAGGAAATGGCGTTTGCAGATGTCTACGTATCGTAGCATTAGAGTTCTAATGCTTCTTAATACGAGATATCGCATCACATTTCTATGTTTCATGATAAGGTATAATATTTATAGCGAAGTGTCATGTATACCTCGTATTCACTTCAAAAGTGTCAAAATGCACCACTTCCATGCTAGGAAGTTGCGTTTGCAGATGCCTACGTATCGAAGCAATAGATTTCTAATGCTTCTTAAATCGCGATATCGCATCTCATTTCTATGTCTCATGATGAGATATAATATTCATTGCGAAGTGGCATGTATACCTCGCGTACACTTCAAATGGATGTAAATGCGACACTACCCTTCTAGGAAATAGAGTTTGCAGATGTCAACGTATCGAAGCAATAGAATTGTAATGCTTCTTAAATCGCGATATCGCATCTCATTCCTATGTTTCGAGATAAGATATAATAATCATTGTGCAGTGTTATGTATACCTCGTATTCACTTCAATGGAATATAAATGCGACACTTCCTAGCTAGGAAGTTGCGTTTGCAGATGTCTACGTATCGAAGCAATAGAGTTGTAATGCTGCTTAAATCGCGATATCGCATCTCATTCCTATGTTTCGAGATAAGATATAATATTCATTGCGAAGTGACATGTATACCTCGTAATCACTTCAAAAGAATGTAAATACGACACTTCCCTGCTAGGAAATAGCGTTTCCAGATGTCTACGAATCGAAGCAATAGAGTTCTAATGCTTCTTAATTCGAGATATCGCACCTCATTTCAACGTTTCATGACAAGATATAATATTCATTGCGAAGCATTATGTATTCCTCGTCCACACTTCAAATGAATGTAAATGCGTCACTTGCTTTCTAGGAAATTACGTTTCCAGATGTGTACGTATCGAAGCAATAGAGTTCAAATGTTTCTCAAAACGCGATATCGCATCTCATTTCTATGTTTCATGATAAGATATAATATTCACTTCGAAATGTCATGTATACCTCGCGTACACTTCAAATGAATGTAAGTGCGACACTGCCTTGTTAGGTGGTAGCGTTTGCAGTTGTCTGCGTATCGTAGTAATGGAGTTCTAATGCTTCTTAAAACGAGATGTCGCATTTCAATTCTATGTTTCGCGATAAGATATAGTATTCATTGTGCAGTGCTATGTATACCTCGCATACACTTCAAATGAATGTAAATGCGACACTTCCTTGCTAGGAAATGGCGATGGCAGATGTCTACGTATCGAAGCAACAGAGTTTTAATGCTTCTTAAAACGAGATATCGCATCTCATTTCTATGTTTTATGATAAGATATAATATTCATTGCGGAGTGTCATGTATACCTCGTATTCACTTCAATAGAATGTAAATGCGACACTTCCTTGCTAGGAAATAGCGTCTGCAGATGTCTACGTATCGTAGCAATAGAGTTCTAGTGCTTTTTAAATCGCGATATCGCATCTTATTTCTATGTTTCATGATAAGGTACAATATTCATTGCGAAGTGGCATGAATACCTCGTATTCTCTTCAAAAGAATGTAAATGCGACACATCCTTGATAGGAAATAGCGTTTCCAGATATCTACGTATCGTAGCAATGGAGTTATAATGCTTTTCAAAGCGCGATACCGCATCTCATTTCTATGTTTCACGATAAGATATAATATTCATTGCGTAGTGTCATGTATACCCTGTATTCAATTCAAAAGAATGTAAATGCGACACATCCTTGCTATTAAATAGCTTTTGAAGATGCCTACGTATCTTAGCAATAGAGTTCCAATCCTTTTTAAATCGCGATATCGCATCTCATTTCTATGTTTCATGATAAGATATAATACTCATTGTGGAGTGTTATGTATACCTTGTATTCCCTTCAAAGGAATGTAAATGCGACACTTCCTTGCTAGGAAATTGCGATTCCAGATGTCTACGTATCGAAACAATAGTGTTCTAATGCTTCGTAAAACGCGATATCACATCTCATTTCTAGGTCTCATGATAAGATATAATATTCATTGTGCAGTGATATGTATACCTCGTACTCACTACAAAATAATGTAAATGCGACCTTTCCTCGCTAGGAAATGGCGATTGCAGATGTCTCCGTATCGAAGCAATAGAGTTCTAATGCTTCTTAAAACGCGAAATCGCATATCATTTCTATGTCTCATGATAGTATATAATATTCATTGCGAAGTGTTACGTATTCCTCGTCTAGACTTTAAATGAATGTAAATGCCACACTTCCTTCACTTGGAAGTAGCGTTTGCAGATGTCTACGTGTCGAAGCAATGGAGATCTAATGCTTCTTAAATCGCGATATCGAATCTCATTTCTATGTTTCATGATAATATATAATTTTCATTGCGATGTGGCATGTATACCTCGTATTCTCTTCAAATGAATGTAAATGCGACACATCCTTGATAGGAAATAGCGTTTCCAGATGTCTACGTATCGTAGCAATAGAGTTCTAATGCTTCTCAAAACGCGATACCGCATCTCATTTCTATGTTTCACGATAAGATATAATATTCATTGCGTAGTGTCATGTATACCCTGTATTCAATTCAAAAGAATGTAAATGCGACACATCCTTGCTATTAAATAGCTTTTGCAGATGTCTACGTATCTTAGCAATAGAGTTCCAATCCTTTTTAAATCGCGATATCGCATCTCATTTCTATGTTTCATGATAAGATATAATACGCATTGTGGAGTGTTATGTATACCTTGTATTCCCTTCAATGGAATGTAAATGCGACACTTCCTTGCTAGGAAATTGCGATTCCAGATGTCTACGTATCGAAACAATAGTGTTCTAATGCTTCGTAAAACGCGATATCACATCTCATTTCTAGGTCTCATGATAAGATATAATATTCATTGTGCAGTGATATGTATACCTCGTACTCACTACAAAATAATGTAAATGCGACCTTTCCTCGCTAGGAAATAGTGATTGCAGATGTCTCCGTATCGAAGCAATAGAGTTCTAATGCTTCTTAAAACGCGAAATCGCATCTTATTTCTATGTTTCATGATAAGGTACAATATTCATTGCGAAGTGTCATGTATACCTCGTATACACTTCAAATGAATGTAAATGCGACACTTCCTTGCTAGGATATAGCGTTTACAGATGTGTACTTATCGAGGCAATAGAGTTCTAATGCTTCTTAACACATTGAGGACGGGGCGCTGCGCGTTCAACACGCCCTCACGGATCGCAGATTTTCGAACGCTCCAAAAACATGCTTGGCATGTGACAGGAAGTGGATACGCATTTTACTTAATATGCATTTAGTATTTTTAAATAATAGTATACATATAGTTCATATATGTGTATATCTGTTTTCATTACATCTATGCGTCATTTCGCTGCTTTTATAGAGGGCTAATTCATAAAATAAATTTTTGTTATCAATTATCAGTAACAGGTTGATTGAAAATATAGATAGTACTCAAAAAACTGTTACCTTCCAATTTTAAAACACGAAGTTTGAAATTCTAAAATGCAGATTAATGAAACACTTTATAAGATACGATACGTACGACGATCCGCACAGATCAGCCGGCAATGGCTATTGTCACGTCACGGGTCGCGAAAACTTATCATTTACCGGGAGCGACACGCAGCCTCGAACGGTTCGGCTCGCGGAATTGCAACGAAGACCGGGTTCTTTCTGGCTCGCGAAACACGTATCAAAAGGCACGAAGGCGGATAAGAAAATATGACCTTACCTTTGATGTCTTGACAGCTGCTAATTTTTAGTACCCTTGTTGCAGGTATCGTCGTCGGCACGGATCGCCCTCAGGTATAATCCCTGCGTACGGTCGGTGAGGCGTGATTGTCAGCCGGAGGAGTACCCAGGTGGGCTGACCTCGGGAATGGATCGGCTCGGTCAAGCGGATCGGCGATGGATGCGGCGGTGCGGGATGGCTGTCCGATCGACGTGCGGCGGAAGATGAGACGTTGCAGTGGTATATGCACACGGCTGTACCAACGTATCCGCGCACAAGTGAACGCAAGAAGTTCTTCCTTCCCGCGCGACGAGTTTGTTTAGTTGTACCGGAATGACGCATTCAAGTCGGTTTCCAAAAGTCCAGATACGGGTCCACTAAGCGTCGGTCCGCTCTAGTTTACCGGTCCAGAAATATGGAAAATCGAGGAGTGTCCTTGCTCTAGCCTCGCTGTGGGTCGATGCAGCTAAGCGGCGGTCGGCTATAACTGATCGATTACCAAGTTTGACTAAAGTTCGGAGCTTGTGAATGTTCTTGAAGACGCGTGAACTCGTGGAAGACTTCGCAATGAATGAATTTATAATAATAATGAGGCAAGGAATATTTAGAATGATGAGAATTGTAGTACTGGTAAACATAAAGTATATTCTAAATAAAACTAAGCTTACACTGATACTTCCCTATGCTAAAGTTGACTAAGTACTAGGATACGATAATTAGAGTTTAGAATAAGGACTTGAATTGAATTAGAGTTTAAGTTGAAATAGTAAGATTGGATTATGATAAAGGAGTGCTCGCTTGGAGCGGATGACTCGTACTGACTATCAGCTCGCGGGCCCGCGACCTCCTCGGATCGCGGGGCGCGCGAGTCGCAGGTCCCCAGATTGGGGCGGACGCTCGGCCCACGGAGTGGGGTGGACGGTCGTGGTAGAGCGCGCACGTTCGGCGTGAGCCGCGCGCGTCGGGCGCTGCGCTTACTTCTTATTACGATTAATTATGATCTTAAAAATTAGAATAACACATGAAACGCCTTATGCTAGATTGTGTGTGCTGTGTCGTGTGCGTACATGGAATGCCGTGTGCTTAAGTTCTAGGATTCGCTTAATTATAATAATAATGGTATGCGAAGTATGGGTACGGGTGCGTAACGGCGGGCGACTCTTCCTGATACGTAGAATGGTCCTCGTGCGGAGGCTGTAGCTCGGTCGTGCTCCAGCTGTCTGGAAGGCACGCGTCGTAGCGCGGTCGTGTGGCCCAACTCCTGGTTGCGGGGGTGGCTGCCTTAGCTCGGCGATCGTATACTCGGTAAGCTCGTCTTTGTGGTGGCGACAGGCGATGCGTGTGGCTCTGCCGGGGGGTGAAGGAGGTACCGCGATGTTCGGCGGACGTTACACAATAATGACTGCTTTTTCTTAAATTTAAGGAATGATTCAGTTGTTTCGCCTTGATTTCGGAATGCGAGAGACTTCGATACCATCGTAACGTAACAGAAACATTTGCAGCTCCTTGCTCAGTTGCCGACTGAATAAAAAAAACGTGAAAACGAGATATATCGTGACCCGTTCGCAACGTTTAGTTTTCTAAAAACGAGATACCTCGTCACCCGTCCGCAATGTGTTAAAACGCGATATCGCATCTCATTTCTATGTTTCATGTTAAGATATAATATTCATTGCGTAGTGTCATGTATATCTCGCATACACTTCAAAAGAACGAAAATGAGACACTTCCTTGCTAGGAAGTAGCGTTTGCAGATGTCTACGTATCGAAGCAATAGAGTTCTAATGCTTCTTAAATCGCGATATCACATTTCATCTCTATGTTTCGTGATAAGATATAATATTCATTGCGAAGAGTCATGTATACCTCGTATTCACTTCAAAAGGACGTAAATGCGACACTTCCATGCTAGGAATTAGCGTTTCCAGATGTCTACGTATCGAAGCAATAGAGTTCTAATGCGTCTTAAAACGCGATATCGCGTCTCATTTCTGTGTTTCATGATAAGATATAATATTCATTGCGAAGTTTCATGTATTCCTTGTATTCACTTCAAATGAAAGTAACTGCGACAATTCCTTGCTAGAAAATAGCGTTTCCAGATTTCTTCGTACCGTAGCAATAGTGTTCTAATGCTTCTTAAAACGCGATACCGCATCTCATTTCTATGTTTCATGATAAGATATAATATTCGTTCTGAAGTGTCACTTTTACCTCGCATACACTTCAAATGAATGTAAATGCGACACTTCCTTGCTAGGAAATAGCGTTCGCAGATGTCTACGTATCGTAGCAATAGACTTCTAATGCTTCTTAAAACGAGATATCGCAGCTCATTTCTATGTTTCATGATAAGATATAATATTCATTGCGAAGTGTCACCAATACCTCGTATTCATTTCGAATGAATGTAAATGCTACACTTCCTTGCTAGGAAATAGCGTTTGCAGATGTCTACACATCGAGGCAATAGAGTTCTAATGCTTCTTAAAACGCGTTATCGCATCTCATTTCTATGTTTCATGATAAGATACAATATTCATTGCGAAGTGTCATGTGTACTTGGCATACACTTCAATTGAATGTAAATGCGACACTTCTTTTCTAGGAAATAGCGGTTGCAGATATCTACGTATCGTAGCAATAGAGTTCTAATGCTTCTTAAACCCGATATCGCATCTCATTTCTATGTTTCATGATAAGATATAATATTCATTTCGAAGTGTCATGTATACCTCGCATACACTTGAAATTAATGTAAATGCGACACTTCCTTGCCAGGAAGTATGCTTTTGCAGATGTTTACGTATCGAAGCAATAGATTTCTAATTCTTCTTAAATCGCGATATCGCATCTCACTTCCACGTTTCATAATAAGATATAATATTCATTGCGAAGTGTCATGTATACCTCGCATTCACTTCAAATGAATGTAAATGCGACACTTCCTTGCTAGGATACAGCGATGGCAGATGTCTACGTATCGAAGCAACAGTGTTCTAATGCTTCTTAAAACGAGATATCGCATCTCATTTCTATGTTTCATGACAAGATATAATATTCGTTGCGAATTGTCATGCATTCCTCGTATACACATCAAATGAATGTAAATGCGACACGTCCTTGCTAGGAAATAGCGTTTGCAGATCTCTACGTATCGTAGCAATAGAGTTCTAATGCTTAGAACGCGATATCGCATCTCATTTCTATGTTTCATGACAAAATATAATATTCATTTCGAAGTGTCATGTATACCTCGCATACACTTCAAATGAATGTAAATGCGACATTTCCTTGCTAGGAAATAGCGTTTCCTGATCTCTACGTATCGAAGCAATAGAGTTCTAATGCATCTTAAATCGCCATGTCGCATCTCATTTCTATGTTTCATGATAAGATATAACATTCTATGCGAAGTGTCATGTATACCACGTATTCCTTTCAAAAGAATGTAAATGCGACACTTCCTTTCTAGGAAATAAAGTTTCCAGATATCTACGTATCGAAGCAATAGAGTTCTAATGCTTCTTATAACGCGATATCGCCCCTCATTTCTATGTTTCATGATAAGATATAATATTCATTGCGAAGTGTCATGTATACCTCGTATTCACTTCAAAAGAGTGTAAATGCGACACTTCCTTGCTAGCAAATAGCATTTGCAGAAGTCAACGTATCGTAGTAATAGAGTTCTAATGCTTCTTAATTTGCGATATCGCATCTCATTTCTATGATTCATGACAAGATATAATATTCACAGTGGAGTGTTATATAAACCTCGTATTCACATCAAAAGAATGTAGATGCGACACTTCCTTGCTAGGAAATAGCGTTTGCAGATGTCTACGTATCGTAGCAATAGAGTTCTAATGCTTCTTGATTCGCGACATCGCATCTCATATCTATGTTTCATGATAAGATATAATATTCATGGCGAAGTGTCATGTATACCTCGCATACACTTGAAATGAATGTAAATGCGACACTTCCTTGCTGGGAAATTGCGTTGGCAGATGTCCACGTATCGAAGCAACACAGTACTAATGCTCCTTAAATCACGATATCGCATCTCATTTCTATGTTTCGTGATAATATATAATATTCATAGTGCAGTATTATGTATATCTCGTCTACACTTCAAATGAATGTAAATGCGACACTTCCTTGCTAGGAAATAGCGTTTGCAGATGTCTACGTATCGTAGCATTAGAGTACTAATGCTTCTCAAAACGCGATATCGCATCTCACTTATATGTTTCATGATAAGATATAGTATTCATTGCGAAGTGTCACTTATTCCTCGCATACGCTTTAAATGAATGTAAATGCGACACTTCAATGCTAGGAGAAAGCGTTTGCAGATGTCTACGTAACGAAGCAATAGAATTCTAATGCTTCTTAAAACGGGATATCGTATCTCATTTCTATGTTTCGTGATAAGGAATAATATTCATTTCGAAGTGTCATGTATACCTCGTATTCACTTGAAAAGGATGCAAATGCGACTCTTCTTTGCTAGGAAATAGCGGTTGCAGATGTCTACGTATCGAAGCAATAGAGTTCTAATGCTTCTTATAACGAGATATCGCATATCAATACTATGTTTTATAATAAGATATAATATTCATTGCGAAGTGTCATGCATATCTCGTTTTCCTTTCAAAAGAATGTAAATGCGACACCTCCTTGCTAGGATGTAGCGTTTGCAGTTGTCTACGTATCGAAGCATTAGAATTCCAATGCTTCTTAAATCGTGATATCGCATCTCATTCCTATGTTTCATGATAAGATATAATATTCATCGTGCAGTGTTTGTATACTTCGTAGTCACTTCAAACGAAACGAAATGCGACACTTCCTTGCTAGGAAATAGCGTTTCCAGATGTCTAGGCATCGAAGCAATAGAGTTCTAATGCTTCTTGAAACGCGATATCGCATCTAATTTCTATGTTTCATGATAAGATATAATACTCATTGCGAAGTGTTACGCATACCTCGTATACACTTCAAATGAATGAAAGTGCGAGACTTCCTTGCTAGGAAGTAGCGCTTGCAGCTGTCTACGTCACGAAGCAATAGATTTCTGGTGCATCTTAAAACGCGATATCGCATTTCATTTCTATGTTTCGTGATAAGGTATAATATTCATTGTGGAGTGTTATGTATACCTCGTATTCACTTTAAAAGAATGAGAATGCGACACTTCTTTGAGTTTAAATAGCGTTGGCAGATGTCTACGTATCGAAGCAATAGAGTTCTAATGCTTCCTAAATCGCGATATCGCATTTCATTTCTATGTTTCGTGATAAGATATAATATTAATTGCGAAGTGTCTCTTATACCTCGCATACACTTCAAATGAATGTAAATGCGACACTTCCTTGCAGGAAATAGCGTTGGCAGATGTCTACGTATCGAAGCAGTAGTGTTCTAATGCTTCATAAATCGCCATATCGCATCTGATTTCTATGTTTCATGATAAGGTATAATATTCATTGCGAAGTGCAATCTATACCTCGCATTCACTTCAAATGAAAGTAAATGCGGCACTTCCTTGCTAGGAAATAGCGATTGCAGATGTCTGCGTATCGAAGCAATCGAGTTCTAATGCTCTTTAAATCGCGATATCGCACCTCATTTCTACGTTTCATGATAAGATATAATATTCAATGTGCAGTGTTATGTATATCTCGTCTACACAGCAAATGAATGCAAATGCGACACTTCCTTGCTAGGAAATAGCGTCTGCAGATGTATACGTATCGTAGAAATAGTGTTCTAACGCTTCCTAAAACGCGATATCGCATCACTCTTTTATGTTTCATGATAAGATATAATATTCATTGCGAAGTATCATGTATAACTCGCATACACTTCAAATGAATGTAAATGCGACACTTCCTTGCTAGGAAGTAGCGTTTGCAGTTGCCTACGTATCGGAGCAATAGAGTTCTGGTGCTTCTTAAAACGCGATATCGCATTTCATATCTATGTTTCGTGATAAGGTATAATATTTATTATCGAGTGTTATGTATACCTCGTATTCACTTTAAAAGAATGAAAATGCGACACTTCCTTGCGACTAAATAGCGTTTGCTGAAGTCTACGTACCGAAGAAATAGAGTTTTATGCTTCTTAAGACCCGACATCGCATCTCAACTCTATGTTACATGATAAGATATAATGTACATTGCGAACTGTAATGTATACCTCGCATACACTTCATATGAATATAAATGCGACACTTCAGTGCTAGGAAATAGCGATGGCAGATGTGTACGTACCGAAGCAATTGTGTTCTAATGCTTTATATATCGAGACATCGCATCTCAATTCTATGTTTTATGGTAAGATATAATATTCACTGTCAAGTTTCATGCATACCTCGTATTCCTTTCAATAGAATGTAAATGCGACACTTCCTTGCTAGGATATAGCGTTTGCAGATGTCTGCGTATCGAAGCAATATAGTTCTAATGCTTCTTAAAACGCGATATCGCATCCCATTTCTATGTTTCATGATAAGATATAATATTCATTGCGAAGTGTCATGTGTACCTCGCATACACTTCAAATGAATGTAAATGCGACACTTCCATGCTAGGAAATAGCGTTGGCAGATGTCTACGTATCGAAGCATTAGAGTTCTAATGCATCTTAAATCGCGATATCGCATCTCATTTCTATCCTTCATGACAAGATAATATATACATTGTGCAGTGTTATGTATATCTCGTCTACACTTCAAATGAATGTAGATGCGACACTTCCCTCCCAGGAAATAGCGTTTGGAGATATCTACGTATCGTAGCATTAGTGTTCTAATGATTCTCAAAACGCGATATTGCATCTCATTTCTATTTTTCATGGTAAGATGTTATATTCATTGCGAAATGTCTTGTATACCTCGCATGCACTGCAAATGAATGTAAATGCGACACTTCCTTGCTAGGAAATAGCGTTGGCAGATATCTACGTATCGAAGCAACAGAGTTCTAATGCTTCTTAAATCGCCACATCGCACCTCATTTCTATGTTTCATGATAAGATATAGTATTCATTGTGGATTGTTATGTATACCACGTATCCACATCAAAAGAATGTAAATACGACACTTCCTTGCTAGGAATAGCGTTTGCAGATGTCTACGTATCGTAGCAACAGAGTTCTAATGCTTCTTAAAACGAGATATCGTATCTCATTTCTATGTTTTATGATAAGATATAATATTCATCGCAAAGTGTCATGTATACCTCGCATACACTTCAAACTAATGTAAATCCGACACTTCCTTGCTAGGAAGTAGCGTTTGCAGATGTCTACGTATCGAAGCAATAGAGTTCTTATGCTTCTTAAATCGCCATATCGCATCTCATTTCTATGTATCACGATAAGATATAATATTGATTGTGGAGTGTTATGTATACCTCGTATTCACTTCAAAAGAATGTAAATGCGACACTTCCTTGCTAGGAAGTAGCGTTTGCAGACGTCTACGTATCGAAGCAATAGAGTTCTAATGCTTCATAAATCGCGATATCGCATCTGATTTCTATGTTTCATGATAATATATAATATTCACTGTGGATTGTTATGTATACCTCGTATTCGCTTCAAAAGATTGAAAATGCGACACTTCCTTCCTAGGAATTAGCGGTTGCAGATGTCTACGTATCGTAGCAATAGAGTTCTAATGCTTCTTAAAACGCGAAATCGCGCCTCATTTATATGCTTTATGATAAGATATAATACTCATTGCGAAGTGTCATGTATACCTGGCATACACTTTAAATGAATGTAAATACGACACTTCCCTGCTAGGAAATAGCGTTTGCAGATGTCTACGTATCGAAGCAATAGAGTTCTAATGCTTCTAAAAACGCGAAATCGCTACCCATTTCTATGCTTCGTGATAGGATATAATATTCATTGTGCAGTGATATGTATACCACGTCTACACTTCAGAAGAATGTAAATGCCACACTTCCCTGCTAGGAAATAGCGTTTGCAGATGTCTACGTATCGTAGCATTAGAGTACTAATGCTTCTCAAAACGCGATATCGCATCTCACTTATATGTTTCATGATAAGATATAGTATTCATTGCGAAGTGTCACTTATTCCTCGCATACGCTTTAAATGAATGTAAATGCGACACTTCAATGCTAGGAGAAAGCGTTTGCAGATGTCTACGTAACGAAGCAATAGAATTCTAATGCTTCTTAAAACGGGATATCGTATCTCATTTCTATGTTTCGTGATAAGGAATAATATTCATTTCGAAGTGTCATGTATACCTCGTATTCACTTGAAAAGGATGCAAATGCGACTCTTCTTTGCTAGGAAATAGCGGTTGCAGATGTCTACGTTTCGAAGCAATAGAGTTCTAATGCTTCTTATAACGAGATATCGCATATCAATACTATGTTTTATAATAAGATATAATATTCATTGCGAAGTGTCATGCATACCTCGTTTTCCTTTCAAAAGAATGTAAATGCGACACCTCCTTGCTAGGATGTAGCGTTTGCAGTTGTCTACGTATCGAAGCATTAGAGTTCCAATGCTTCTTAAATCGTGATATCGCATCTCATTCCTATGTTTCATGATAAGATATAATATTCATCGTGCAGTGTTTGTATACTTCGTAGTCACTTCAAACGAAACGAAATGCGACACTTCCTTGCTAGGAAATAGCGTTTCCAGATGTCTGGGCATCGAAGCAATAGAGTTCTAATGCTTCTTGAAACGCGATATCGCATCTAATTTCTATGTTTCATGATAAGATATAATACTCATTGCGAAGTGTTACGCATACCTCGTATACACTTCAAATGAATGAAAGTGCGAGACTTCCTTGCTAGGAAGTAGCGCTTGCAGCTGTCTACGTCACGAAGCAATAGAGTTCTGGTGCATCTTAAAACGCGATATCGCATTTCATTTCTATGTTTCGTGATAAGGTATAATATTCATTGTGGAGTGTTATGTATACCTCGTATTCACTTTAAAAGAATGAGAATGCGACACTTCTTTGAGTTTAAATAGCGTTGGCAGATGTCTACGTATCGAAGCAATAGAGTTCTAATGCTTCCTAAATCGCGATATCGCATTTCATTTCTGTGTTTCGTGATAAGATATAATATTAATTGCGAAGTGGCATGTATACCTCGCATACACATCAAATGAATGTAAATGCGACACTTCCATTCTAGGAAATTACGTTTGCAGATGTCTACGTATCGAAGCAATAGAATTCTAATGCTTCTTAAAACGCGCTTTCGCATCTCATTTCTATGTTTCATGATAAGATATAATATTCATTGCGAAGTGACATGCATACCTCGTATTCACTTCAAAAGAATGTAAATGCGACGCTTCCTTGCAAGGAAATAGCGTTTGCAGATGTCTACGTATCGAAGCAATAGAGTTGTAATGCTTCTTAAATCGCGATATCGCATCTCATTCATATGTTTCGATATAAGATATAATATTCATTGTGTAGTGTTATGTATACCTCGCATACAATTCAAAAGAATGTAACTGCGACACTTCCTTGCTAGGAAATGGCGTTTGCAGATGTCTACGTATCGTAGCAATAGTGTTCTGATGCTTCCTAAAACGCGATATCGCATCTCATTTCTATGTTTCATGATAAGGTATAATATTCATTGTGAAGTGACATGCATACCTCGTATTCACTTCAAAAGAATGTAAATGCGACACTTTCTTGTTAGGAAGTAGCGTTTGCAGATGTCAAGGTATCGAAGCAATAGCGTTGCAATGCTTCTTAAATCGAGATATCGCATCTCCTTTCTATGTTTCATGATAAGATATAATTTTCATTGCGAAGTGTCTCGTACTCACTTCAAAAGAATGTAAATGCGACACTTCCTTGCTAGGACGTTGCGTTTGCAGATGTCTACGTATCGATGCAGTAGAGTTCTAATGCTTCTTAAATCGCGATATCCCATCTCATTTCTATGTTTCATGTTAAGATATAATATTCATTGCGAAGTGGCATGTATACCTCGCATACACATCAAATGAATGTAAATGCTACACTTCCGTGCTAGGAAGTAGTGTCACGTCCTGGCGAACAAATTATTCGTGTCCCAAGAGGCTGTATGACACAAGCTTTTTAGTCGAAAATTCGGTCCGGTATAAAACGCGTATGACCGGGTTCGTCGATTCTGGCAGGACGCGGGCACCGTAAACAATCGCGAACGCGTGTAAGGAGGGATTTTACTTACCTTTCGCTGATTTCCCTCTTCTGCTTTCAGATGTGGCGATCGTCGAGTGTCGTTTTCGGGGGAGGTGTCGGCGTACGGCTGGCTGAAATCGGCGTTGTGACGGTGGAGCTGCGATGAATGTCGCCGTCCGTCGATGAACGAAGAATTCTGGCGTTTCACCAACGTATTCCGCACGAGATAATGGATTAAATTCTTCCTCCCGGCGCGATGAGTTCGTTTATAAACACTCAAGTTGTTGCGAACTTGGAAGAATTTGTATTAAGATATAATTGAATTTAGAAATTGAGTTGGAATGAACTAGAACTTGATGTGGTAGGAAAATATAAAGTATATTCTAAATCAAAGAGTACAAGAACAATTATTTCTAAGTATTAAGACTAGGTTAACTATGAATTAGGAATTAGAACAAAGACTTTAGAACTAGGAACCTTATCGAGGCTGCGCGACGACCCTAAGGCGCGACTTGGAAGAGACTTGGAATTGGAAGTGCCCGAAGGCGAGATAGAACTGTACCGTACTGACGGTACTGACTGACTGTGTCTCCCAAGATGCGTCTGCGACCTCCTCGACTCTCGGAGCGCTTAGGTCGTGTGCGAACGTAGGTGAGAGTATGTGGACGCCCGAGTGGGGTTTCGGCGTTGCGTGGTGGGGTTAGCGGCGCGTGCCGCTGAGGCGGTCGCGATCTCGCGCGTCGCGGGTTACTTAATTAGCGCAACTTATGAATATAGAGATACAAGTATGAAATTAGAAATTACGCCTTAAATGTAAAATGTGTGTTGTTTGTGTCGTTATAAAGTAGTGTCGTGTAAATTCTATGAGCTAGGAATACAGAGCTTAGAATGTAGGAGTATATATATAATGTTAATTAATAATCTTAGAAATAGTATTTTGGGCATGGCAGATCTGGGATGGTGAAATCGTAGAGTCCTTTGTACGGTGAGGGTTCCCGTCGTCGGATCTCGTGGAGATTGATTCTCCTGGTACGTCCCTGGAGTGAGCGAGAGGGCGAGTTTCCCTGCAGGTAAGAGTGAGACGGTGGATGGCTCCTTGAGTGGGAGCGAGACAGCGCACATGGTCCTTGATGCGAGCGAGATGGCGAGCACCTCTGCGGGTGCGAGTGAGACGGAGGGTAGGTCCCTTGGAGTGAGAGAGACGGCGAGCACCCCTGCGGGTGCGAGTGAGTCGGAGGGTATATCCCTTGGAGTGAGAGAGACGGCGAGCACCTCTGCGGGTGCGAGTGAGACGATGGTCGTAGTCTTTGGCCTGAGTGAGACGGCGAATTGCGCCTGGGTGTTGCCTGTGGTGCAGGCGCGTGAGGGTGGTTGCTGTGGTGCGTTGAGAGGGTGGCAGGTGGCACGCCTGACGTCACACCTTCCCCCTTAGAAAAAGAATTTCGCCTATAGCGAAATCTCTGGACTGATGTGGGCTCGATGTGGGATGCTACTCGTCTCGTGTGCTGTGGAGGAGATTGGTCCTCCTTGGCGTGTATGCTGCTCTCATCTCGTGGATGCTGTGGTCTCTCGTCTCGTGGATGCTGTGGTCTCTGCGTATCTTGTGCTGCTACGGCTGCACTCTGTTTGGTTGCACTTTTCTTCTGAGGTGCACTTTGTTCGTTTGTCACTGTCACCGATTCTTTTACTCTTTGTTCATTAAGATTTTCAGTTTTTGATTTTGACTTACACTTTTCACTGTCTCCTACATTCGATCGAACTCTCATACGTGCATTCATCGTTTGTAGGCGCTTACAATTTTTTAATTTATTTGAATGCACAATCTTGTGCCTCCCCTTAACATTAATTTTTACATTATTATTAGGCAGAATCTCCAAGATCTTATATGGGCCTGTGTATTGAGAATCGAATTTATGTCTAAGTGGTTCGCGGAGCAAATAAACCCGTTGTCCGACTTGGAAATCCTTTACATTAAGCTTCTTATCGTAATAGAATTTAGCGCGTGTTTTTGCACCGTCTAAGTATGTTTTCGCTATTTCTTGTGAAGTACGTATTCTATCGTTGAGTTCATCTAAATACGCGGCGTACGATTCGTTTTCCGAAGTGTCTCTGAAAGGTATGGCAGAAGGAGTTCGTGCTATTTTCCCAAAAACCAGTTCGTATGGCGTGTAACGTGTTCCTTCGTGTGTACTGGTATTGTAGGAAAACATAGCGTATGGCAGCCATTTTTCCCAATTGTTCCGATTGCCTATGAATTGTTTTAAATATTCCGCTAACACGTGATGTGATCTTTCCACATAACCGTTGGTCTGGGGGTGGAAAGCCGTTGTTTTATATTGTTGAATTCTGAATCTAGCGGCGATGGTTTTCATCAATGAGTTTATAAAATTGGAACCTTGATCTGTTAATATGCCCTTAGGGCATCCGAATTTACAAATAAAATGCGTAATGAACGCGTCGGCTATGTCAACCGCCGTGGTTCTTTTTAAAGGAATTGCTAGGGAATACTTTGTCAGGAGATCTTGTATCGTGAGTATGTTCGTATATCCGTCTGGAGTGGGGGGTAATGGTCCCATAACGTCCATGGATATCTTGTCGAATGCTGTGCCTGGGGTATCGGTGAGAGTTAGAGGTTGACACGCTTTGACTCTAGTTAGTTTTAATTTTTGGCACATTTCGCATTTTTCTATGTATTTTTGGATTTCTTGTTTCATGTTCGGCCAGTAGTACTTTTCACGGATTCTACTGTAAGTTTTGTTAACTCCTTTGTGTCCTGCTACTGGGGTATCGTGATTCTCGCGGATTATATCGTTTCGAAGTTCTTCTCGCGGAGTTCGAACGAGACCTTGGCAGAACGTAATTTGAATATTGGTGTCGAGAAAGAGATCTACTAGGATTCGTTTGATTTGTGAAAGAGTAAATTGATTAATTGCGGTTTGTGCTATGCTAAACGATTCTAATTGAAGCTCGCGTGTTACGTCATATAGAGATTGTAAACATTCTAGAAGAACTTGATTGTCGACTTGTTTCTTTTCGTGTTCCGTAACTGGTAATGAAATTTGGAAATAATTTCCGTGAGAACTTACTTTGGCTCTTCCTAAGTTAACGTTATCTTTATGTTGATGGAATTTTCCTACATTCTGAAGTTCGCGTGCGCCTGTTTCGTACGGGCGGCCTCCTCTCGTGATAAAAACGACTAAATTATCGTGCCTTGCGGATAACGAGTCTCTTGTAGTAACGAACAGAGGGCGTTGCCTGACTTCGGGTGGGTAGTCCACTGTCGGTAAGTCTGTCGGTACCGTTGTCGGTAAGGAGGAACTAGGATTTTCTGTCGGTAATTGCGATCGGTCGATATTTTCTGTCGAGGATGCTGGTGTAGGAGGCGGCGGAGGTGGAGGTTTGGATGATTTAGGAACTGGAAACTCGAAAATGTTTTCGTCGGAGTCGCTGGAGTGTGTAATTGGCTTTACGCTGACAGGGTTTCTTGACAAAGCATCTGCGTTCATGTTCACCTTTCCTGGCTTGTATACGATTTCATATTCGTATTCGGCCAGTTTACGGCGCCAACGAACTAATCTACTGGACGGATCTTTGACGGAGTTCATCCAGGCCAACGGTCTGTGGTCTGTCACGAGTTTGAAAGATCGACCGTAGATATATGGTCTAAAATAATGAACGGCGTAAATGATGCCCAAACACTCCTTTTCTATAGTTGAATAATTTTTCTCTGCATTATTCAGCAAGCGCGACGTGTAGGCGATTGGAAGGTCCCTACCGATGGGGCCCTGACTAAGAACGGCGCCGATAGCGTTGGCGGATGCGTCTGAGGTTATGATAAACGGTTTCGAAAAGTCAGGATACTGCAATATCGGTGCTTCACAGGGCATGTCTCTTAGTGTAACGAATGCAATTTCCTGATCGTTTCGCCAAATGAATTTAATATCTTTTTTAAGGAGATTCGTTAGTGGTTTCGCGATAGAAGAGAAATTTGAAATAAATCTGCGATAGTATCCTGCGAGACCGAGAAACTGTTTTATTTGTTTTGGGTTCTGTGGACGTGGAAAGTCTCTTACTGTTCATATTTTATTAGGATCGGGTTTTACCCCGTTTTCGCTAATGACGTGCCTTAAATAATTTACTTCACGGCGCAAAAACTCGCACTTGTCCGGCTGGAGGACAAGGTTCGCGTTTCGAAGGCGTTCTACAAGCTTATTAAATTTTACCTCGTGTTCGTGCAAAGAACTGGCGTACAGAACAATATCATCGAGATATACAAACATTTCATTGCCTTGCAAACCTGTTAGAACATTGTCCATCAGCCGTTGGAAGGTGGCTGTGGCGTTACGGAGACCGAACGGCATTCTTTGAAATTCGTAGTGGCCGTGAGGGGTCGAAAATGCGGTTTTAGCGGAATCTGATGCTGACATTGGGATCTGGACAATGCATTGCCACAAGTCGGCGTCCTAGGACCGAATGGCTCTTATGTGGCGGGCGTCCGAAGGACGCAGTCCATCCCACTTCCAGACTGGGAGACTGGGGGTGGCTAGCCCTACAGCCGGAAGGCAAAAATGAACAGCAGAACAAATGGTGAGTAAGTGGTGATATTCAGATCTCGAAGTTAAGACATTTCAGAGATCCCAGATACGAAGGTCGAAAGAGACCTCAAAGCTATATATGCTAAGGCCGCTGGCGCTCGGTTAAACCGAGTCGCTGGCGGCCTTTTTTATCAAGCCCGAGAAAGTAATACGCCGCTGGCACTTAGAAGAATTCTGGGTGTTGGTGGCTAATAAATAATAGAAATGGAGTTATAAAAGCCTGCCGCTGGGTGCCTGGAGTATTCCAGGTGCCGGCGGCTAATTTTATTTGACCAAATTTAGTGATGCTAGCCGCTGGTCGCCTGGAGTACTCCAGGCGTCGGCGGCTATTTCTATTTAATGGGAAATCCAGAAATGCAGGCCGCTGGTGCTCGGAGCTACTCCGGGCGCTGGCGGCCTTTTTCATTTAGGCCATTTTACAAAATTTAGGGGCGCTAGCCGCTGGTGCTTGAAAATTCCAGGCGCCGGCGGCTTTTTCCATTAAATGGAAACGATAAACGGCAGGACACTGGTGCCCGGATTAAATCCGGGCGCTGGCGGCCTTTTTTCATTTAGGCCATTTTAAGAAATTTAAGGCTCCAGTCCCAGAAAATTTCTGGGATATATAAAACTGTAAGTCGCCATCTGGCGCATAAAATGATAGAAAAATAAAATGATTTTCGGGCTTTGTAATCTGCATAAAAAGCTACTGGCACTTACACCTAGCCAAGTGAGGTCTCTGAAACTTGAAGATCTGGGAAAGTCTCCGGCACTAAGACCCAGCCGAGCGGGACTGAATATCTATAAAATGCTAAGTAGAAACGCCAAATAGTGGAAGCCGGCCAGCTGTGGGCTAGTAAGATGGTTTGGAAAAGGCCAGAACGGGGCCAAAAGGCCGGAAATAAACATTCAGGTGGTAGACTGAGCAGTAAACCATCGCAAGGGCCGCAGTCGATCGGGGAGCCACCCTCGGTGCGCCAACGGTCGACTGGGGGACCTATGAATTCCAAGTTTGGTCAACCCATCCGTAGATGGCTTAATAGGAGACAAGCTAGTACGGGAAGTATAGCGAGCTCCACTAACGTGTACCCTCGATAGCGCACACTGTCGGAAGGAGGTACACAGCACACACACCATACACAAACACAAACACGGTTGCGAAAGGTCCTAGCGAGAGTTCTGTCCTGGGCAGAACCGCGGCCTCGACAAAAGTGTCTCTCACCCGAACCTAAGGTTCAATAATAAATCAAAAGGCGTATAGCTTAGGCAATATGTCGTACAGGGCCTAACTGCAGTCGGGCACTTAAGCGCCTGGAAGCAGATTAGGAACGAAATTCGAAGTAGAGACACGTAAATCGCTGGAGACTGATAATTAGCAGCGATCTCAATACACAAAGGCCTCGTTCTGTCATACCAGCAGAACGAGACCCCTACACGTGTACCTCTGCGGCGCTCGCTGCAGAAACAAGGTACACAACACTCAAACACACAAGAACAAAAACTTTTCTCTTAATCGAAGGAGGCTCTAGCGAGTGTCTCCCTGCGTTAGCAGCTGGAGACCGCGGCCCCGGCAGGGCAGCGTTGGTGCGCGCTGATGGGCTTGACGACCCCACCGTCCCGAAGTAAGAAGCATCAACCCCCCACAAACGCAAATTCTCATGATGGCCACACCCGACCCTAAAAATTCCGGAGGCAAAATAGCCCTCCATTCGGATTCTCCGGGTGAGGGCAGGGTCGGGTGAGGTGATCGTGGCGTATGATGGGTCAAGACGGGAGAGAAATCCTCGGCCCGTGACCCCGTCCCACGGTATTGGCCCCATAGTCGAGCGGCGGAGCCGTCAAGCTCGGCGGTCGGCGACGGCTGTACTCGGGCAGCGTCGACGGGCCGCGACTGGGCGAGACTCCGCCGACGAGGCTTTGGCTAGGGCTCTAGGTATCAGCCTTTGCGCTGTCGAAATCCGGATAACTAGGTGCGACGGAAGACCCAGGTCAGATCCGGTATCTCTGGCTGGGTCAATAAGAAATAGGGAAAGAGAAAACCAGACTAGGAACGTTAGATCCGCGATTCCCCCCGCGATCGCGTACCCACCATACCCCATCGCGTCTACGTCCGCAACCGACACAGCTCAAGCGTCGACGTCGACGTCGACGCCCGCGTTCGGATTCGCGACCACGGGACTTAGGATACTGCAGCTGAACATGCAACACTCAGCTGCAGTCACAGGGCAAGTGACTCAGCTCGTTGCAGAAAAGTACCTAGACGTCCTGCTATTGCAGGAGCCATACGCTAGGAAACTAAGCACGAGCTATGCTATTTGTGGACTAGGGATCGGTATGAAGGTGGCGGCTGTAAGCTCACAACACCCGTGGGCGGCAGTCGCCGTTAGCAACCCTCGTATCGAAATGGTATTCATCTCGCAGCTTAGCAATACGCACTGCGTTTGTGCGGAAGTGCTGGCGCCCGGCATCTCGGTATACGTCGTATCGTGCTACTTCCAGTACAGCGACGATATCGAGATGCACCTCAGGCACCTCGAGACGGTGTTTCATAATCTGAGGGGGAAGAGATTGCTAGTTTCGGTAGATGCCAACGCCCGGTCGTCACTCTGGGGGCCGCAGAGTACAGACGATAGGGGAGCAAAGTTCGAGGAGCTCATACGGGCGTTTGGCATGGAAGTTGTGAACGATATCGGTCAGCTACCTACCTACTGGTCGACCAGGGGCTCGTCATACATCGACGTTACTCTGGCATCGCCAACCATGCTCCCACTCATCGGGGGCTGGAGGGTACGGAGAGATTGGGTGACCAGCGATCACAACGCAATTGACATCCGGCTGAGGGTCCCGAGCACTGTAGCGGTGGATCAGGGAGGAGCAAGCACTCGGTTCGACGTCAATCGAGCCGATTGGGAGCTCTTCACTGAAAGCCTGGCCGATCAATCTAGATCGAGGCTCGAGACAGTAAGGCTGGAGTCTGCGGAAGATGTAGATAGGTTGGCGGAGACGCTAACGGGAGTCATCACTGATTCCTGTGCCGCGTCAATGCCTTACAAAAGACAGCTTAGAAAGTCCAACCCGTGGTGGACGAAAGAACTTTCAGATATGAAAAGATCTGTGCACAGTCTGAGACGTGTGGCTCAGAAGGAACGAGACGAAACCGCTCGCCAAGAAAAATGGTTAAAGTACCGCTCCTCTTTGCGGGAATATAACAATAAGGTGAAGCGGACGAAACTCGAAAGCTGGCGACGCTTTGTAACGTCGAACGGGAACTCGGGGCCCTGGAGTACCGTCTATAAGCTCCAGGCGAATAAACTCCGAGTTGAGAGAGTCCTTAGTACTCTCCGGCGTGGTAGAGACAACACATATGATAGCCGCGAGACAGCCAGCTTACTCCTGAGTACGCACGTCCCCGAGGACCGGGAAGAAGAAGACACGCCGGAGCAGCGTGAGATTAGGGAAAGCGCACACTTCGCGCCTGACACTCCTGATGCCTCCTGCTTCACGGAAGCGGAGGTAGTGAGTGCAGTAAGGACTTTCAAAAATAGAAAGGCACCGGGGCCGGACCACGTAGAGGTCCAGGCGCTGAAGGCCACCGTAGGTATAATTCCTGGTCAGATGACAAGAATATTTAACGGATGCCTTCAATGGGGCGTCTTCCCCTCGATCTGGAAGGAGGGCTCTCTCAGAGTCCTCTTGAAGGAAGGGAAAGACGAGAAGGATCCGAAGTCCTACCGACCGATCTGTCTCCTCTCAGTAGTAGGGAAACTCCTCGAGAAGCTCCTAAAAAAGCGTCTCTACCAGACGTCGTTGGCCCCGGGGATGGTCTCCGACCGACAGTTCGGGTTCACGCCCGGAAGGTCGGCGGAAGACGCGGTCGTGGAGATGCGCCGCATGGTCGATGCTTCCGAGCATCGATACGCTGTGGCGCTTCTCTTCGACATCTCTGGAGCCTTCGACAATGTCTGGTGGCCCCTAGTCTTAGAGTCGATGAAAGAAAGAGGCTGCCCTCGGAACGTTTTCGAAGTAATGAAAAGTTACTTCGACGACCGACGGGTTAGACTCTCAATAGGATCTTTACAGGTTTCCAAGCGGGCAACGAGAGGGTGTCCGCAAGGCTCCGTTCTCGGTCCCGCCTGCTGGAACCTTATGTTTGACAATCTCCTGCGGTCACTCCAGACCACAGTCGAGAACAGGTTCATAGCTTACGCGGACGATCTCCTAGTCCTCGTAAGCGGAAATAGTAGAAGAGAATTGGAGATAAATGGTCAACAAGTTGTTGACCAGATTCTCCTTTGGTGTAGGCTGGCGAAACTCGAAGTATCGGCCACAAAGACGGAGGCAATTGTCCCCAAGAGTGGTTTGATCGAGAGGCCAGCGATAGGAAGAAGAGGAGGCACGCGCCCGGACAGAAAACGCAAGGCCGTTCGGTGTTCTAAAGCCGACCTTGCCGCGAGACCGCCGACCATCCGATTAGGGAATAATAGTATTAAATTCAAGCACGCGGTACGGTACCTTGGCGTCAACATAGACGCAGGTATGGGAGTCAGATCCCATTGTAGATATTTGAGCGACAAGGTCGGGTCGCTGTTCAGTAAACTTAGTAGGCTGGCGAGATGTACGTAGGGGCTCCGCTTCAGCTCTCTCGATGGCATCTACAGGGGTGCGTTCATCTCGACGATGGTGTATGCCTCGGCGGGATGGGCCGACCTGTGCACGGAGAGAGAGTGGAAGGTGCTCAGATCCGCGCAACGTCGCGCCTTGATCGCGATGACCGGTGCATACCGCCGGATATCGTGGGAAGGTGCGTGCGTAGTGGCTGGCGCGGCCCCTATAGACATGGTCGTCCAGCAGCATAGGGCCCTCTACAATCTTCGTAGAGGAAGAGACGCCAGGATAGGGAACACCGTCATCCAAAGTGGATTGGAAGACGGTGAAGAACGCGTTAAAATTAAAGTCATAAACGTGTGGCAAACCCGGTGGAAAGATTCCCACAAGGATCGCACGACGTATGACTTTTTTCAGGATGTTAGAGTAAAACTGGCCGCCGACTGGATTAGGCCAAGACACTACACCACGCAGGTGCTGTCGGGGCATGGCAACTTTATGGCTCGTCTATTGACGTACGCCGTTGTCAATGACTCGACATGTATCTGCGGAGGTGCAGCAGATACAGTGGGACACTTCCTACTAGAGTGCCCACTCTTCGAAGCGCAGAGAGAAGCTCTGCGAGACATTATCCCGGCGAGTGAGTGGAGATGGCCGGAGGCGGCACCGTACTTGGTGTCGTCGCCAGAGGCCTTCTCTGTGCTCGCCAGCTTCAGCCAGGAAACGCTCTGGCTGAAGATGTTCATGGAGTAGGCTTGCTCCATCGTTGTATAGATTACAAAAGTTAAGTCTTCAGAATGGAAATTCCATTCAAACCAGTAGTTGAGGTCTTGCTTTGATCGACAACTCTTCAGTCGATCAAAGCTCTTTAAATTTCTAAATAAAGGGTCAGAGTGAGCGTGTTCGCGTACACGTAGCGAGTTCGCCTCCCCGAGGTTCCCCGTGGGTGCTCCGGCGGTTAGGATTCGTCCTCTCCGACGGAGTAGCTGAAGGACTCGCCCGGTAGGAAAGGCGCCCCGGCACATCTGGATTTTTCCATCGCCCGTTTCAGTGAGGTGGGAGTACCCTGGGAGGTAGAGGCTAGATTACGTCGCGTATACCCGTCTGGGTGAGGAAGCACGCCTGATCACCGTCCTGGTGTAGGGCAGACAATAAATCCTGACATTGGGATTTGATGGAATCCACTTGCTAAATCAAAGGTACTGAAGTACTTTGCGCTTCCTAACTTATCTAGTATCTCCGTTATACACGGGAGCGGGTACGCATCGGCGATGGATTTTTCGTTCAGGCTTCGATAGTCTATTACAACTCTCCATCTTTTATTTCCTAAAGAATCCGGTTTCTTGGGTACAACCCAGAGCGGTGAATTATATGGAGATTTTGACGGTTTAATAATTTCCTTTTCTAGTAATTGATCTATTTGACGTTGTATTTCTTCCTTGTGTATCGGCGGGAAGCGGTATTGTTTCACGTTTATTGGCTGATCATTTATCGTTGGAATACGGTGCTCGGTTACAGTGGTAAATCCTAATTTATCGCCTGGGAGATGGAATAAATTTTGATTGTTAGAAATCAGTTTGTATATATTATTTCTTTCTTCGCTGTTTAGATGATCTAGACGGAGTGACGCGACTATTTCGTCGAATCGGCTTTGAGGTTGCATTACATTTTGAGTGGCTTTTGAGAAGAGATTTATTTTGTGTATCTTTCGCGCGGATGTTTAAGTTACGTTGCGTACCTTCGATGGCACTTGAAAAAATTTTTGTGGATTTTCTGAGGTTGTTATTGGAAGATTTACTATGGTTGGAAACTTTGTGTTGAATATCGCGTGACGATGGTAAGAGATTTTCGTTGGAATTCGTAGAATTTGTAGTGGATTTTGAAACAATGTTAGCATAAGATACAGTGGGATTTGGAAATACTCGTTTTAGAGTGGATACAGTGGATTTGGAATTAGTCGAGTTAGTACGCATGCTTGAGACAGTGGATTTAGTATTAATTGGATTAGTAGGCATGCTGGAAACAGTGGATTTAGTATTAGTAGAATTAGTACGCATGCTTGAAACAGTGGATTTAGTATTCATTTTTGTATTAGAAACAGTGGATTTAGTATTGATTTTTGTATTAGAAACAGTGGATTTAGTATTGATTTTTGTATTAGAAACAGTGGATTTAGAAGTATTCGAAAATAACGAATATAACGCTGGTTCGCGTTTCAGCGATTCGAGAACGGGAAGCGGGTCCAGATGAATTCTGGGCACCGCGATCTCGATCTCGGTATCGGTCGCATTAATTATGCTTGCTATCGCATGGCCGTTTCGCACTTTAACGATAGCATGACCGAAATATACTCCCTTCGCGATCTGTGTTCGGGGGATTATTCCTTCGCCTACGCCTGAATTAATTATTCCGACGCGTATGCCCGAGTTAGTCCGCGGAGGAAGTATTATTTTATTTAAAACGTCTTCGCGACGTGCAAATAGGATCCTATTCCCGTGCCACAGAATATATTTATTTCTAAAAGATATATCCGCTTCTGCACAAAACCCGGATCCCAGGATCCCGGCGGATTTAATTGGGAAGTCGGAACTGACAACATTAAACGGAACGTCACGAGAAAATATCGGTAACGCAACCGTCCCTAAGGTGGCTACGGTTCCCTGAGTTACACCGGTAATAGTTAGGCGTTCTGCAGTGTTAATTAGAGTTTTAGGTTTTAGCGCGTTTTCCTTGATCACGTTGATCTCGGCTCCGGTGTCGATCATCATTACTACGGGTTCAATTAACGCGTTAGAATTTATGACAACCGTGGGGACGCTAGTTTTACCCGTTATGTTTACTGCTGCTCTTCTATTATCGAGATTGACTCGTCGTTCGTTAAGGCGGGAACTCGGCGATCGTAGCCGGCCTCGCGTACCGTCTCGCGGCGGGTCGGGAGGCCGTTCGCGTTTCCCGGATTCGGGCGCGAAACGTTATTTCCGACATTATTAAATTGTCGCTTTCGACATTCGTCTATGCTATGTCCCAGGTTTCGGCAGTACCTACAAACGAGATCCCGTCGATCGGGCGGTGCGTACTGACCGCGCGGAGGTCCCGTTACAGGCGGTCGTTCCTGTCGAGGATACCTCGGGGTTTCTTCCCGTGGTTACGTGACTGACGGTCTATGATATGCGTACCTGCAATCGCGGGTGACATGACCGCGACTATTACAACGAGCGCAAACCGTTTCTTGCCGGCGCTCGAAGTGAAAATTTTCTGTACGGAGACGCGACGAGGAGAGTCTCTCTTTGTCTAATTCGTTTCGCCTGTACAACTCCTTAGCGTGAGCGAACGCGTCCGCGTATGTTTCGTACAATCGCGTGTTCATCGAATGTCGAATTTCCGGGATAAGCTCGTCGCAAAAACACCTAAGCGTAAGCGCGTCTATTCCGTAACGTGAATTTACTAATTCGGCGGAATCGAACCGTTCGCAGTCGATTGCTGCGTTACGTAGGTCTTTAATTCTACCTATGAAATCGAGGATATGTTCTCCTGGGCGCATGAAAGTATTAGTTAGTTCGCCCCTGTAATGGTCGGTTGACTTTGTATTTCCGAATGCGGCTCGTAGAATATCGGTCAGTTGTCCGACCGAAGAGCATTGCTCGTCCTCTACGGCCAGGTATGCACAGCCGCGTAAACGATTGACAATGAGTTTGGTGAACGAGGGTTCTCCTTCGGGTGAAATCAACTCCCTTGGCCGTTTACAGGCCCGCTCGAACTGTAATGTTGGCAAGTTTTTGCCATCGAATATAGGGATGCTATCTATTGCTTCGCGAAAAATAAACCTATCTGTTCGAGAGTTTGGTGAATCGGACCCTGAGCTACGTGTCGGCGTTTGCGGATTGTGCCGCGCGTAAGGATTCCAATTCCCAACGCATGAAATCTATTTGGCGATATAACGTAGCGATCGCTTGTTCTTTATCCGTATTATCGTTTGAAGGTCCGGCGGCGTCGATTGCGAGAGCATCGTGAAAATCTAACGTTCGGTGAGTATCGGATTCGGTTGCGGCGGCGTCCTATTGTACCTGAAGCCGCGTTCGCTTTGTCGGCGTGCGCGTCGCCATGGCTGTTCGTACACTTATTCAGCAGAATTTCCGATAAGTTATACGCGAATATACCACCGCTGTCACCAGAAATTATGTCACGTCCTGGCGAACAAATTATTCGTATCCCAGGAGGCTGTATGACACAAGCATTTTTGTCGAGAATTCGGTCCGGTATAAAACGCGTATGACCGGGTTCGTCGATTCTGGCAAGACGCGGGCACCGTAAACAATCGCGAACGCGTGTAAGGAAGGATTTTACTTACCTTTCGCTGATTTCCCTCTTCTGCTTTCAGATGTGGCGATCGTCGAGGGTCGTTCTCGGGGGAGGAGTCGGCGTACGGCTGGCTGAAATCGGCGTTGTGACGGTGGAGCTGCGATGAATGTCGACGTCCGTCGATGAACGAAGAATTCTGGCGTTTCACCAACGTATTCCGCACGAGATAATGGATTAAATTCTTCCTCCCGGCGCGAAGAGTTCGTTTATAAACACTCAAGTTGTTACGAACTTGGAAGAATTTGTATTAAAATATAATTGAATTTAGAAATGGAGTTGGAATGAACTGGAACTTGATGTGGTAGAAAAATAACAAAGTATATTCTAAATCAAAGAGTACAAGAACAATTATTTCTAAGTATTAAGACTAGGTTAACTATGAATTAGGAATTAGAACAAGGACTTTGAACTAGGAACCTCATCGAGGCTGCGCGACGGCCCTAAGGCGCGACTTGGAAGAGACTTGGAATTGGAAGTGCCCGAAGGCGAGATAGAACTGTACCGTACTGACGGTACTGACTGACAGTGTCTCCCAAGATGCGTCTGCGACCTCCTCGACTCTCGGAGCGCTTCGGTCGCGTGCGAACGTAGGTGCGAGTTGTGGACGCCCGAGTGGGGTCTTGGCGTTGCGTGGTGGGGTTAGCGGCGCGTGCCGCTGAGGCGGTCGCGATCTCGCGCGTCGCGGCTTATTTAATTAGCGCTCTTATGATTATAGAGATACAAGTAGGAAATTAGAATCTCGTAGAGGTTGATTCACCTGGTACGTCCCTGGAGTGAGCGAGAGGGCGAGTTTCCCTGCAGGTAAGAGTGAGACGGTGGATGGCACCTTGAGTGGGAGCGAGACAGCGCACATGGTCCTTGGTGCGAGCGAGATGACGCACGAGGTCCTCGGTGCGAGTGAGACAGAATGTGTTGCCCTTGGAGCGAGGGAGAAGGCGAACACATCTGCGGGTGCGAGTTAGACGGAGGGTAGGTCCCTTGGAGTGAGAGAGACGCCGAGCACCTCTGCGGGTGCGAGTGAGACGGAGGGTATGTCCCCTGGAGTGAGACAGACGGCGAGTTGCGCCTGGGTGTTGCAGGTGGTGCAGGCGCGTGAGGGTGGTTGCTGTGGTGCGTTGAGAGGGTGGCAGGCGGCACGCCTGACGTCACAGTAGCGTTTGCAGATATCTGCGTATCGAAGCAGTAGAGTTCTAATGCTTCTCAAAACGCGATATCGCATCTCATTTCTATGTTTCATGATAAGATATAATATTCATTGCGAAGTGTCATGTATACCTCGTATTCACTCCAAAAAAAAGTGAATGCAACACTTCCTTGCTAGGAAATAGCTTTTCCAGATGTCTACGTATCGAAGAATTAGAGTTCTAATGCATCTTAAAACGAGATATCGCATCTCATATCTATGTTTCATGATAAGATATAATATTCATTGCGAAGTGTCATGTATGCCTCTTATTCACTCCAAAAGAAAGTGAATGCAACACTTCCTTGCTAGGAAATAGCGTTTGCATATGTCTACGTATCGCAACAATAGTGTTCTAAAGCTTCTTAGAACAAGATATCGCATCTCATTTCTACGTTTCATGATAAGATATTATATTCATTACGAAGTGTCACTTACACCTCGCATACATTTCAAATGAATGTAAATGCGACACTTCCTTGCTAGGAAATAGCGTTTGCAGATGTCTACGTATCGAAGCAATATGGTTCTAATGCTTCTTAAATCGGGATGTCGCATCTCATTTTAACGTTTGATGATAAGATATAATATTCATTGCGAACTGTTATGCATTCCTCGTCCACACTTCAAATGATTGTAAATGCGACACTTCCTTGCAAGGAAGTAGCGTTTACAGATGTCTACGTAGCGTATCATTAGAGTTATAATGCCTCCCTAAACGCCATATCGCATCTTATTTGTATGTTTCATGATAACATATAATATTCATTGCGAAGTGCTATGTATTCCTCGTCTTCAAAGGTATGTAAATGCGACACTTCCCTTCTAGGAAATAGCGTTTCCAGATGTGTACGTATCGAAGCAATAGAGCTCTAATGCTTCTTTAAACGGGATATCGCATCTCAGTTCTATGTTGCATGATAAGATATAATATTAATTGCGAAGTGTCATGTATACCACGTATTCACTTCAAAAGAGTGTACATGCGATACTTCCTTGCTAGGAAATAGCGTTTGCAGATGTCTCCGTTTCGAAGCAATAGAGTTCTAATGCTTCTTAAATCGAGATGTCGCATCTGATTTCTATGTTTCATGATGAGATATAATATTCATTGCGAAGTGTCATGTATACCTCGTATTCACTATAAAAGAATGTAAATGCGACACTTCCTTGCTAGGAAATGGCGTTTGCAAATGTCTACGTATCGTAGCAATAGAGTTCTAACGATTCTTAATTCGCTATATCGCATCTCATTTCTATGTTTCATGATAAGATATAATATTCATTGCGAAGTGTCATGTATACCACGTATTCACTTCAAAAGAGTGTAAATGCGATACTTCCTTGCTAGGAAATAGCGTTTTAAGATGTCTCCGTATCGTAGCAATAGAGTTCTAATGCTTCTTAAAACGAGATGTCGCATCTCATTTCTAAGTTTCGTGACAAGATATAATATTCATTGCGAAGTGTCATGTATACCTCGTATTCACTTCAAAAGAATGTAAATGTGACAATTCCTTGCTAGGAAATAGCGTTTGCAAATGTCTGCGCATCGTAGCAATGGAGTTCTAACGATTCTTAATTCGCGATATCGCATCTCATTTCTATGTTTCAAGATAAGATATAATATTCATTGCGAAGAACCATGTATACCACGTATTCACTTCAAAAGAATGTAAATGCGACACTTCGTTGCTAGGAAACTACGTTTCCAGATGCCTACGTTTCGAAGCAATAGAGTTCTAATGCTTCTTGAAACGGGATATCGCATCTCATTTCTATGTTTCATGATAAGATATAATATTAATTGCGAAGTGTCATGTGTACCTTGTATTCACTTCAGAATAATGTAAATGCCACACTTCCTTGCTAGGATATAGCGTTTGCAGATATCTACGTATCGTAGCAATAGAGTTCTAATGCTTCTTAAAACGAGATGTCGCATCTCATTTCTAAGTTTCGTGACAAGATATAATATTCATTGCGAAGTGTCATGTATACCTCGTATTCACTTCAAAAGAATGTAAATGTGACAATTCCTTGCTAGGAAATAGCGTTTGCAAATGTCTGCGCATCGTAGCAATGGAGTTCTAACGATTCTTAATTCGCGATATCGCATCTCATTTCTATGTTTCAAGATAAGATATAATATTCATTGCGAAGAACCATGTATTCCACGTATTCACTTCAAAAGAATGTAAATGCGACACTTCATTGCTAGGAAACTACGTTTCCAGATGCCTACGTTTCGAAGCAATAGAGTTCTAATGCTTCTTGAAACGGGATATCGCATCTCATTTCTATGTTTCATGATAAGATATAATATTAATTGCGAAGTGTCATGTGTACCTTGTATTCACTTCAGAATAATGTAAATGCCACACTTCCTTGCTAGGATATAGCGTTTGCAGATATCTACGTATCGTAGCAATAGGGTTCTAATGCTTCTTAAAACGTGATATCGCATCTCACTTCTATGTTTCATGATAAGATATAATATTAATTGCGAAGTTTCGTGTATTCCTCGTATTCACTTCAAATGAATGTAAATGCGACACTTCCTTGTTAGGAAATAACGTTTGCAGATGTCTACGTATCGAGGCAATAGAGATCTAATACCCCTTAAAACGCGATATAGCATCTCATTTCTATGTTTCATGACAAGATATAATATTCATTGCGAATTGTCATGCATACCTAGCATTCACTTCAAAAGAATGAAAATGCGACATTTCCTTGCTAGGAAATATCGTTTGCAGGTGTCTACGTATCGTAGCAATAGAGTTCTAATGCTTCTTAGAACGCGATATCGCATCTCATTTCTATGTTTCATGACAAGATATAATATTCATTGCGAAGTGTTGTGTACACCTCGTCGCCACTTGAAAAGAATGTAAATGCGACACTTCCGTGCTAGGAAATAGCGTCTGCCGATATCTACGTATCGTAGCAATAGCGTTCTAATGCTTTTTAAAACGCGATATCGCATCTCATTTCCATGTTTCATGATAAGATATAATATTCATTGCGAAGTTTCATGTGTTCCTCGTATTCACTTATAAAGAATGTAAATGCGACACTTCCTTGCTAGGAAATAGCGTTTCCAGATGTCTACGTATCGAAACAATAGAGTTCTAATGCCTCTTATAACGAGATGTCGCATCTCAATTCGATGTTTCATGATAGGATATAATATTCATTGCGAAGTGTCATGTATACCTCGTATTAACTTCAAACGAACGTAATTGCGGCACTTCCTTGCTAGGAAATAGCGTTTGCAGACGTCTACGTATCGAAGCAATAGAGTTCTAATGCTTCCTGAAACGGGATATCGCATTTCATTTCTATGCTTTATGATAAGATATAATATTCATTGCGAAGTTTCATGTATTCCTCGTACTCACATGAAGAGAATGTAAATGCGACACTTCGTTGCTAGGAAGTAGCGTTTGCAGATATCTGGGTATCGAAGCAATAGAGTTCTAATGCTTCTTAAATCGCGATATTGCATCTCATTTCTATGTTTCGTGATAAGATATAATATTCATTGTGTAGTGTTATGTATACCTCGCATTCACTTCAATAGTATGTAAATACGGCACTTCCTTGCTAGGAAATGGCGTTTGCTGATGTCGCCGTATCGAAGCAATTGTGTTCTAATGCTTCTTAAATCGCGATATCGCATCGCATTCCTATATTTCATGACAAGATATAATATTCACAGTGGAGTGTTATGTATACCTCGTATTCACATCAAAAGAATGTAAGTGCGACTCTTCCCTGCTATTATATAGCTTTTGCAGATGTCAACGTATCGTAGCAACAGAGTTCTAATGCATTTTAGATCGCTTTATAGCATCTCCTTTCTATGTTTCATGATAAGATATAATATTCAGAGTGGAGTGTTATGTATACCTCGCATTCACTTCAAATGAATGTAAATGCGACACTTCCTTGATAGGAAATAGCGTTTACAGGTGTCTACGTATCGAAGCAAAAGTGTTCTAATGCTTCTTATATCGCCATATCGCAACTCATTTTTGTGTTTCATGATAGGATATAATATTCATTGTGGAGTGTTATGTATACCTCGTATTCACTTCAAAAGATTGTAATTGCGACACTTCGTTGCTAGGATATTGCTTTTGCAGATGTCTACGTATCGTAGCAAAGGAGTTCTAAAGCTTCCTATATCGCGAAATCGATCCTAATTTCTTGGTTTCATGATAAGATATAATATTCATTGTGGAGTGTTAAGTATACCTCGTATTCAGTTCGGAAGAATGTAAATGCGACACTTCCTTGCTAGGAAAAAGGGTCTGCATATGTATACGTATCGAAGCAATAGAATTCTAATGCTTCTTAAAACGCGATATCGATTCACATTTCTATGTTTCATGATAAGATATAATATCCATTGCGAAGTGTCATGTATACCTCGTATTCACTTCAAAACTATGTAAATGCGACACTTTCTTGCTAAGAAGTAGCGTTTGCAGATGTCTACGTATCGTAGCAATAGAGTTCTAATGCTTCTTAAATAGCCATATCGCATCTCATTTCTATGTTTCATGATAAGATATAATATTCATTGCGAAGAACCATGTATACCACGTATTCACTTCAAAAGAATGTAAATGCGACACTTCATTGCTAGGAAACTACGTTTCCAGATGCCTACGTTTCGAAGCAATAGAGTTCTAATGCTTCTTGAAACGGGATATCGCATCTCATTTCTATGTTTCATGATAAGATATAATATTAATTGCGAAGTGTCATGTGTACCTTGTATTCACTTCAGAATAATGTAAATGCCACACTTCCTTGCTAGGAAGTAGCGTTGGCAGATATCTACGTATCGTAGCAATAGAGTTCTAATGCTTCTTAAAACGAGATGTCGCATCTCACTTCTAAGTTTCGTGACAAGATATAATATTCATTGCGAAGTGTCATGTATACCTCGAATTCACTTCAAAAGAATGTAAATGTGACAATTCCTTGCTAGGAAATAGCGTTTGCAAATGTCTGCGCATCGTAGCAATGGAGTTTAACGATTCTTAATTCGCGATATCGCATCTCATTTCTATGTTTCAAGATAAGATATAATATTCATTGCGAAGAACCATGTATTCCACGTATTCACTTCAAAAGAATGTAAATGCGACACTTCATTGCTAGGAAACTACGTTTCCAGATGCCTACGTTTCGAAGCAATAGAGTTCTAATGCTTCTTGAAACGGGATATCGCATCTCATTTCTATGTTTCATGATAAGATATAATATTAATTGCGAAGTGTCATGTGTACCTTGTATTCACTTCAGAATAATGTAAATGCCACACTTCCTTGCTAGGATATAGCGTTTGCAGATATCTACGTATCGTAGCAATAGGGTTCTAATGCTTCTTAAAACGTGATATCGCATCTCACTTCTATGTTTCATGATAAGATATAATATTAATTGCGAAGTTTCGTGTATTCCTCGTATTCACTTCAAATGAATGTAAATGCGACACTTCCTTGCTAGGAAATAGCGTTTGCAGATGTCTACGTATCGAAGCAATAGAGTTCTAATGCTTCTTAAAACGCGATATCGATTCACATTTCTATGTTTCATGATAAGATATAATATCCATTGCGAAGTGTCATGTATACCTCGTATTCACTTCAAAACTATGTAAATGCGACACTTTCTTGCTAAGAAGTAGCGTTTGCAGATGTCTACGTATCGTAGCAATAGAGTTCTAATGCTTCTTAAATAGCCATATCGCATCTCATTTCTATGTTTCAAGATAAGATATAATATTCATTGCGAAGAACCATGTATTCCACGTATTCACTTCAAAAGAATGTAAATGCGACACTTCATTGCTAGGAAACTACGTTTCCAGATGCCTACGTTTCGAAGCAATAGAGTTCTAATGCTTCTTGAAACGGGATATCGCATCTCATTTCTATGTTTCATGATAAGATATAATATTAATTGCGAAGTGTCATGTGTACCTTGTATTCACTTCAGAATAATGTAAATGCCACACTTCCTTGCTAGGATATAGCGTTTGCAGATATCTACGTATCGTAGCAATAGGGTTCTAATGCTTCTTAAAACGTGATATCGCATCTCACTTCTATGTTTCATGATAAGATATAATATTAATTGCGAAGTTTCGTGTATTCCTCGTATTCACTTCAAATGAATGTAAATGCGACACTTCCTTGCTAGGAAATAGCGTTTGCAGATGTCTACGTATCGAAGCAATAGAGTTCTAATGCTTCTTGAAACGGGATATCGAATCTCATTTCTATGTTTCATGATAAGATATAATATTAATTGCGAAGCGTCATGTATACCTTGTATTCACCTCAAAAGAATGTAAATGCGACACTTCCTTGCTAGGAAGTAGCGTTGGCAGATGCCTACGTATCGATGCAATAGGTTTCTAATGCTTCATAAAACGAGATATCGCACCTCACTTCTATGTTTCATGATAAGATATAATATTCATTGCGAAGTGTTATGAATACCTCGTATCCACATCAAAAGAATGTAAATGCGACACTTCCTTGCTAGGAAATAGCGTTTGCAGATGTCTACGTACCGTAGCAATAGAGTTCTAATGCTTCTTATATCGCGAGATCGCATCTCAAATCTATGTTTCACGATAGGGTATAATATTCATTGCGGAGTGTTATGTATGAAGCGTATTTACTTCAAAAGAATGTAAATGCGGCACTTCCTTCCTAGGAAATAGCGTTTGCAGATGTCTACGTATCGTAGCAATAGTGTTCTAAAGCTTCTTAATACGCGATATCGCATCTCATTCCTATGCTTCATGATAGGATACAATATTAATTGCCAAGTGTTATGTTTTCCTCATCTACACTTCAAACGAATCAAAATGCGATACATCCTTTCAGGGAAATAGCGTTTCCAGATGCCTACGTATCGAGGCAATTGAGTTGTAATGCTACTTAAATCACAATATCGCATCTCATTTCTATGTTTCACGATAAGATATAATATTCATTGTGGAGTGTTATGTGTACCTCGTATTCACTTCAAAGGAATGTAAATGCGACACCTTCTTGCTAGGAAATAGCGTTTGCAGATGTCTACGTATCGTAGCAATAGGGTTCTAATGCTTCTTAAATCGCGATATCGCATCCCATTTCTATATTTCGTGACAAGATATAATATTCATTGTGGAGTGTTATGTATACCTCGTATTTACTTAAAAAGATTGTAATTGCGATACTTCCTTGCTGGGATATAGCGCTTGCAGATGTCTCCGTATCGACGGAATAGAGATCTAATGCTTCTCAATTCGCGATATCGCATTTCATTTCTATGTTTAGTGATAAAGTATAATATTCATTGTGGAGTGTTATGTGTACCTCGTATTCACTTTAAAAGAATGTAAATGCGACACTTCCGTGCGACTAAATAGCGTTTGCAGATGTCTACGTATCGTAGCAGTAGAGTTCTGATGCTTCTTAAAACGCGATATCGCATCCCATTTCTATGTTTCATGATAGGATATAATATTGAGTTGGAAGGGTTATGTATACCACGTATTCATTTCAAGCGAATGTAAATGCGACCATTCTTTGCTAGGAAGTAGCGTCTGCAGATGTCTACGTATGGAAGCAATAGAGTTCAAATGCTTCTTCTATCGCGATATCGCATCTCATATCTAAGTTTGATGATAAGATATAATATTCGTTGCGAAGTGTTATGTATTCCTCGTCTACACTTCAAAAGAATGTAAATGCAACACTTCCTTGCTAGGAAATAGCGTTTGCAGATGTCTACGTATCGAAGCAATAGAGTTCTAATGCTTTTTAAACCGCGATATTGCATCTCATATCTATGATTTCATGATAAGATGTAATATTCATTGCAAAGTGTCATGTACACTGCGCATACACTTCAACTGAATGTAAATGCGACACTTCCTTTCTAGGAAATAGAGTTTGCAGATGTCTACGTATCGAAGCAATGGAGTTCTAATGCTTCGTAAATCGCGCTATCGCATCTCATTTCTATGTTTCATGATAAGATATAGTATTCATTGTGCAGTGTTATGCATACCTCGTATTCACTTCAAAAGAATGTAAATGCGACACTTCCTTGCTAGGAAGTAGCGTTTGCAGATGTCTACGTACCGAAGCAATAGAGTTCTAATGCATCTTAAATCGCGATACCGCATCATTTCTATGTCTCACAATAAGATATAATATTCATTGCGAAGTGTCACTTATACCTCGCATACACTTCAAATGAATGTAAATGCGACGCTTCCTTACTAGGAAGTAGCATTTGCAGTTGTCTCCGTATCGAAGCAATAGAGTTCTTATGCTTCGTAAAACGCGATATCGCATCACATGTCTATGTTTCATGATAAAATATAATATTCAGAACGAAGTGTCATGTGTACCTCGTATTCCTTTCAAAAGAATGTAACTGCGACACTTCCTTTCTATTAAATAGCGTTTGCGGATGTCTACGTATCGAAGTAATAGAATTCTAATGCTTCTTAAAACGCGATATCGATTCTCATTTCTATGTTTCATGATAAGATATAATATCCATTGCGAAGTGTCATGTATACCTCGTATTCACTTCAAACGACTGTAAATGCGACACTTCCTTGCTAGGAAATAGCGTTTGCAGATATCTATGTATCGAAGCAATAGAGTTCTAATGCATCTTAAAACAAGATGTCGCATCTCATTCCTATGATCCATGATATGATATAATATTCAATGCGAAGTGTCAAGTATACCTCGCATACACTTCAATTGAATGTAAATGCGACACTTCCATTATAGGGAATTACGTTTCCAGATGTCTACGTATCGAAGCAATAGGGTTCTAATGCTACTTAATAGGCGATATCGCATCTCATTTCTATGTTTCATGAAAGGATATAGTATTCATTGCGAAGTGTCATGTATACCTCGCATACAGTACAAATGAAGGTAAATGCGACACCTCCTTGCTAGGAAATAGCGTTTGCAGATGTCTACGTATCGAAGCAATAGAGTTCCATGCTTCTTAAAACGTGAAATCGCATCTCCTTTCTATGTTACGTGATAAGATATAATATACACTGTGATGTGTCAAGTATACCTCGCATACACTTCAATTGAATGGAAATGCGACACTTCCATTATAGGGAACTACGTTTCCAGATGTCTACGTATCGCACCAATAGAGTTCTAATGCTTTTTAAATTGCGATATCGCATCTCTTTTCTATGTTTCATGATAAGATATAATATTCATTGTGGAGTGTTATGTATGAAGCGTATTTACTTCAACAGAATGTAAATCCGACACTTCCTTGCTATCAAATAGCGTTTGCAGATGTCTACTTATCGAAGCAATAGTATTCTAATGCTTCTTAAAACGCGATATCGATTCTCATTTCTATGTTTCATGATAAGATATAATATCCATTGCAAAGTGTCATGTATACCTCGTATTCACTTCAAACGAATGTAAATGCGACACTTCCTTGCTAGGAAATAGCGTTTGCAGATATCTACGTATCGAAGCAATAGAGTTCTAATGCTTCTTAAATTGCCATATCGTATCCCATTTCTGTGTTTCATGATAAGATATAATATTCATTGTGCAGTGTTATGTATACCTGGTATTCACTTCAAAGGATTGTAAATGCGGCACTTCCTTGCTAGGAAATAGCGTTTGCATATGTCTACGTATCGTCCCAATAGATTTCTAAAGCCTTTTAAATCGCGATATCGCACCTCATTTCTATGTTTCATGACAGGATATAATATTCATTGTGGAGTGTTATGTATACCTCGTATTCACTTCAAAAGAATGTAAATGCGACACTTCCTTGCTAGGAAATAGCGCTTGCAGTTATCTACGTATCGTCGCAATAGATTTTAAATGCTTCTTAAAACGCCATAGCGCATCTCATTTCTATCTTTCATGATAAGATATAATATTCATTGCGAAGTGTCTTGTATACCTCGCATACACTTCAAATGAATTGAAATGCGACACTTCATTGCTAGGAAATAGCGTTGGCAGATGTCTACGTATCGAAGGAATAGAGTTCTAATGCTCCTTGAATCGCCATATCTCATCTCATTTCTGTGTTACATGATAAGTTATAATATACATTGCGAAGTGTCATGTTTACCTCGTATTCAATTCAGCAGAATGTATTTGCGACACTTGCTTGCTAGGAAATAGCGTTCGCAGATGACTACGTATCGTAGAATTAGATTTCTAATACTTTTCAAAACGCGATTTCGCATCTCATTCCTATGTTTCATGATAAGATATAATATTCATTGTCGAGTGTTATGTATACCTCGTTTTCACTTCAAAAGATTGTAAATGCGACACTTCCATGCTAGGAAATAGTGTCTGCATATGTCTACGTATCGTGGCAATAGAGTTCTAATGCTTCTTAAAACGCGATATCGCACCTCATTTCTATGTTTCATGATAAGATATAATATTCATTGCGGAGTGTCATGTATACCTCGTTTTCACTTCAAAAGAATGTAAATGCGACACTTCCTTGCTAAGAAGTAGCGTTTGCAGATGTCTACGTATCGAAGCAATAGAGTTCTAATGCTTCTAAGATCGCGATATCGCATCTCATTTCTATGTTTCATAATAAGATATAATATTCATTGTGCAGTGTTATGTATATCTCGTAATCGCTTCAAAAGAATGTAAATGCGACACTTCCTTGCTAGGAAATAGCGTTTGCTGATGTCTACGTATCGTAGCATTAGGGTTCTAATGCCTCTTAAATCGCGATATCGCATCTCATTTCTATGTATCATGATAAGATATAATATTCATTGTGCAGTGATATGTATATCCCGTCTACACTTCAAAAGAATGTAAATGGGACACTCCCTTGCTAGGAAATAGCGTCTGCAGATGTCTACGTATCGTAGAAATGGAGATTTAATTCTTCTTAAAACGCGAGATAGCATCTCATTTCTATGTTTCATGATAAGATATAATATTCATTGCGAAGTGTCATGTATACCGCGTATTCACTTCAAGAGAATGTAAATGCTACACTTCCTTGCTAGGAAATAGCGTCTGCAGATGTCTACGTATCGTAGAAATAGAGTTCCAATTCTTCTTAGAACGCGATATCGCATCTCATTCGTATGTTTCATGATAACATACAATATTGATTGCGAAGTGTCATGTATACCTCGTATTCACTTCAAAACAATATAATGCGACACTTGCTTGCTAGGAAATAGCTTTTGCAGATGTCTACGTATCGAAGCAATAGATTTCAAATGCATCTTAAACCGCGATATCGCATCTCATGACTATGTTTCATGATAAGATATAATATTCAGTGCGAAATGTCATGTATACCCCGTTTTCACTTCAAGAGAATGTAAATGCTACACTTCCTTGCTAGGAAATAGCGTTTGCAGATGTCTACGTTTCGAAGCAATAGAGATCTAATGCTTCTTAAATCGCGATATCGCATCTCACTTGTATGTTTTATGATAAGATATAATATTCATTGCGACGTGTCATGTATACCTCGCATACACTTCAAAAGAATGTAAGTGCGACACTTCCTTGCTAGGATATAATGATGGCAGATGTCTACGTATCGAAGCCACAGATTTCTAATGCTTCTTAAAACGAGATATCGCACTCATTTCTATGTTCCATGATAATATATAATATTCATTGCGAAGTGTCTTGTATACCACGTATACACTTCAAACGTATTAAAAGGCGACACTTCATTGCTAGGTAATAGCGTTAGCAGATGTCTACGTATCGAAGCAATAGATTTCCAATGCTTCTTAAAACGCGAAATCGCTCCCAATTTATATGCTTCATGAAAAGATGTAATATTCATTGTGGAGTGTTATGTATACCTCGTATTCACTTCAAAAGAATGTAAATTCGATACTTCCTTGCTAGGAAATAGCGTCTGCAGATGTCGACGTATCGAAGCAATAGAGTTCTAATGCTTCTTAAAACGCGATATAGCATCTCATTCCTATGTTTCATGATAAGATATAATATTCATTGTGAAGTGACATGTATACCTCACATACACCTCAAATGAATGTAAATGCCACCCTTCCTTGCTAGGAAATAGCGTTTGCAGATGTCTACGTATAGTAGCAATAGAGTTCTAATGCTATTTAAATCGCGATATCGCATCTCATTTCTATGTTTCATGATAAGATACAATATTAATTGCCAAGTGTCATGTATACCTCGTATTCGCTTCAAATGAATGTAAATGTGACACTTCCTAGGAAATAGCGTTGGCAGATGCCTACGTAATGAAGCAATAGAGATCTATTGCTTCTTAAATAGCGATATCGCATCTCATTTCTATGTTTCATGATAGGATATAATATTCATGGCGGAGTGTCATGTATACCTCGTATTCGCTTCAAAAGAATGTACATGCGACACTTCCTTGCTAGGAAGTAGCGTTTGCAGATGTCTAGGTATGGAAGCAATAGAGTTCCAATGCTTCGTAAAACGCGATATCGCATCTCATTTCTATGTATCATGATAAGATATAATATTCATTGTGCAGTGTTATCAATACCTCGTATTCACTTCAAAAGAATAATAATGCGTCACTTCCTTACTAGGAAATACCATTTGCAGATGTCTACGTATCGAACCAATAGAATTATAATGCTTCTTAAATCGTCATAACGCATCTCATTTCTATGATTCATGATAAGATATCATATTCATTGCGAAGTATCATGTATACCTCGTATTCCTTTCAACAGAATGTAATTGCGACACTTCCTTGCTAGGAAGTAGCGTTTGCAGATGTCTACGTATCGGAGCAATAGAGATCTAGTGCTTCTTAAATCGCGATATCGCATCTCATTTCTATGTTTCATGATAAGATATAATATTCATTGCGGAGTGTTATCATAACCTCGTATTCACTTCAATAGAATTTAAATGCGACACTCCCTTGCTAGGAAATAGCGTCTGCAGATGTCTACGTATCGTAGCTGTAGAGTTCTAATGCTTCTTAAAACGCGATATCGCATCAGATTTCTATGTTTCATGATAAGATATAATATTCATCGTGCAGTGTAATGTATACCTCGTATTCACATCAAAAGAATGTAAATGCGACAGTTCCTTCCTAGGGAATAGCGATGGCAGATATCTACGTATCGTAGCAATAGAGTTCTAATGCTTCTTAAAACGTCATATCGCATCTCATTTCTATGTTTCCTGATAAGATATAATATCCATTGCAAAGTGTTGTGCATACCTCGTATTCACTTCAAATGAATGTCAGTGCGACACATCCTTGCTATTAAATAGTGTTTGCAGATGACTACGTATCGTAGCAATAGATTACTAATGCTTTTTAAATCGCGGCATCGCATCTCATTTCTATGTTTCAAGATATGATATAATATTCATTGCGAAGTGTCATGTATACCTCGTATTCACTTCAAATGAAAGTAAATGCGACACTTCCTTGCTAGGAAATAGCGTTTCCAGATATCTACGTATCGTAGCAATAGGGTTCTGATGCTTCTTGAAACGCGATATCACATCTCATTTCTATGTTTCACGATAACATATAATATTCATTGCGAAGTGTTATGTATACCTCGCATACACTTCAAATGAATGTAAATGCGACACTTCCTTGCTAGGAAATAACGTTTGCAGATGTCTACGTATCGTAGCAATAGAGTTCTAATGCTTCTTATATCGCGAGATCGCATCTTATATCTATGTTTCACGATAAGATATAATATTCATTGCGAAGTGTTATGTATACTTCGCATACACTTCAAATGAATGTAAATGCGACAGTTCCTTGCTAGGATGTAGCGATTGCAGATGTCTACGTATCGAAGCAGTGGAGTTCTAATGCTCCTTGAAACGGGATATCGCATCTCATTTCCATGTTTCATGATAAGATATAATATTAATTGCGAAGTGTCATGTATACCTCGCATTCGCTTCAAAAGAATGTAAATGCGACACTTCCTTGCTAGGAAATAGCGTTTGCAGATGTCTACGTATCGTAGCAATAGAGTTGTAATGCTTCTTGAAATGGGATATCGCATCTCATATCTATGTTTCATGATAAGATATAATATTCATTGCGAAGATTCATGTATACCTTGTATTCACTTCAGAGGAATGTAAATGCTACTCTTCCCTGCTAGGAAATAGCGTTTGCAGATGTCTACGTATCGTAGCAATAGAGTTCTAATGCTCCTTATATTGCGAGATCGCATCTCATATCTATGTTTCACGATAAGATATAATATTCATTGCGAAGTGTTATGTATACCTCGCATTCACTTCAAATGAATGTAAATGCGACAGTTCCTTGCTAGGAAGTAGCGATTGCAGATGTCTACGTATCGAAGCAATAGAGTTCTAATGCTTATTGAAACGCGATATCACATCACATTTCTATGTTTCATGATAAGATATAATATTCATTGCGAAGTTTCATGTATTCCTCGTATTCACTTCAAATGAATGTAAATGCGATACTTCCTTGCTAGGAAATAGAGTTTGCAGATGTCTACGTATCGTAGCAAGCGTGTTATAATGCTTCTTAAAACGAGATATCGCATCTCATTTCTATGTTTCATGACAACATATAATATTCATTGCAAAGTGTTATGTATACCTCGCATACACTTCAAATGAATGTAAATGTGACACTACCTTGCTAGGAAATAGAGTTTGCAGATGTCTACGTATCGTAGCAAGCGTGTTATCATGCTTCATAAAACGAGATATAGCATCTCATTTCTATGTTTCATGACAACATATAATATTCATTGCGAAGTGTTATGTATACCTCGCATACACTTCAAATGAATGTAAATGCGACACTTCCTTGCTAGGAAATAGAGTTTGCAGATGTCTACGTATCGTAGCAAGCGTGTTATAATGCTTCTTAAAACGAGAAATCGCATCTCATTTCTATGTTTCGTGACAACATATAATATTCATTGCGAAGTGTTATGTATACCTCGCATACACTTCAAAAGAATGTTAATGCGACACTTCCTTGCTAGGAAATAGCGTTTGCAGATTTCTGCGTATCGTAGCACTATATTTCTATTGCATCTCAAAACGCGATATCGCATCTCATTTCTATGTTTCATGATAAGATATAATATTTATTGCGAAGTGTCACGTATACATCGCATACACTTCAAATGAATGTAAATGCGACACTTCCTTGCTAGGAAATAGCGTTTGCAGATTTCTGCGTATCGTAGCATTATATTTCTATTTCATCTCAAAACGCGATATCGCATCTCATATCTATGTTTCACGATAAGATATAATATTCATTGCGAAGTGTTATGTATACCTCGCATACACTTCAAATGAATGTAAATGCGACAGTTCCTTGCTAGGAAGTAGCGATTGCAGATGTCTACGTATCGAAGCAATAGAGTTCTAATGCTTCTTGAACCGGGATATCGCATCTCATTTCTATGTTTCATGATAAGATATAATATAAATTGCGAAGTGTCATGTATACCTCGCATTCACTTCAAAAGAATGTAAATGCGACACTTCCTTGCTAGGAAATAGCGTTTGCAGATGTCTACGTATCGTAGCAATAGAATTCTTATGCTTCTCATATCGCAAGATCGAATCTCATATCTATGTTTCACGATAAGGTATAATATTCATTGTGGAGTGTTATGTATACCTCGTATTCACCTCAAAAGAATGAAAATGGGACACTTCCTTGCTAGGAAATAGCGTTTGCAGATTTCTGCGTATCGTAGCATTAGATTTATATTGCATCTCAAAACGCGATATCGCATCTCATTTCTATGTTTCATGATAAGATATAATATTTATTGTGAAGTGTCACGTATACATCGCATACACTTCAAAAGAATGATAACGCGTCACTTCCTTGCAAGGAAATAGCGTTGGCAGATGTCTACGTATCGAAGCAATAGAGTTCTAATGCTTCATAAAACGAGATATCGCATCTCACTTCTATGTTTCATGATAAGATATAATATTAAGTGCGAAGTGTGATCCGAAGTGTATACCTCGCACACACTTCAAACGAATGAAAATGCGGCAATTCCCTGATAGGAAGAAGGGTTTCCAGATGTCTACGTATCGTAGCAATCGAGTTGTAATGCTACTTAAAACGCGATATCGCATCTCATATCTATGTTTCATGATAGGATATGGTATTCATTGCCAAGTGTCATATATTCCTCGCATACACTACAAATGAATGTAAATGCAACACTTCCTTGCTAGGAAATAGCGTCTGCAGATGTCTACGTATCGTAGCAATAGGGTTCGAATGCTTCTTAAAACGAGATATAGCATCTCATTTCTATGTTTCATTAGAGGATATAAAATTCATTGCGAAGTGTCATGTGTACCTTGCATACACTTCAAATGAATGTAAATGCGACACTTCCTGCCTAGGAAATAGCGTTGGCAGATGTCTACGTATCGAACCAATAGAGTTCTAATGCTTCTTATATCGCCATATCGCATCGCATATCTATGTTTCATGATAAAATATAATTTTCATTGTAGAGTGTTATGTATACCTCCTATTCACGTCAAAGGAATGTAAGTGCGACACTTCCTTGCTAGGAAATAACATCTGCAGATATCTACGTATCGTAGCAATAGATTTCTAATGCCGCTTAAAACGCGATATCGCATCTCATTTCTATGTATCATGATAAGATATAATATTCATTGTGCAGTGAAAGGTATATCTCGCATACACTTCAAATGAATGTAACTGCGACACTTCCTTGCTAGGATATAGCGATGGCAGATGTCTACGTATCGAAGCAACAGAGTTATAATGCTTCTTAAAACGAGATATCGCATCGCATTTCTATCTTTTACGATAAGATATAATATTCTTTGCGGAGTGTCATGTATACCTCGTATTCCTTTCAAAAGATTGTAAATGCGACACTTCCTTGCTAGGACATAGCGCTTGCAGATGTCTACGTATCGAAGCAATAGATTTCCAATGCTGCTTATATCGCGATATCGCATCTCATTTCTATGTTTCATGATAAGATATAATATTAATTGCGAAGTGTCATGTATACTTTGTATTCACTTCAGAAGAATGTAAATGCGACAGTTCCTTGCTAGGAAATAGCGTTTGCAGTTGCCCACGTATCGTAGCAATAGAGTTCTAATGCTTCTTGAAACGGGATATCGCATCTCATTTCTATGTTTCATGATAAGATATAATATTAATTGCGAAGTGTCATGTATACCTTGTATTCACTTCAGAAGAATGTAAATGTGACAGTTCCTTGCTAGGAAATAGCGTCTGCAGATATCGACGTATCATAGCAATAGAGTTCTAATGCTTCTTAAAACGCGATATCGCATCACATTTCTATGCTTCGTGATAAGATATAATATTCATTGTGAAGTGTCATGTATACCTCGTATTCACTTCAAAAGAATGTAAATGCGACACTTACTTGCTAGGAAATAGCGCTTGCAGATGTCTACGTTTAGTAGCATTAGAGTTCTAAAACATCTCAAAACGCGATATCGCATCTCACTTCTATGTTTCATAATAAGATATAATATACATTGCGAAGAGTCTTGTATACCACGCATACACTTCAAACGAATTAAAAGGCGACACTTCATTCCTAGGAAATAGCGTTGGCAGATGTCTACGTATCGTAGCAATTGAGTTCTCATGCTTCTTAAAACGCGATATCGCATCTCATTCCTATGTTTCATGATAAGATATAATATTCATTGCGAAGTGTTTAGTATTCATCGTCTACAATTGAAATGTATGTAAATGCGACACTTCATTTCTAGGAAATTACGTTTCCAGATGTCTACGTATCGAAGCAATAGAATTCTAGTGCTTCTTAAAACGCGATATCGCATCTCACTTCTATGTATCATGTTAAGATATAATATTCATTGCGAAGTGTCATGTGTACCTCATATTCACTGCAAAAGAATGTAAATCCGGAACTTCCTTGCTTGGAAGTAGCGTTTGCAGCTGTCCACGTATCGAAGCAATAGAGTTCTAGTGCTTCTTAAAACGCGAAATCGCATATCATTTCTATGTCTCATGAAAATATATAATATTCATTGCGAAGTGTTACTTATTCCTCGTCTAGACTTTAAATGAATGTAAATGCCACACTTCCTTCCTGGGAAATAGCGTTTGCAGATATCTACGTCTCGAAGCAATAGAGTTCTAATGCTTCTTAAAACGCGATATCGCATCGCATTTCTATGTCTCATGATAATATATAATATTCATTGCGATGTGTTATGTATTCCTCGTCCAACTTTAAATGAATGTAAATGCGACACTTCCTTTCTAGGAAATAACATTTCCAAATATCCACGTATCGAAGCAATAGAGTTCTAATGCTTCCTAACTCGCGATATCGCATCTCATTTCTATGTTTCATTATAAGATATAATAGTCATTGCGATGTGTCATGTATACCTTGGATCGAAACAATAGAGTTCTAATGTTACTTAAATCGCGACATCGCATCTCATTTCTATGTCTCATGATAAGATATAATATTCATCGTGCAGTGTGATGTATACATCGTATTCGCTTCAAAACAATGTCAATGCGACACTTCCTTGCTAGGAAATGGCGTTTACAGATGTCTACGTATCGAAGCAATAGAGTTCTAATGCTTCTTAAAACGCGATATCGCATCTCATTTCTATGTCTCACGATAAGATGTAATATTCATAGCGAAGTGTTATGCATTCCTCGTATTCACTTCAATTGTATGTAAATGCGACGCTTCATTGCTAGGAAATATTGTTTGCAGATATCTACGTATCGAAGCAATAGTGTTCTAATGCGTCTTAAAACGCAATATCGCATCTCATTTCTATGTTTCGTGATAAGATATAATATTCATTGCGAAGTGTCATGTATACCTCGTATTCACTTCAGACGAATGTAAATGCGACACTTCCTTGCTATTAAATAGCGTTTGCAGGTGTCTCCGTATCGAAGCAATAGAGTTCTAATGCTTCTTATAACGGGATATAGCATCCCATTTCTATGTCTCATGATAAGATATAATATTCATTGCGAAGTTTTATATATTTGTCGTGTATACTTCAAATGACTGTAAATGCGACACTTCCTTGCTAGGAAATAGCGTTTGTAGATGTATACGTATCATAGCAATAGACCTCTAATGCTACTTAAAACGCGATATCGCATCTCATTTCTATGTTTCATGATAGGATATAATATTCATTGAGGAAGGTTATGCATATCTCGTCTACACTTAAAAAGAATGTAAATGCGACACTTCCCTGCTAGGAAATAGCGTTTCCAGATATCTACGTATCGTAGGAATAGAGTTCTAACGCTTCTTAAAGAGCAATATCGCATCTCATTCCAATGTTTCATGATAAGATATAATATTCATTGTGGGGTATTATGCATACCTCGTACTCACTTCAAAAGAATGCAAATGCGACACTCCCTTGCTTTGAAATAGCGTTTGCAGATGACTACGTATCGAATCAATAGAGATCTGATGCTTCTTAAGACGGGATATCGCATCTCATTTCTATGTCTCGTGATAAGATATAATATTCATTGTGGAGTGTTATGTATTCCTCGTATTCACTTCAAAAGAATGTAACTGCGACACTTCCTTGTTAGGAAATAGCGTTTCCAGATATCTACGTATCGGAGCAATAGAGTTCCAATGCTTCTCAAATCGCGATATCGCATCTCATTTCTATGTTTCATGATAAGATATAATATTCATTGTGCAGTGTTATGTATACCTCGTATTGGCTTCAAAAGTATGTAAATACGACACTTTCTTCCTAGGAGATAGTATTGTCAGGTATCTACGTATCGAAGCAGTAGAGTTCTAATGCTGCTTAAATCGCGATATCGCATCACATTTCTATGTTTCATGATGAGATATAATATTCATTGTGCAGTGTTATGTATACCTCGTATTCGCTTCAAAAGAATGTAAATGCGACACTTCCTTGATAGGAAATAGCGTTTGCAGATGTCTACGTATCGTAGCATTAGAGTTCTAATGCTTCTTAAATCGCGATATCGCATCTCATTTCTATGTTTCATGATAAGATATAATATTCATTGTGCAGTGATATGTATATCTCGTCTACACTTCAAAAGAATGTAAATGGGACACTTCCTTGCTAGGAAATAACGTTGGCAGATGTCTAGGTATCAAAGCAATAGAGTTCTAATGCTGCTTAAATCGTGATAACGCATCTCATTTCTATGTTTCATGATAAGATATAATATTCATTGTGCAGTGTTATATATACCTCGTATTCACTTCAAAAGAATGATAATGTGTCACTTCCTTGCTAGGAAATAGCGTTTGCAGATGTCTATATATCGTAGCAATAGAGTTCTAATTCTTCTTAAAACGCGATATCGCATCTCATTTCTATGTTTCATTATAAGTATATAATATTCATTGTGGAGTGTTGACATAACCTCGTCTTCACTTCAAAAGAATGTAAATGCGACACTCCCCTGCTAGGAAATAGCGTCTGCAGATGTCTACGTATCGTAGCAATAGTGTTCTAATTCTTCTTAAAACGCGATATCGCATCTCACTTCTATGTTTCATGATAAGATATAAAATTCATTGTGGAGTGTTATGTATACCTCGTATTCACTTTGAAGGAGTCTAAACGCGACACTTCCTTTCTAGGAAATAGCGCTTCCAGATGTCTACGTATCGAAGCAATAGTATTCTAATGTATCTTAAAACGCGATATCGCATCTCATTTCTATGTTTCATGATAAGATATAATATTCATTGTGCTGTGTTATGTATATCTCGTCTACACTTCAAATGAGTGTAAATGAGACACTTCCTTTCTAGGAAATTACGTTTCCAGACTTCTACGTATCTAAGCAATAGAGTTCTAACGCTTCTTAAAACGCGATATCTCATCACATTTCTCTGTTTCATGATAGGATATAATATTCATCGTGCAGTGTTATGTATACCTCGTATTCACATTAAAAGAATGTAAATGCGACAGTTCCTTCCTAGGGAATAGTGATGGCAGATGTCTACATGTCAAAGCAATAGAGTTCTAATGCTTCTAAAAACGGGATATCGCTCCTCATTTCTATGTTTCGTGATAAGATATATTATTCATTGCGAAGTGTCATGTATACCACGTATTCACTTCAAAAGAATGTAAATGAGACACTTCCTTCCTAGGAAATAGCGTTTGCAGATTTCAACGTATCGTAGCATTAGGGATCTAATGCTTCTCAGATCGCGGTATCGCATCTAATTTCTATGGTTCATGATAAGATATAATATTCATTGCGAAGTGTCATGTATACCTCGTATTCATTTCAAAAGAATGTAAATGCGACACTTCCATGATGGGAAGTAGCGTTTGCAGAAGTCTACGTATCGAAGCAATAGAGTTTTTTCATGCTTCTTATATCGCGATATCGCATCTCATTACTATGTTTCAGGATAAGATATAATATTCATTGTGCAGTGTTATGTATACCTCGTATTCAGTACAAAGGAATGTAATCGCGACACTTCCATTCTAGGAAATAGCGTTTGCAGATGTCTACGTATCGAAGTAATAGAGTTCTAATGCTTCTTAAAACGGGATACCGCATCTCATTTCCATGTTCCATAATAAGATATAATATTCACTGTGCAGTGTTATGTATACCTCGTATTCACTTCAAAGGAATGTAAATGCCGCACTTCCTTGGTAGGAAATAGCGTTTGCAGAAGTCTAGGATTCGTAGCAATAGTGTTCTAATGCTTCTCAAAACGCGTTATCGCATCTAATTCCTATGTCTCATGATAAGATATAATATTCATTGCGAAGTGTCATGTACTCCTCGCAAATACTTCAAATGAATGTAAATGCGACACTTCCTTGCTAGCAAATAGCGTCTGCAGATGTCTACGTATCGTAGTAACATAGTTCTAATGCTTGTAAAAATTCGATATCGCATCTCATTTCTATGTTTCGTGATAAGATATAATATTCATTGCGTAGTGTCATGTGTATCTCGTACTCACTTCAAAAGAATGTAACTGCGGCACTTACTTGCTAGGAAATAACGTTTCCAGATGTCTACGTATCGAAACAATAGAGTTCTAATGCTTCTTAAAACGCGATATCGCATCTCATTTCTATGTTTCTTAATAAGATATAATATTCATTGTGGAGAGTTATGTATACCTCGTATTCACTTCAAAAGAATGTAAATGCGACACTTCCTTGCTAGGAAATAGTTTTTGCAGATGTCTACGTATCGTAGCATTAGAGTTCTAATGCTTCTCAAAGCGCGATATCGCATCTCATTCCTATGTTTCATGATAAGATATAATTTTCATTGCGAAGTGTCTTGTATACCTCCCATACACTTCAAATTAATGTAAATGCGACACATCCTTACTACGGAATTACGTTTCCAGATGTCTAAGTATTGAAGCAATAGAGTTCCAATGCTCTTGAAATCGCGAAATCGCAACTCATTTCTATGTCTCATGATAAGATATAATATTCATTGTGCAGTGTTATGTATATCTCGTCTACACTTCAAATGAATGTAAATGCGACACTTCCATGCTAGGAAATAGCGTTTGCAGATGTCTACATATCGAAGCAATAGAGTTCTAATGCTTCTTAGAACGCGATATCGCATATCATTTCTGTGTCTTATGATAAGATATAGCATTCATTGTGCAGTGTTATATATACCTCGTGTTCACTTCAAAAGAATGTAAATGCGACACTTCCTTGCTAGGAAATAGCGTTGGCAGATGTCTACGTATCGAAGCAATAGAGTTCTAATGCTTCTTAAATCGCGATATCGCATATCATTTCCATGTTTCATGATAAGATATAATATTCATTTCGAAGTATCACGTATACCTCGCATACACTTAATATGAATGTAAATGCAACACTTCCTTGCTAGGAAATAGAGTTTGCAGATGTCTACGTATCGTAGCAATAGGGTTCTAACTCATCCAAAACGCGATATCGCATCTCATTTCTATGTGTCATGATGAGATATAATATTCATTGCGAGGTGTCATGTATAACTCGTATTTACTTCAAATGAATGTAAATGCGACACTTGCTTGCTAGGAAATAGCGTTTGCAGATGTCTACGTATCGAAGCAATAGAGTTTTAATGCTCCTTAAATCGCGATATCGCATCTCATTTCTATGTTTCATGATAAGGTATAATATTCATTGTGGAGTGTTATGTATTCCTCGTATTCACTTCAAAACAATGTAAACGCGACACTTCCTTGCTACTAAATAGCGTTTGCAGACGTCTACGTATCGAAGCAATAGTGCTCCAGTGCTTCTTAAATCGCGATATCGCATCTCATTACTATGTTTCATGATACGATATAATATTCATTGTGGACTGTTATGTATACCTCGTAAGCACTTCAAAAGAGTGTAAGTGCAACACTTCCTTGATATGAAATAGCGTTTGCGGATGTCTACGTATCGTAGCAATAGATTTCTAATGCTTTTTAAATCGCGATATTGCATCTCATTTCTATGTATCATGATGAGATATAACACTCATTGTGGAGTGTTACGTATATCTCGTATTCACTTCAAAAGAATGTAAATACGACGCTTCCTTCCTTGGAAATAGCGTTTGCAGATATCTCCGTATCGAAGCAATATTTTTCTAATGCTTCTTATATCGTGATATCGTATCTCTTTCCTATACTTCATGACATGATATAATATTCAATGTGGAGATTTATGTATACCTCGTATTGACTTCAAAAGAATGTGAGTGCGACTCTTCCTTTCTATTAAATAGCTTTTGCAGATGTCTACGAATCGAAGCAATAGTGTTCCAGTGCTTCTTAAATCGCGATATCGCATCTCATTTCTATGTTTCCTGGCAAGTTACAATATTCATTGCGAAGTGTCATGTATACCTCGTATTCACTGCAAATGAATGTAAATGCGACACTTCCTTGATAGGAAATAGCGATGGCAGATGTCTACGTATCGAAGCGACAGAGTTATAATGCTTCTCAAGACGAGATTTCGCAAGTCATTTTAATGTTTTGTGATATGATATAATATTCATTGCGAAGTGTCGTGTATACTTCGTATTCACTTCAAAAGAATGTAAATGCGACACTTCCTTGCTAGGAAGTAGCGTTTGCATATGTCTACGTATCGAAGCAATAGGGTTCTAATGCTTCTTAGAACGCGATATCGCATATCATTTCTGTGTCTCATGATATGATATAATATTCTTTGCCATGGGTTATGTATATCTCGTCTACACTTAAAAAGAATGTAAATGCGACACTTCCTTGTAGGAAATAGCGCTTGCAGATGTCTACGTATCGTAGCAATAGGGTTCTAATGCATCTTAAATCTCGATATCGAATCTCATTTCTATGTCTCATGACAAGATATAGTATTCATTGCGAAGTGTCAAGTGTACCTCGCATACACTTCAAATGAATGTAAATGGGACTCTTCCTTGCTAGGAAGTAGCGTTGGCAGATGTCTACGTATCGAAGCGATAGGGTTCTAGTGCTTCTTAAATCGACATATCGCATTTCATTTCTATATTTCATGATGAGATATAATATTCATTGCGAAGTGTTATGTATTCCTCGTACTCACTTCAATTGAATGTAAATGCGACACTTCCTTGCTAGGAAGTAGCATTTGCATATGTCTACGTATCGAAGCAATAGGGTTCTAATGCTTCTTAAATCGCCATATCGCATCTCTTTTCTATGGTCTATGATAAGATATAATACTCATTGTGAAGAGTTATGTATACCTTGTATTCACTTCAAAAGAATGTAAATGCGACACTTCCATGCTAGGAAATAGCGTTTGCAGATGTCTACATATCGAAGCAATAGAGTTCTAATGCTTCTTAAATCGCGATATCGCATCTCATTTCTATGTTTCGCGGTAAGGTATAATATTCACTATGGAGTGTTACCTATACCCCGTATTCACTTCAAAAGAATGTAAATGCCTCACTTCCTTGCTATTAAATATCGTTTGCAGATGTCTACGTATCGTAGCAATAGTGTTCTAATGCTTTTTAAATCGCGATATCGAATCTCATTTCCATGATTCATGATAAGATATAATATTCATTGCAAAGTGTCATGTATACCTCGTATTCACTTCAAAAGAATGTAAATGCGACACTTCCCTGCTAGGAAAAGACGTTTGCAGATGTCTACGTATCGTAGCACTAGAGCTCTAATGCTTCTCAAAACGCGATATCGCATATCATTTCTATGTCTCATGATAATATATAATATTCATTGCGAAGTGTTATGTATTCCTCGTCCACACTTTAAATGAATGTAAATGCGATACTTCCTTCCTAGGAAATAGCGTTTCCAGATGTCTACGTATCGAAATAATATAATTCTAATGCTTCGTAAAACGCGATATCGCATCTCATTTCTAGGTCTCATGATAAGATATAATATTCATTGTGCAGTGATATGTATACCTCGTATTATCTACAAAAGAATGTAAATGCTACTCTTCCTCGCTAGGAAATAGCGATTGCAGATGTCTCCGTATCGAAGCAGTAGAGTTCTAATGCTTCTTAAAACGCGAAATCGCATATCATTTCTATGAATCATGATAATATATGATATCCATTGCGAAGTGTTACGTATTCCTCGTCTACACTTTAAATGAATGTAAATGCCATACTTCCTTCGTAGGAAATAGCGTTTGCAGATATCTACGGATCGAAGCAATAGAGTTCTAATGCTTCTTAAAACGCGATATCGCATCTCATTTCTATGTTTCCAGATAAGATATAATATCCATTGCAAAGTGTTGTGTATACCTCGTATTCACTTCAAATGAATGTCAGTGCGACACATCCTTGCTATTAAATAGCGTTTGCAGATGACTACGTATCGTAGCAATAGATTACTAGTGCTTTTTAAATCGCGGTATCGCATCTCATTTCTACGTTTCAAGATAAGATATAATATTCATTGTGGAGTGTTATGTATAGCTCGCATTCACATCAAAAGTAGGTAAATGCGACACTTCGTTTCTAGGAAATCGCGTTTCCAGATGTCTGCGTATAGAAACAATATAGTTCAAATGCTTCTTAAAACGAGATATCGCATCTCACTTCTATGTTTCAACATAAGACATAATATTCATTGCGATGTGTCATGTATACCTCGTATTCACTTCAAAAGAATGTAAATGCGACACTTCCTTTCTAGGATATAGCGCCTGCAGATGTCTACGTATCGTAGCAATAGTGTTCTAATGCTTCTTAAAACGCGATATCGCATGTCATTTCTATGTTTCATTATAAGATATAATATTCATTGCGAAGTGTCATGTATACCTCGCATACACTTCAAATGAATGCAAATGCGTCACTTCCTTGCTAGGAAACAGCGTCTGCAGATAGCTACGTAGTAATAGATTTCTAATGCTTCTTAAAACGCGATATCGCATCTCATTTATATGTTTCATGATAATATATAATATTCATTGTGGAGTGTCATGTATACCTCGCATACACTTCAAATGAATGTAAATACGACACTTCCTTGCTAGGAAGCAGCGTTTGCAGATGTCTACGTATCGAAGCAATAGTGTTCTATTGCTTCTTAAATCGCCATAGCGCATCTTATTTCTATGTTTTATGATAAGATATAATATTCATTGCGGTGTCTCATGTATACCACGTTTTCTCTTCAAAAGAATGCTAGGAAGTAGCGAATGCAGATATCTACATATCGTAGCAATAGTGTTCTAATGCTTCTTAAAACGCGATATCGCATCTCATTTCTATGTTTCATGATAAGATATAGTATCCATTGCAAACTGTTGTGTATACCTCGTATACACTTCAAATGAATGTCAGTGCGACAAATCCTTGCTATTAAATAGCGTTTGCAGACGCCTACGTATCGTAGCAATAGATTACTAATGCTTCTTAAATCGCGATATCGCATCTCATTTCTATGTTTCATGATAAGATATAATATTCACTGCAGCGTGTTATGTATACCTTGCATACACTTCAAATGAATGTAAAGGCGACACTTCCTTGCTAGGAAATAGCGTTGGCAGATGTCTACGTATCGAAGCAACAGGGTTCTAATGTTTATAAAACGAGATATCGCACCTCATTTCTGTTTTAGGATAAGATATGATATTCATTGCGGAGTGTCATGTATACTTCGTATTCACTTCAAATGAGTGTAAATGCGACACTTCCTTGCTAGGAAATAGCGTTTGCAGATGTCCACGTATCGTAGCAATAGAGTTCTGGTGCTTCTTAAATCGCGATATCGCATCTCATTTCTATGTTTCACGATAAGGTATAATATTCATTGTGGTGTGTTATGTATACCTCGTACTCACTTTAAAAGAATGTAAATGCGACACTTCCTTGCGATTAAATACCGTTTGCAAATGTCTACGTAACGTAGCAATAGATTTCTAATGCTTTTTAAGTCGCGATATCTCATCCCATTTCTATGTTTCATGATAAGATATAATATTCACTGCCAAATGTCATGTATACCTCGCATACACTTCAAACGAATGTAAATGTGACACTTCCTGCCTAGGAAATAGCGTTGGCAGGTGTCTACGTATCGAACCAATAGAGTTCTAATGCTTCTTATATCGCCATATCGCATCGCATTTCTATGTTTCATGATAATATATAATATTCATTGTAGAGTGTTATGTATACCTCCTATTCACGTCAAAGGAATGTAAATGCGACACTTCCTTGCTAGGAAATAACATCTGCAGGTATCTACGTATCGTAGCAATAGAGTTCTAATGCCGCTTAAAACGCGATATCGCATCTCATTTCTATGTATCATGATAAGATATAATATTCATTGTGCAGTGAAAGGTATATCTCGCATACATTTCAAATGAATGTAACTGCGACACTTCCTTGCTAGGATATAGCGATGGCAGATGTCTACGTATCGAAGCAACAGAGTTATACTGCTTCTTAAAACGAGATATCGCATCGCATTTCTATCCTTTACGATAAGATATAATATTCTTTGCGGAGTGTCATGTATGTCTCGTATTACTTTGAAAAGATTGTAAATGCGACACTTCCTTGCTAGGAAATAGCGTCTGCAGATGTCTACGTGTCGAAGCAATAGTGTTCTAATGCTTCTTAAAACGCGATATCGCAACTCATTTCTATGTTTCATGATAAGATATAATATTCATTGCGAAGTGTCATGTATACCTCGCATACACTTCAAATGAATGTAAATGCGACACTTCCTTCCTAGGAAATAGCGTTGGCAGAAGTCTACGTATCGAACCAATAGAGTTCTAATGATTCTTATATCGCCATATCGCAACGCATTTCTATGTTTCATCATAATATATAATATTCATTGTGGAGTGCTATGTATACCTCGCATTCACTTCAAATGATTGTAAATACGACACTTCCTTGCTAGGATGTAGCGATGGCAAATGTCTACGTATCGAAGCAACAGAGTTAAAATGCTTCTTAAAACGAGATATCGCATCACATTTCTATGTTTCGTGATAAGATATAATATTCATTGTGAAGTGTCATGTATACCTCGTATTCACTTCAAAAGAATGTAAATGCGACACTTACTTGCTAGGAAATAGCGTTTGCAGATGTCTACGTATCGATGCAATAGAATTCTAATCCTTGTTAAATCGCGATATCGCATCTCATTTCTATGTTTTATGATAAGATATAATATTCATTGCGAAGTGTCATGTATACCTCGAATTCTCTTCAAAAGATTGTAAATACGACACTTCCTTGGTAGGAGATAGCGTTTGCAGACGTCTACGTATCGAAGCAATAGATTTCTAATGCTTCTTAAATCGCCATGTCGCATCTCATTTCTATGTTTCATGATAAGTTATGATGTTCATTGTGGAGTGTTATGTATACCTCGTATTCACTTCAAAAGAATGTAAATGCGACACTTCCTTCCTAGGAAATTGCTACTGCAGATATCTACGAATCGTAGCAATAGTGTTCTGATGTTTCTTAAAACGAGTTATCGCATCTCATTTCTATGCTTTAGGATAAGATATAATATTCATTGCGGAGTGTCATGTATACTTCGTATTCACTTCAAAAGAATGTAAATGCGACACTTCCTTGCTAGGAAGTAGCGTTTGCAGATGTCTACGTATCGAACCAATAGACTTCTAATGCGCCTTAAATCGTCATATCACATCTCATTTCTATGTTTCATGATAATATATAATATTCATTGCGAAGTGTCATGTATACCTCGTATTCCTTTTAATAGAATGTAAGTGCGACATTTCCTTGCTAGGAAATAGCGTCTGCAGATATCTATGGATCGTAGCAATAGTGTTCTAATTCTTCTTAAAACGCGATATCGCATCTCATTTCAATGTTTCAAGATAAGATATAATATTCATTGCGAAGTGTCTTGTATACCTCGCGTACACTTCAACTGAATGTAAATGCGACACTTCCTTGCTAGGAAATAGCGTTGGCAGATGTCTACTTATCGAAGCAATAGATTTCTAATGCTGCTTATATCGCGATATCGCATCTCATTTCTATGTTTCATGATAAGATATAATATTAATTGCGATGTATCATGTATACTTTGTATTCACTTCAGAAGAATGTAAATGCGACAGTTCCTTGCTAGGAAATAGCGTTTGCAGTTGCCTACGTATCGAAGCAATAGAGTTTTGATGCTTCTTAAAACGCGATATCACATCACATTTCTATGTTTCATGATAAGATATAATATTCATTGCGAAGTTTCATGTATTCCTCGTATTCACTTCGAATGAATGTAAATGCGACACTTCCTTGCTAGGAAATAGCGTTTGCAGATATCTGCGTATCGAAGCAATAGAGTTCTAATGTTTCTTGAAACGGGATATCGCATCTCATTTCTATGTTTCATGATAAGATATAATATTAATTGCGAAGTGTCATGTATACCTTGTATCCACTTCAGAAGTATGTAAATGTGACAGTTCCTTGCTAGGAAATAGCGTCTGCAGATATCGACATATCATAGCAATAGAGTTCTAATGCTTCTTAAAACGGGATATCGCATCACATTTCTATGTTTCGTGATAAGATATAATATTCATTGTGAAGTGTCATGTATACCTCGTATTCACATCAAAAGAATGTAAATGCGACACTTACTTGCTAGGAAATAGCGCTTGCAGATGTCTACGTATAGTAGCATTAGAGTTCTAAAACATCTCAAAACGCGATATCGCATCTCATTTCTATGTTTCATAATAAGATATAATATACATTGCGAAGAGCCTTGTATACCACGCATACACTTCAAACGAATTAGAAGGCGACACTTCATTCCTAGGAAATAGCGTTGGCAGATGTCTACGTATCGAACCAATAGACTTCTAATGCGCCTTAAATCGTCATATCACATCTCATTTCTATGTTTCATGATAATATATAATATTCATTGCGAAGTGTCATGTATACCTCGTATTCCTTTCAATAGAATGTAAGTGCGACATTTCCTTGCTAGGAAATAGCGTTTGCAGATGTCTACGTATCGAACCAATAGACTTCTAATGCGCCTTAAATCGTCATATCACATCTCATTTCTATGTTTCATGATAATATATAATATTCATTGCGAAGTGTCATGTATACCTCGTATTCCTTTCAATAGAATGTAAGTGCGACATTTCCTTGCTAGGAAATAGCGTCTGCAGATATCTATGGATCGTAGCAATAGTGTTCTAATTCTTCTTAAAACGCGATATCGCATCTCATTTCAATGTTTCAAGATAAGATATAATATTCATTGCGAAGTGTCTTGTATACCTCGCGTACACTTCAACTCAATGTAAATGCGACACTTCCTTGCTAGGAAACAGCGTTGGCAGATGTCTACGTATCGAAGCAATAGATTTCTAATGCTGCTTATATCGCGATATCGCATCTCATTTCTATGTTTCATGATAAGATATAATATTAATTGCGAAGTGTCATGTATACTTTGTATTCACTTCAGAAGAATGTAAATGCGACAGTTCCTTGCTAGGAAATAGCGTTTGCAGTTGCCTACGTTTCGTAGCAATAGAGTTCTGATGCATCTTAAAACGCGATATCACATCACATTTCTATGTTTCATGATAAGATATAATATTCATTGCGAAGTTTCATGTATTCCTCGTATTCACTTCGAATGAATGTAAATGCGACACTTCCTTGCTAGGAAATAGCGTTTGCAGATGTCTGCGTATCGAAGCAATAGTGTTCTAATGCTTCTTGAAACGGGATATCGCATCTCATTTCTATGTTTCATGATAAGATATAATATTAATTGCGAAGTGTCATGTATACCTTGTATTCACTTCAGAAGAATGTAAATGTGACAGTTCCTTGCTAGGAAATAGCGTTTGCAGTTGCCTACGTTTCGTAGCAATAGAGTTCTGATGCTTCTTAAAACGCGATATCACATTACATTTCTATGTTTCATGATAAGATATAATATTCATTGCGAAGTTTCATGTATTCCTCGTATTCACTTCGAATGAATGTAAATGCGACACTTCCTTGCTAGGAAATAGCGTTTGCAGATGTCTGCGTATCGAAGCAATAGAGTTCTAATGCTTCTTGAAACGGGATATCGCATCTCATTTCTATGTTTCATGATAAGATATAATATTAATTGCGAAGTGTCATGTATACCTTGTATTCACTTCAGAAGAATGTAAATGTGACAGTTCCTTGCTAGGAAATAGCGTCTGCAGATATCGACGTATCATAGCAATAGAGTTCTAATGCTTCTTAAAACGCGATATCGCATCACATTTCTATGTTTCGTGATAAGATATAATATTCATTGTGAAGTGTCATGTATACCTCGTATTCACTTCAAAAGAATGTAAATGTGACACTTACTTGCTAGGAAATAGCGCTTGCGGATGTCTACGTATAGTAGCATTAGAGTTCTAAAACATCTCAAAACGCGATATCGCATCTCATTTCTATGTTTCATAATAAGATATAATATACATTGCGAAGAGTCTTGTATACCACGCATACACTTCAAACGAATTAAAAGGCGACACTTCATTCCTAGGAAATAGCGTTGGCAGATGTCTAAGTATCGAAGCAATAGGGTTCTAATGTTTCTTAAAACGAGATATAGCACCTCATTTCTGTATTAGGATAAGATATAATACTCATTGCGGAGTCTCATGTATACATCGTATTCTCTCCAAAAGAATGTAAATACGACACTTCCTTGCTAGGAAATAGCGTCTGCAGATATCGACGTATCATAGCAATAGAGTTCTAATGCTTCTTAAAACGCGATATCGCATCACATTTCTATGTTTCGTGATAAGATATAATATTCATTGTGAAGTGTCATGTATACCTCGTATTCACTTCAAAAGAATGTAAATGTGACACTTACTTGCTAGGAAATAGCGCTTGCGGATGTCTACGTATAGTAGCATTAGAGTTCTAAAACATCTCAAAACGCGATATCGCATCTCATTTCTATGTTTCATAATAAGATATAACATACATTGCGAAGAGTCTTGTATACCACGCATACACTTCAAACGAATTAAAAAGGCGACACTTCATTCCTAGGAAATAGCGTTGGCAGATGTCTACGTATCGAAGCAATAGAGTTCTAATGCGCCTTAAATCGTCATATCACATCTCATTTCTATGTTTCATGATAATATATAATATTCATTGCGAAGTGTCACGTATACCTCGTATTCCTTTCAATAGAATGTAAGTGCGACATTTCCTTGCTAAGAAATAGCGTCTGCAGATATCTATGGATCGTAGCAATAGTGTTCTAATTCTTCTTAAAACGCGATATCGCATCTCATTTCAATGTTTCAAGATAAGATATAATATTCATTGCGAAGTGTCTTGTATACCTCGCGTACACTTCAACTGAATGTAAATGCGACACTTCCTTGCTAGGAAATAGCGTTGGTAGATGTCTACGTAATGAAGTAATAGATTTCTAATGCTGCTTATATCGCGATATCGCATCTCATTTCTATGTTTCATGATAAGAAATAATATTCATTGTGTAGTGTTATCTATACCTCGTATTCACTTCAAAAGAATTATAATGCGTCACATCCTTGCTAGGAAATAGCATTTGTAGATGTCTACGTATGGAACCAATAGAATTGTAATGCTTCTTAAATCGTCATATCGCATCTTATTTCTATGATTCATGATAAGGTATCATATTCATTGCGAGGTGTCATGTATACATCGTATTCCTTTCAATAGAATGTAATTGCTACACTTCCTTGCTAGGAAATAGCGTTTCCAGTTGTCTAGGTATCGAAACAATAGAGTTCTAATGCTTCATAAAAGAAGATGTCGCATCTCATTTCTATGTTTCATGATAAGATATAGTATTCATTGCGAAGTGTCACGTATACCTCGCATACACTTCAAATGAATGTAAATGCGTCATTTCCTTGCTAGGAATTAGCGATGGCAGATGTCTACGTAACGAAGCAATAGGGTTCTAATGCTTCCTAAACCCCAAATCGCTCCCCATTTATAGGCTTACTGATAAGATATAATATTCACTGTGGAGTGATATGTATACCTCGTATTCACTTCAAAAGAATGTAAATGCGACACTTCCTTGCTAGGAAATAGCGTCTGCAGATTTCTACGTATCGTAGCAATAGTGTTCTAATGCTTCTTAAAACGCGATATCGCATCTCATTTCTATGAATCATGATAAAATATAATATTCACTGCGAAGTGTCGTGTATACCTCCCATACACTTCAAATGAATGTAAATGCGACACTTCCTTGCTAGGAAATAGCGATGGCAGAAGTCTACATATTCGAAGCAACAGAGTTCTAATGCTTCTTAAAACGCGATATGGAATTTCATTTCCATGCTTCATTATAAGATATAATATTCATTGCGGAGTGTCATGTATACCTCGTTTTCACTTCAAAAGGTTGAAAATGCGACACTTCCCTGCTAGGAATTAGCGTTTGCAGATGTCTACGTATCGTAGCAATAGAGTTCTAATGCTTCTTCAAACACGATACCGCTTCTCAGTTATATGCTTCATGATAAGATATAATATTCATTGTGGAGTGTTATGTATACCTCGTGTTCACTTCAAAAGAATGTAAATGCGACACATCCTTGCAAGGAAGTAGCGTTTGCAGATGTCTACGTATCGAAACAATAGTATTCCAATGCTTCTTAAATCGCGATATCGCACACCAATACTACGTTACATGATATGATATAATATTCATTGTGGATTGTTATGTATACCTCGTATTCACTTCAAAAGATTGAAAATGCGATACTTCCTTGCTAGGAAATAGAGTTTGCAGATGTCTACGTATCGTAGCAAGCGTGTTATAATGCTTCTTAAAACGAGATATCGCATCTCATTTCTATGTTTCATGACAACATATAATATTCATTGCGAACTGTTATGTATACCTCGCATGCACTTCAAATGAATGTAAATGCGACACTTCCCTGCTAGGACATAGCGTTTGCAGATGTCTACGTATCGTAGCAATAGAGTTGTAATGATTCTTATATCGCGAGATCGCATCTCACTTCGATGTTTGATGACAACATATAATATTCATTGTGCAGTGTTATGTATATCTCGTATTCACTTCTAAAGAATGTAAATGCGACACTTCCTTGTTAGGAAATAGCGTCCGCAGATATCTACGTATCGTAGCAATAGAGTTCTAATGCTTCTTTAATCGCCATATCGCATTTCATTCCTATGTTTTATGATAAGATATAATATTCATTGCGAAGTGTCTAGTATACATAGTATTCACTTCAAAAGATTGTAAATGCGTTTCTTCCTTGCTAGGAAATAGCGTCTGCAGATATCTACGTAGCAATAGAGTACTAATGCTTCTTAAAACGAGATGTCCCCTCTCATTTCTATGTTTCATGATAAGATATAATATTCATTTCGAAGTGGCTTGTATACCTCGCATACACTTCAAAAGAATGTAAATGCGACACTTCCTTGCTAGGAAGTAGCGTTTGCAGATGTCTACGTATCGAAGCAATAGAGTACTAATGGTTCTTACAACGAGATATCGCATCTCATTTCTATGTTTTAGGATAAGATATAATATTCATTGCGAAGTGTCATGTATACTTCGTATTCACTCCAAAAGAATGTAAATGCGACACTTCCTTCTTTGGAAATAGCGTTTGCAGATGTCTACGTATCGAAGCAATAGAGTTCTAATGCTTCTTAAATCGTCATATCGCATTTCATTTCTATGTTTCATGATAAGATATAATATTCATTGTGGAGTGTCATGTATACCTCGCATACACTTAAAAAGAATGTAAACGCGACACTTCCTTGCTAGGAAATAGCGTTTGCAGGTGTCTACTTATCCTATCATTTGAGTTCTAATGCTTCTCAAAACGCGATATCGCATCTCATTTCTATGCCTCATGATGAGATATAATATTCATTGCGAAGGGTCTTGTATACCTCGCATACACTTCAAATGAATGAAAATGCGACACTTCCTTGCATTAAACAGCCATGGCAGATGTCTACGTATCGAAGCAATAGAGATCTACTGCTTCTTAAAACGCGATATCGCATCCCATTTCTAGGTTTCATCATAAGATATAATATTCATTGCGAAGTGTCACTTACACCTCGCATACACATCAAATGAATGTAAATGCGACACTTCCTTGCTGGGAAATAGCGTTTGCAGATGTCTACGTATCGTAGAAATTTAGTTCTAATGCTTCTTAAAACGCGATGTCGCATCTCATTTCTATATTCCATGATAAGATATAGGATTCATTGCGAAGTGTCACGTATGTCTCGTATTCACTTCAAAAGAATGTAAATGCGACACTTCCTTGCTAGGAAGTAGCGTTTGCAAATGTCTTCTTATCGACGAAGTAGAGTCCTAATGCTTCTTAAAATTTAAAATAGAGTTCTAATGCCATTTAAATCACGATATCGCATCTCATTTCTATGTATCATGATAAGATATAATATTCATTGTGCAGTGTTATGTATACCTCGTATTCGCTTCAAAAGAATGTAAATGCGACACTTCCTTGCTAGGAAATAGCGTTTGCAGATGTCTACGTATCGTAGCATTAGAGTTCTGATTCTTCTTAAATAGCGATATCACATCTCATTTCTATGTTTCATGATGAGATATAATATTCATTGCGAAGTTTCTTGTATACCTCGCATACACTACAAATAAATGGTAATGCGTCACTTCCTTGCTAGGAAATAGCGTTTGCAGATGTCTATGTATCGTAGCAATAGAGTTCTAATTCTTCTTAAAACGCGATATCGCATCTCATTTATATGTTTCATGATAACATATAATATTCATTGTGCAGTGATATGTATATCTCGTCTACACTTCAAAAGAATGACAATACGTCACTTCCTTGCTAGGAAACAGCGTTTGCATATGTCTATGTATCGTAGCAACAAGGTTCTAATACATCTTAAAACGCGATATCGCATCTCATTTCTATGTTTCATGATAAGATATAATATTCATTGCGGCGTGTCACCTATACCTCGTATTCACTTCAAAAGAATGTGAGTGCGACACTTCCTTGCTAGGAAATAGCGTCTGCAGATATCTACGTACCGTAGCATTAGAATTCTAATGCTTCTTAAATAGCCATATCGCATCTCACTTCTATGTATCATGATAATATATAATATTCCTTGTGCAGTGTTATGTATACCTCGCATACACTTCAAATGATTGTAAATGCGACACTTCCTTGCTAGGATATAGCGATGGCAAATGTCTACGTATCGAAGCAACAGAGTTCTAATGCTTCTTGAAAGGAGATATCGCATCTCATTTCTATGTTTTACGATAAGACATAATATTCATTGCGGAGTGTCACGTATACATCGTATTCACTTCAAAAGAATGTAAATGCGACACTTCCTTGCTAGGAAAAAGCGTTTGCAGATGTCTATGTGTCGAAGTAAAAGATTTCTAATGCTTCTTAAATCGCCATATCGCATCTCATTTCTATGTATCATGATAACATATAATATTCCTTGTGCAGTGTTATGTATACCTCGCATACACTTCAAATGATTGTAAATGCGACACTTCCTTGCTAGGATATAGCGATGGCAAATGTCTACGTATCGAAGCAACAGAGTTCTAATGCTTCTTAAAACGAGACATCGCATCTCATTTCTATGTTTTACGATAAGACATAATATTCATTGCGGAGTGTCACGTATACCTCGTATTCACTTCAAAAGAATGTAAATGCGACACTTCCTTGCTAGGAAATAGCGTTTGCAGATGTCTATGTGTCGAAGCAATAGATTTCTAATGCTTCTTAAATCGCCATATCGCATCTCATTTCTATGTATCATGATAACATATAATATTCCTTGTGCAGTGTTATGTATACCTCGCATACACTTCAAATGATTGTAAATGCGACACTTCCTTGCTAGGATATAGCTATGGCAAATGTCTACGTATCGAAGCAACTGAGTTCTAATGCTTCTTAAAACGAGACATCGCATCTCATTTCTATGTTTTACGATGAGACATAATATTCATTGCGAAGTGTCATGTATACCTCGTATTCACTTCAGAAGTATGTAAATGCGACACTTCCTTTCTAGGAAGTAGCGTTTGCAAATGCCTGCGTATCGAAGCAATAGAGTTCCAAAGCATCTTAAAACACGATATCGCATCTCATTCCTATGTCTCATGATAAGATATAATATTCATTGTGGAGTGTTATGTATAACTCGTATTCACCTCAAAAGAATGTAAATACGACACTTCCTTTCTAGGAAGTAGCGTTTGCAGATGTCTCCGTATCGAAGCAATAGAGTTCTAATGCTTGTTAAATCGCGATATCGCAACTCATTTCTATGTTTCATGATAAGATATAATATTCATTGCAAAGTGTCACTTATACCTCGTATTCACTTCAAAAGAATGTCAATGCGACACTTCCTCGTTAGGATATAGCGATAGCAGATGTCTCCCTATAGAAGCAATTGATTTCTAATGCTTCTTAAATCGCGATAACCCATCACAAGTCTATGTTTTGTTATAAGGTATAATATTCAATGTGGAGTGTTGTGTATACTTCGAATTCACTTCAAAGGAATGTAAATGCGGCACACCCTTGCTAGGAAATAGTGTTTCCGGATATCTACGTATCGTAGCAATAGAGATCTAATGTTTCTTAAAACGCGATATCGCATCTCATTTCTATGGTTCATGATAAGATATAATATTCATTGCGAAGTGTCACTTATACATCGCATACACTTCAAATGAATGTAAATGCGTCACTTCTTTGCAAGGAAATAGCGCTGGCAGATATCTACGTATCGAAGCAATTGAGTTCTATTGCTTCTTAAAGCGAGATATCGCATCTCATTTCTATGTCTCACGATAAGATATAATATACATTGTGGAGTGTTATGTTAACCTCGTATTCACTTCAAAAGAATGTAAATGCGATACTTCCTTGCCAGGACGTAGCGTTTGCAGATGTCTACGTATCATAGCAACAGAGTTGTAATGCTTCTTAAATCGCGATATCGCTCCTAATTTCTGTTTCATTATAACATATAATATTCATTGCGAAGTGTCATGTATACCTCGCATACACTTCAAACGAATGTAAATGCGACACTACCTTGCTAGGAAATAGCGTTTGCAGATGTCTACGTATCGTAGCAATAGAGTTCCAATGCTTCTTAAATCGCGATATCGCATCTCATTTCTATGTTTCATGATAAAATATAATATTCATTGCGAAGTGTCACTTATACCACGCATACACTTCAAATGAATGTAAATGCCAAACTTCATTCCTAGGAAATTGCGTTTCCAGATGTCTACGTATCGAAGCAATAGAGTTCTACTGCTTCTTAAAATGAGATATCGCATCTCATTTCTATGTTTCATCATAAGATATAACGTTTATTGTGAAGTGTCATGTATATCTCGTATTCACTTCAAAAGAATGTAAATGTGACACTTCCTTGCTAGGAAGTAGCGTTTGTAGAAGTCTACGCATCGAAGCAATAGAGTTCTAATGCTTCTTAAATCGCGGTATCGCATCTCATATCTATGCTTCATGATGAGATATAATATTCATTGTGCAGTGTTATATATACCTCGCATTCACTTCAGTAGAATGTAAATGCGACACTTCCTTGCTAGGATATATCGACGGCAGATGTCTACGTATCGAAGCAGCAGAGTTCTAATGCTTCTTAAATCGCCATATCGCATCTCATTTCTATGTTTTATGATAAGATATAATATTCATTGCGGAGTGTCATGTATACCTCGTATTCTCTTCAAAAGAATATAAATACGACACTTCCTTGCTAGGAAATAGCGTTTGCAAATATCTACGTATCGTAGCAATATAGTTCTAATGCTTCTCAAAACGCGATATCGCTTCTCATTTCTATGTTTCATGATAAGATATAATATTTATTGTGGAGTGTTATGTTAACCTCGTATTCACTTCAAAAGAATGTAAATGCGATACTTCCTTGCCAGGACGTAGCGTTTGCAGATGTCTACGTATCATAGCAACAGAGTTGTAATGCTTCTTAAAACGAGATATCGCATCTCATTTCTATGTTTTATGATAAGATAGAATATTCATTGCGGAATGTCATGTATACCTCGCATACACTTCGAAAGAATGTAAATACGACACTTCCTTGCTAGGAAATAGCTTCTGCAGATGTCTACGTATAGTAGCAATGGAGTTCTAATGCTTCTTAAAACACGATATCGCATCTCATTTCTATGTTTCATTATAAGATACAATATTCATTGCGGAGTGTCATGCATACCTCGTATTCGTTTCAAAATATTGTAACTGCGACACTTCCTTGCTAGGAAGTAGCGTCTGCAGATGTCTACGTACCGTAGCAATATTGTTCTAATGCTTCTTAGAACGCGATATCGCATGTCATTTCTATGTTTCATGATAAGATATAATATTCATTGCGAAGTGTTACGAATACCTAGTATTCACCTAAAAAGAATGCAAATTCAACACTTCCCTGCTAGGATATAGCGTCTGCAGGTGTCTACGTATCGAAGCAATAGAGTTCTTATGCTTCTTAAATCGCGATATCGCATCTCATATCTATGTTTCATGATAAGATATAATATTCATTGCAATGTGTCGTGTATACCTCGCATACACTTCAAATGAATGTAAATGCGACATTTCCTTGCTAGGAAATAGCGTTTGCAGATGTCTACGTATCGTATCATTAGAGTTCTACAGCTTCTCAAAACGCGATATCGCATCTCATTTCTATGCCTCATGATGAGATATAATATTCATTGCGAAGGGTCTTGTATACCTCGCATACACTTCAAATGAATGTAAATGCGACATTTCCTTGCATTAAATAGCGATGGCAGATGTCTACGTATCGAAGCAACAGAGTTCTAATGCTCCTTAAAACGAGATAACGTATCACAACTCTATGTTTTATGATAAGATATAATATTAATTGCGAGGTGTCACTTATACCTGGTATTCACTTCAAAAGAATGCAAATGCAACAGTTCCTTGGTGGGAAATAGCGTTTGCAGATGTCTACGTATCGAAGCAATGGAATTCTAATGCGTCTTAAATCGCGATATCGCATCTCATTTCTATGTTTCATGATAAGAGATAATATTCATAGTGCAATGTTATGTATACATCTCATTCACTTCAAAAGAATTTAAATGCGAAATTTCCTTGCTAGGAAATGGCGTTTGCAGATGTCTACGTATCGTAGAATTAGAGTTCTAATGCTTCTTAATACGAGATATCGCATCTCATTTCTATGTTTCATGATAAGGTATAATATTTATAGCGAAGTGTCATGTATACCTCGTATTCACTTCAAAAGTGTTAAAGTGCACCACTTCCATGCTAGGAAGTTGCGTTTGCAGATGTCTACGTATCGAAGCAATAGATTTCTAATGCTTCTGAAAACGCGATATCGCATCTCATTTCTATGTTTCATGATAAGAGATAATATTCATTGTGGAGTGATATGTATACCTCGCATTCACTTCAAAAGAATGTAAATGCGAAACTCCATTGCTAGGAAATAGCGTTTGCAGATGTCTACGCATCGAAGCAATGGTGTTCAAATGCTTCTTAAAACGGGATACCGCATCTCATTTCTATGTTTCATGATAAGATATAATATTCGTTGCGAAGTGTTATGTATTCCCCGTCTACACTTCAAATGAATGTAAATGTGACACTTACTTTCCAGGAAGTAGCGTCTCCAGATGTCTACGTATCGAAACAATAGAGTTCTAATGTTTCTAAAACGAGATGCCGCATCACATTTCTATGTTTCATGATAAGATATAATATTCATTGCGAAGTGTCATGTATACCTGGTACTCACTTCAAAAGAATGTAAATGCGACACTTCCTTGATAGGAAATAGCGTTTGCTGATGTCTACGTATCCTAGCAATAGAGTTCTAATGCTTCTTAAAACACGATATCGCATCTCATTTCTATGTCGCATGATAACATATAATATCCATTACGAAGTGTTATGTATTCCTCGTCTACACTTCAAATGAATGTAAATGCGACACTGCCTTTCTAGGAAATTACGTTTCCAGATGTTTACGTATCGAAGCAATAGAGTTCTAATGCTTCTTAAATCGTCATATCGCATCTCATTTCTATGTTTCATGATAAGATATAATATTCATTGTGCAGTGTTATGTATACCTCGTATTCACTTCAATTAAATGTAAATGCGACACTTCCCTGCTAGGAAATAGCGCTTCCAGATATCTACGTATCGTAGCAATAGAGATCTAATGTTTCTTAAAACGCGATATCGCATCTCATTTCTATGGTTCATGATAAGATATAATATTCATTGCGAAGTGTCACTTATACATCGCATACACTTCAAATGAATGTAAATGCGTCACTTCTTTGCAAGGAAATAGCGCTGGCAGATATCTACGTATCGAAGCAATTGAGTTCTATTGCTTCTTAAAGCGAGATATCGCATCTCATTTCTATGTCTCACGATAAGATATAATATACATTGTGGAGTGTTATGTTAACCTCGTATTCACTTCAAAAGAATGTAAATGCGATACTTCCTTGCCAGGACGTAGCGTTTGCAGATGTCTACGTATCATAGCAACAGAGTTGTAATGCTTCTTAAATCGCGATATCGCTCCTAATTTCTGTTTCATTATAACATATAATATTCATTGCGAAGTGTCATGTATACCTCGCATACACTTCAAACGAATGTAAATGCGACACTACCTTGCTAGGAAATAGCGTTTGCAGATGTCTACGTATCGTAGCAATAGAGTTCCAATGCTTCTTAAATCGCGATATCGCATCTCATTTCTATGTTTCATGATAAAATATAATATTCATTGCGAAGTGTCACTTATACCACGCATACACTTCAAATGAATGTAAATGCCAAACTTCATTCCTAGGAAATTGCGTTTCCAGATGTCTACGTATCGAAGCAATAGAGTTCTACTGCTTCTTAAAATGAGATATCGCATCTCATTTCTATGTTTCATCATAAGATATAACGTTTATTGTGAAGTGTCATGTATATCTCGTATTCACTTCAAAAGAATGTAAATGTGACACTTCCTTGCTAGGAAGTAGCGTTTGTAGAAGTCTACGCATCGAAGCAATAGAGTTCTAATGCTTCTTAAATCGCGGTATCGCATCTCATATCTATGCTTCATGATGAGATATAATATTCATTGTGCAGTGTTATATATACCTCGCATTCACTTCAGTAGAATGTAAATGCGACACTTCCTTGCTAGGATATATCGACGGCAGATGTCTACGTATCGAAGCAGCAGAGTTCTAATGCTTCTTAAATCGCCATATCGCATCTCATTTCTATGTTTTATGATAAGATATAATATTCATTGCGGAGTGTCATGTATACCTCGTATTCTCTTCAAAAGAATATAAATACGACACTTCCTTGCTAGGAAATAGCGTTTGCAAATATCTACGTATCGTAGCAATATAGTTCTAATGCTTCTCAAAACGCGATATCGCTTCTCATTTCTATGTTTCATGATAAGATATAATATTTATTGTGGAGTGTTATGTTAACCTCGTATTCACTTCAAAAGAATGTAAATGCGATACTTCCTTGCCAGGACGTAGCGTTTGCAGATGTCTACGTATCATAGCAACAGAGTTGTAATGCTTCTTAAAACGAGATATCGCATCTCATTTCTATGTTTTATGATAAGATAGAATATTCATTGCGGAATGTCATGTATACCTCGCATACACTTCGAAAGAATGTAAATACGACACTTCCTTGCTAGGAAATAGCTTCTGCAGATGTCTACGTATAGTAGCAATGGAGTTCTAATGCTTCTTAAAACACGATATCGCATCTCATTTCTATGTTTCATTATAAGATACAATATTCATTGCGGAGTGTCATGCATACCTCGTATTCGTTTCAAAATATTGTAACTGCGACACTTCCTTGCTAGGAAGTAGCGTCTGCAGATGTCTACGTACCGTAGCAATATTGTTCTAATGCTTCTTAGAACGCGATATCGCATGTCATTTCTATGTTTCATGATAAGATATAATATTCATTGCGAAGTGTTACGAATACCTAGTATTCACCTAAAAAGAATGCAAATTCAACACTTCCCTGCTAGGATATAGCGTCTGCAGGTGTCTACGTATCGAAGCAATAGAGTTCTTATGCTTCTTAAATCGCGATATCGCATCTCATATCTATGTTTCATGATAAGATATAATATTCATTGCAATGTGTCGTGTATACCTCGCATACACTTCAAATGAATGTAAATGCGACATTTCCTTGCTAGGAAATAGCGTTTGCAGATGTCTACGTATCGTATCATTAGAGTTCTACAGCTTCTCAAAACGCGATATCGCATCTCATTTCTATGCCTCATGATGAGATATAATATTCATTGCGAAGGGTCTTGTATACCTCGCATACACTTCAAATGAATGTAAATGCGACATTTCCTTGCATTAAATAGCGATGGCAGATGTCTACGTATCGAAGCAACAGAGTTCTAATGCTCCTTAAAACGAGATAACGTATCACAACTCTATGTTTTATGATAAGATATAATATTAATTGCGAGGTGTCACTTATACCTGGTATTCACTTCAAAAGAATGCAAATGCAACAGTTCCTTGGTGGGAAATAGCGTTTGCAGATGTCTACGTATCGAAGCAATGGAATTCTAATGCGTCTTAAATCGCGATATCGCATCTCATTTCTATGTTTCATGATAAGAGATAATATTCATAGTGCAATGTTATGTATACATCTCATTCACTTCAAAAGAATTTAAATGCGAAATTTCCTTGCTAGGAAATGGCGTTTGCAGATGTCTACGTATCGTAGAATTAGAGTTCTAATGCTTCTTAATACGAGATATCGCATCTCATTTCTATGTTTCATGATAAGGTATAATATTTATAGCGAAGTGTCATGTATACCTCGTATTCACTTCAAAGTGTTAAAGTGCACCACTTCCATGCTAGGAAGTTGCGTTTGCAGATGTCTACGTATCGAAGCAATAGATTTCTAATGCTTCTGAAAACGCGATATCGCATCTCATTTCTATGTTTCATGATAAGAGATAATATTCATTGTGGAGTGATATGTATACCTCGCATTCACTTCAAAAGAATGTAAATGCGAAACTCCATTGCTAGGAAATAGCGTTTGCAGATGTCTACGCATCGAAGCAATGGTGTTCAAATGCTTCTTAAAACGGGATACCGCATCTCATTTCTATGTTTCATGATAAGATATAATATTCGTTGCGAAGTGTTATGTATTCCCCGTCTACACTTCAAATGAATGTAAATGTGACACTTACTTTCCAGGAAGTAGCGTCTCCAGATGTCTACGTATCGAAACAATAGAGTTCTAATGTTTCTAAAACGAGATGCCGCATCACATTTCTATGTTTCATGATAAGATATAATATTCATTGCGAAGTGTCATGTATACCTGGTACTCACTTCAAAAGAATGTAAATGCGACACTTCCTTGATAGGAAATAGCGTTTGCTGATGTCTACGTATCCTAGCAATAGAGTTCTAATGCTTCTTAAAACACGATATCGCATCTCATTTCTATGTCGCATGATAACATATAATATCCATTACGAAGTGTTATGTATTCCTCGTCTACACTTCAAATGAATGTAAATGCGACACTGCCTTTCTAGGAAATTACGTTTCCAGATGTTTACGTATCGAAGCAATAGAGTTCTAATGCTTCTTAAATCGTCATATCGCATCTCATTTCTATGTTTCATGATAAGATATAATATTCATTGTGCAGTGTTATGTATACCTCGTATTCACTTCAATTAAATGTAAATGCGACACTTCCCTGCTAGGAAATAGCGCTTCCAGATGTCTACGCATCGAAGCAAGAGAGATCTAATGCTTCTTGAAACGCGATATCGCATCTCATTTCTATGTTTCATGATAAGATATAATATTCATTGCGAAGTGGCATGTATACCTCGCATAAACTTCAAATGAATGTAAATGCGCACTTCCTGGCTAGGAAATAGCGTTTGCAGATGTCTACGTATCGAAGCCATAGAGTTCTAATGCTTCTTAAATAGCGATATAGCATCTCATTTCTGTGTTTCATGATAAGATATAATATTCATTGTGCAGTGTTATGAATACCTCGTATTCGTTTCAAAAGATTGTAACTGCGACACTTCCTTGCTAGGAAGTAGCGTTTGCAGATGTCTACGTATCGAAGCAATAGAGTTCTATTGCTTCTTAAAACGCGATATCGCATCTCATTTCTATGTCTCATGATTAGAAATAATATTCATTGCGAAGTGTTATGTATTCATCGTCTGCACTTCAAATGAATGTAAATAAGACACTTCCTTTCTAGGACATTACGTTTCCAGATATCTACGTATCGAAGCAATAGGGTGCTAATGCTTCCTAAAACGCGATATCGCATCTCATTTCTATGTCTCATGATAAGAAATAATATTAATTGCGAAGTGTTATGTATACCTCTCATACACTTCAAATGATTGTAAATGCGACACTTCCTTGCTAGGAAGTAGCGTACGCAGATGTCTACGTATAGAAGCAATATATTTCTAACGCTTCTTAAATCGCCATATCGCATCTCATTTCTGTTTTTCGTGATAAGGTATAATATTCATTGTGGAATGTTATGTATTTCTCGTATTCAAAAGAATGTAAATGCGACACTTCCTTGCTATTAGATAGCGTTTGCAGATATCTACGTATCGAAGTAATAGTGTTCTAATGCTTCTTATATCGCGTTAACGGATGTCATTTCTATGTTTCGTGATAAGGTATAATATTCATCGTGGAGTGTTATGTATACCTCGTATTCACTTAAACAGAATGTAAATGCGACACTTCCTTGCTAGAAAGTAGCGTCTGCAGATGTCTACGTACCGTAGCAATAGTGTTCTAATGCTTCTTAGAACGCGATATCGCATGTCATTTCTATGTTTCATGATAAGATATAATATTCATTGCGAAGTGTTACGTATACCTAGTATTCACCTAAAAAGAATGCAAATTCAACACTTCCTTGCTAGGATATAGCGTCTGCAGATGTCTACGTATCGAAGCAATAGAGTTCTTATGCTTCTTAAATCGCGATATCGCATCTCATTTCTATCCTTCATGACAAGATATAATATTCATTGTGCAGTGTTATGTATATCTCGTCTACACTTCAAATGAATGTAAATGCGACACTTCTATGCTAGGAAATAGCGTTTGCAGATGTCTGCTTATCGAAGCAATAGAGTTCTAATGCTTCTTAAAACGCGGTACCGCATATCATTTCTATGTCTTGTGACGTGGTGGCGTCACAAGGCTCGCACACCCCTCCCCTGCTTCGGTTAGACTAGCTCACAGATCACCACTCATGCGAGAAATGTGAAATACGCGATCATAGAACCTTTCCCCCCTTCCCCTCCCCGTTCTTTTCTCTCTCTCCGTTCTACGAATAAGACTGGCGAGCTAAAGAAGAAGCAACCCAGAAGACGCCCCTTCGGCGAGTACGAAGACCGCAGGTTTGCGGACGGGCTATGCGCCGAGGTAGAGTGACGAGCTCGACGGTGGAGGAGTCGGGAAGCGAACCAGAAGAAACCCTGAAGCCCGAAGGATAAGATCCAGATCCCTGCACCTATAGGACCGCTGCCATAGTCCATGGAGACGGACAGGAAAGACCTCGGGTGTGAGAAGGACCTCCACCCCTCCCCTGAGTCCATGAAGATGGAAACTCAAGATGAGCATCGGAGCTGCAGGTGAGCCGAGGAAGTGCGGCGCGCGACACGCGCCGCAGTTCAAATAATCCAGAGGACCCTCGCTGGACATACCAGAGGGGGCGATCAGGGAAGATCGCCGAAATCCACCGATAGATGCCCCGAACAATCCCCACGCGCATAGCCCTACTCCACCAAGGAACCCTAGGAAGGATCCAAGGGGATCCGAGGACCCCCAGCAAACCTATATAAGTGCTAGCCAGCAGAAAGACTTCCTCTTCTTCGCCTCTACTTCTTAGCGACTACTTAGCGACTACTCAGCGAGCAACCGAGCAAGCGATTATACGGAGCGATTCGGAGGAGAGAGAGATATATATATATAGACGGACTGAACGAGATCCAGACTTGCTGGAAGCGAGAACGTGAGTCCTTATATGCTAAAGCGTCCCAATTTGTTCCCTGCCGCATTTGTGATATTGCATATTGTAATTTTGTATTGTATAACGGATGGTGATCCCCGGTCATTCGCGGCGTGTCGTATACCCTTTTGTTATACCGCGTCGAGACAATCTAGAAAGAAGCCGTGAGTTCAGTATCCCGCGACCCTATATTGCGCTCTCGGCTAGACGTAGTCGAGCGAGGGAGTATTTCGAGATTTCGAGGAGTATCATGCACCGGGTTTCCCCGGGTTGCCTGGTCTAATAGTTTTCGCTACTCCTTGAGTAGCTGGCGCCTAAAAAGTCCCCGCCTCGCAGTTACGAAATACTCACTGAATAGAAAATTCTCAGTTTTGTATTTGGCGTTGGCGAATTCATCGACGATCATACCACGTGGATATTTTGTACCCCGATATTCTGTACCCCGGATTAAACCTCCGTATACCCCTTCATTATTGTTTCGATCTCCCCCCTTTCTTGCGGATTGTAACGGGAAAACCCATCACAGTCCCATGATAAGATATAGCATTCATTGTGAAGTGTTATATATACCTCGTATTCACTTCAAAAGAATGAAAATGCGAAACTTCCTTGCTAGGAAGTAGCCTTTGCAGATGTCTACGTATCGAAGCAATAGAGTTCTAAAGCTTCTTAAAACGCGATATCACATCACACTTCTATGTTTCATGATAAGATATAATATTCATAGCGAAGTTTCACGTATTCCTCCTATTCACTTCAAATGAATGTAAATGCAGCACTTCCTTCCTAGGAAATAGCGTTTGCAGATGTCTACGTATTGTAGCAAGCGTGTTATAATCCTTCTTAAAACGGGACATCGCATTTCATCTCTAGGTTTCATGATAGGATATAATATTCATTGCGAAGTGCCACTTATACCTCGCATACACTTCAAATGAATGTAAATGCGACACTTCCTTGCTAGGAAATTGCGTTTGCAGATGTCTACGTATCGTATCATTAGAGTTCTACAGCTTCTCAAAACGCGATATCGCATCTCATTTCTATGCCTCATGATAAGATATAATATTCATTGCGAAGTGTCTTGTATACCTCGCATACACTTCAAATGAATGTAAATGCGACACTTCCTTGCTAGGAAGTAGCGTTTGCAGATGCCTACGTATCGAAGCAAAAGAGTACTAATGCTTCTTAAAACGAGATATCGCATCTCATTTCTATGTTTTATGAGAAGATATAATATTCATTGTACAGTGTTATGTATACCTCGTATTCACTGCAATAGAATGTAAATGCGACACTTCCTTGCTTGGAAATAGCGTTGGCAGATATCTACGTTTCGTAGCATTAGATTTCTAATCCTTCTTAGAACGCGATATCGCATCTCATTTCTATGAATCATGATAAGATGTAATATTCATTGCGAAGTGTCTTGTATACCACCCATACACTTCAAATGAAAGTAATTGCGACACTTCCTTGCTACGAAATAGCGATGTGAGATGTCTACGTATCGAAGCAACAGAGTTCTAATGCTTCCTAAAACGAGATATCGCATCTCATTTCTATGTTTTATGATAAGATATAATATTCATTGCGGAGTGTCATGTATACTTCGTAATCACCTCAAAAGAATGTAAATGCGACACTCACTTGCTAGGAAATAGCGTTTGCAGATGCCTACGTATCGAAGCAATAGAGATCTATTGCTTCTTAAATCGCCATATGGCATCTCATTTCTATGTTTCATGATAAGATATAATATTCATTGTGCAGTGTTATGTATACCTCGTATTCACATCAAAAGATTGTAAATGCGACACTTCCTTGCTAGGAAATAGCGTTGGCACATGTCTACGTATCGAAGCAATAGCTTTGCAATGCTTCTTAAACCGAGATATCGCATCTCATTTCTATGTTTCGAGATAAGAGATAATATTCATTGTGGCGTGGTATGTATACCTCGCATACAATTCAAGAGAATGTAAATGCGACACTTCCTTGCTAGGAAATAACGTTTGCAGATGTCTGGGTATCGCAGCAATAGAGTACTAATGCTTCTTAAAACGCCATATCGCATCTCATTTCTATGATTTATGATAAGATATAATATTCATTACGAAGTGTTACGTATTCCACGTCTACACTTCAAATGAATGTAAATGCGGCACTTCCTTGCTAGGAAATAGCGTTTGCAGATGTCCACGTATTGAAGCCATAGAGTTCTAATGCTTCTTAAATCGCGATATCGCATCTCATTTCTGTGTTTCATAATAAGATATAATATTCATTGCGAAGTGACATGCATACCTCGGATTCACTTCAAAAGAATGTAAATGCGACTTTTCCTTGCTTGGAAATAGCGATTGCAGATGTCTACGTTTCGTAGCATTAGAGTCCTAATGCTTCTTAGAATGCGATATCGTATCTCAATTCTATGAATCATGATAAGATGTAATATTCATTGCAAAGTGTCTTGTATACCTCGCATACACTTCATATGTATGTAAATGCGACACTTCCTTGCTAGGAAATAGCGTCTGCATATGTCTACGTATCGATGCAACAGAGTTCTAATGCTTTTTAAAACGAGATATCGCATCTCAATTCTATGTTTCATGATAAGATATAATATTCATTGCGAAGTGTCATTTATTCCTCGTATTCACTTAAATTGAATGTAAATGCCACACATCCTTGCTAGGAAATGTCCTTTGCAGATGTCTCCGTATCGAAGCATTAGAGTTCTAATGCTTCTTAAATCGCGATATCGCATCTCATACCTATGTTTCGTGATAAGGTATAATATTGATTGTGGAGTGTTATGTATACCCTGTATTCACTTCAAAAGAATGAAAATGCTACACTTCCTTGCTAGGAAATACAGTTTGCAATTGTCTCCGTATCGAAGCAATAGAGATCTAATGCTTCATAAATCGCGTTATGGCATCTTATTTCTATGTTTCGTGATGATATGATATTCATCGCGAAGTGGCATGTAAACCTCGTATTTACTTCAAAAGAATGTAAATGCGACACTTCCTTGCTAGGAAATAGCGTTCCCAGAAGTCTACGTATAGAAACAATAGAGTTCTAATGCTTCTTAAATCGAGACTTCGCATCTCATTTCTATGTTTCATGATGACATATCATATTCATTGCGAAGTGTCATGTACACCTCGTATTCACATCAAAGGAATGAAAATGCGACACTTCCTTGCTAGGAACTAGCGTTTGCAGATGTCTACTTATCGTAGCAAATAGAGTTCCAATGCTTCTTAAAACCCGATATCGCATCTCATTTCTATGTTTCATGATAAGATATAATATTCATTGCGAAGTGTCATGAATACCTCGCATACACTTCAAATGAATGTAAATGCGACACTTCCTTCTTAGGAAATAGCGTCTGCAGATGTGTACGTATCGTAGCAATAGAATTCTAATGCTTCTTAAAACGAGATATCGCAGCTCAATTCTATGTTGCCTGATAAGGTATAATTATCATTGCGTAGTGTCATGTATACCTCGTATTCACTTCAAAAGGATGTATATGCGACACTCCCTTGCTAGAAAGTAGCGTCTGCAGATGTCTACGAATCGTAGCAACAGTGTTCTAATGCTTCTTAAATCAAGATGTCGCATCTCATTTCTATGCATCATGATAAGATATAATATTCATTGTGCAGTGTTATGTATACCTCGTATTCACTTCAAAAGAATGTAAATGCGACACTTCCTTGCTAGGAAATGGCGTTTGCAGATATCTACGTATCGTAGCATTAGAGTACTAATGCTTCTCAAAACGCGATATTGCATCTCATTTCTATGTTTCATGGTAAGATGTAATATTCATTGCGAAATGTCTTGTATACCTCGCATACACTTCAAATGAATGTAAGTACGACACTTCCTTGCTAAGAAATAGCGTTGGCAGATGTCTACGCATCGAAGCAATAGAGTTCTAATGCTTCTTAGAACGAGATATCGGATCTCATTCCTATGTTTCATGATATGATATAATATTCTTTGCGATTGGTTATGTTTATCTCGTCTGCAGTTAAAAAGAATGTAAATGCGACTCTTCCTTCTAGGAAATAGCGTTTGCAGATGTCTAGGTATCGTAGCAATAGAGTTCTAATGCTTCTTAAAAAGCGATATCGCTCCTCATTTCTATAATTCATGTTAAGATATAATATTCATTGTGAAGTGTTATGTATACCTCGAATTCACTTCAAAAGAATGTAAATGCGACACTTCCTTGCTAGTGTCACGTCCGGCGAAAGAATTTTTCGTTTATCCGGAGGCTTCACGACAGGAGCCTATTTATACGGTTTTCGCTCCCCTGGAACGCGTTACGACCGGGTCCGATATTTTTGGCTTACGCGACGCGGTAAAAACACTCGCGATATGATGGAAAAGCCTTACCTTTCGCTGGCTTCAGTCTCGATACGCAGGTAGAATGTGCGTCGGGGGTCGTTGGTAGGTATCGATACAGCGATCTGTCGGTTGATGTTGACGGTGACTTTGATTAACTTCCAGCATAACGGGAAACAGCGGTCTGGATGCAGAGTAGATTCAGCGGAGACTGTGGATATTGCAGAGACGTTGGCTGCAGAGGCAGGCAAATCGGCGTTGATCGGCGTTTCGGAAAACTGTGACTGAACCGGAATGATGACGACAGGTTGCTGCGGTACGAGGACTCGGGGTGTATCTCCCAGGTATTCTCGAGCAAGTGAACGAATAAAATTCTTACGACCCGCGCGTCGTGTTCTTCGCGAACCGGATCCACGTTTCATTCACCCAGTTTTTCTGTACTTTCAGGCAATGTTCAGAAGGATAAGCGGCGGTCCCCTCTATAGCAACGTCGCAAAGCTGAGTTCTATACTCCTTCAAGGTGAACAAACGCAACCCAATTGTTGGAAGAAACACGTCGTAGAATTTGTAGTTTAAGAATAATGTTTTAACGTAAGAACTAGTATATTAAGTTTAAATTTAGTAATTATTGGAATAGGAACTAGTAGAACTGGTAAAAGAACTTGTAGATTGGATTTAGTAACTAAAGTAAAATATATTCTAAGCTAAAATGTACAAAAGTGAAATTATTCTAAGTTAGAACTAGTAAAATGGAAATAGCAACGAATAGCCTAGACCCCACATTGAGGCGGCTTGAGATGGAAGATCGATGTTAACTCTAGAAGCCCGAGGACTCGAATGTGTCTCTCGAAGCGCGTCTGGGACCTCCTCGGTTCGCGAGGCGCTACGGTCGCAGGCGCTCATGGTAGGGTGCGCGCGGTCCAGCGAGTGGGGACTCGCGGCGCGTGGTGGGGCTAGCGGCTCGTGCCGATAGCCTGGGCGCATCTAGCGTCTAATCTTAGGAATAAGAACTTAGAATTACATGTGTGTTGTGGTGTGTTACAATTCGTGTCGAGTACTTATATCTATGAGTATTATAGACTTATTCTAGAAATAGTACGTAGGTTCAGGCAACGTAGATTCCCTGAACTGGAAAAGTCCCCTTTGCGGCGACGGACTGCGGCTTCTTCTCTCTGTTGGGCGGAATTCCTGATGAGAGGGCGATAGGGGTGCTCGTAGATGCGAGCGAGACAGCGGACCTTGCAGGTACGTCTGAGTGCGTGCGGTCGTGCGCGCGCGAATCTGCTGATTGCCGATAATTCAGGCAAGTATTGCAGGTTGCCTGTGTCCAGGGGTCGATGCTGGAGGTTACGAGGATGCTGACGTATGTAATGGGTGGCAGGCGCTACGCCTGACGTCACACTAGGAAATAGCGCTGGCAGATGTCTACGTATCGAAGCATTAGAGTTTTAATGCATCATAAATCGCGATATCGCATATCATTTCTATGTTTCATGATAAGATATAATATTCATTGTGCAGTGTTATGTATACCTCGTATTCACTTCAAAAGAATGTAAATGCGACACTTCCTTGCTAGGAAATTACGTTCCCAGATGTCTACGTATTGAAGCAATAGAGTTCTAATGCTCTTTAAATCGCGATATCGTAACTCATTTCTATGTCTCATGATAAGATATAATTCTCATTGTGCAGTGTTATGTATATCTCGTCTACACATCAAATGAATGTAAATGCGACACTTCCATGCTAGGAAATAGCGTTTGCTGTTGTCTACTTGTCGAAGCAATAGAGTTCTAATGCTTCTTAAAACGCGATATCGCATATAACTTCTATGTCTCATGATAAGATATAGCATTCATTGTGCAGTGTTATGTATACCTCGTTTTATCTTCAAAAGAATGTAAATGTGACACTTTCTTGCAAGGAAATAGCGTTTGCAGATGTCTACGTATCGTAGCAATAGGGTTCCAACGCTTCTTAAAACGCGATATCGCATCTCATTTCTATGTTTCATTATAAGATATAATATTCATTGCGAAGTGACATGTATACTTCGTATTCACTTCAGAAGAACGCAAATGCGACACTTTCTTGCTAGGAAGTAGCGTTTGAAGATGTCTACGTATCGAAGCAATAGAGTTCTAATGCTTCTTAAAACGCAAAATCGCCCGTTATTTCTACGTTTCATGATAAGATATAATATTCATTGTGGAGTGTTATGTATACCTCGCATACACTTCAAATGAATGTAAATGCGAAACTTCCTTGCTAGGAAATAGCGATGGCAGATGTCTACGCATCGAAGCAACAGATTTCTAAAGCTTCTCAAAACGAGATATCGCATCTCATTTCTATGTCTTATGATAACATATAATATTCATTGCAGAGTGTCGGTATACTTCGTATTCACATCAAAAGAATGTAAATGCGACACTTCCTTGCTAGGAAGTAGCATTTGCGGATGACTCCGTCTCGAAGCATTAGAGTTCTAATGCTTCTCAAAACGCGATATCGCAGCACATTTCTATGTCTCATGGTAAGATATAATATTCACTGCGAAGTGTTATGTATACCTCGTATTCACTTCAAAAGAATGTAAATGCGACACTACCTTTCTAGGAAATTACGTTTCCAGATGTTTACGTATCGAAGCAATAGAGTTCTAATGCTTCTTAAATCGTCATATCGCATCTCATTTCTATGTTTCATGATAAGATATAATATTCATTGTGCAGTGTTATGTATACCTCGTATTCACTTCAATTAAATGTAAATGCGACACTTCCCTGCTAGGAAATAGCGTTTCCAGATGTCTACGCATCGAAGCAAGAGAGTTCTAGTGCTTCTTGAAACGCGATATCGCATCTCATTTCTATGTTTCATGATAAGATATAATATTCATTGCGAAGTGGCATGTATACCTCGCATAAACTTCAAATGAATGTAAATGCGCACTTCCTGGCTAGGAAATAGCGTTTGCAGATGTCTACGTGTCGAAGCCATAGAGTTCTAATGCTTCTTAAATCGCGATATCGCATCTCATTTCTGTGATTCATGATTGGATATAATATTCATTGTGCAGTGTTATGTATACCTCGTATTCACTTCAATTGAATGTAAATGCGACACTTCCTTGCTAGGAAGTAGCGTCTACAGATGTCTACGTATCGAAGCAAGAGTTCTAGTTCTTCTTAAAACGAGATATCGTAACTCATTTCTATATTTCATGATAAGATATAATATTCGTTGCGAAGTGTCATGCATACCTCGTAATCACTTCAAATGAATGTAAATGCGACACTTCCTTGCTAGGAAATAGTATTTGCAGATGTCTACGTATAGAAGCAATGGAGTTCTAATGCTCCTTAAATCGCGATATCGCATCTCATTTCTTTGTATCATGATAAGATATAATATTAATTGCGAGTGTCATGTATACCTCGTACTCTCTTCAAAAGAATGTAAATGCGACACTTCCTTGCTAAGAAATAGCGTTTACAGATGTCTCCGTATCGTTGTAATAGATTTCTAATGCTTCTTAAGTCGCGATATCGCATTTCATTCCTATGTCTCGTGATAAGGTATAATATTCATTGTGGAGTGTTATGTATACATCGTATTCACTTCAAAAGAATGTAAATGCGACACTTCCTTGCTAGGAAATAGCGTTTGCAGATGTCTCCGTATAGAAGCTATAGTGTTCTAATGCTTCTTAAATCGCAGTATCGCATTTCATTTCTATGTCTCGCGATAAGGTAGAATATTCATTGCGGTTGTGTTATGCATACCTCGTATTCACACTAAATAATGTAAATGCGGCACTTCCTTGCAATTAAGTAGCGTTTGAGGATGTCTACGTATCGTAGCAATAGATATCTGATGCTTTTTAAATCGCGATATCGCTTCTCATTTCTATGTTTCATGACAAGATATAATATTCATTGCGAATTGTCATGCATTCCTCGTATTCACTTCAAATGAATGTAAATGCGGCTCTTCCATTCTAGGAAATAGCGTTCCCAGATATCTACGTATCGAAGCAATCGAGTTCTAATGCTTCTTACATCGCGATATCGCATCTCATTTCTATGTTTCATGGTAAGATATAATATCCATTGTGGAGTGTCATGTATACCTCGCATACACTTCAAATGAATGTAAATGTGTCACTTCCTTGCTAGGATATAGCGCTTGCAGATGTCTACGTATCGAAGCAATCGAGTTCTAATGCTTCTTAAATCGCGATATCGCATCTCATTTCTATGCTTCATGATAAAATATAATATTCATTGTGGAAAGTCATGTATTCCTTGCATACACTTCAAAGAAATGTAAAGGCGTCCCTTCCTTGCTAGGACATAGCGCTTGCAGATGTCTACGTATCGAAGCAATAGAATTCTAATGCTTCTTAAAACGCGATATCGCATCTCATTTCTATGTTTCGTGATAAGATATAATATTCATTGTGGAGTGTTATGTATACCTCGCATTCACTTCAAAAGAATGTAAGTGCGACTCTTCCTTGCTATTAGATAGCATTCGCAGATGTCTCGGTATCGAAGAAATAGAGTTCTAATGCTTCTTGTGTTGCGATATCGCATCACATTTCTACGTATCATGATAAGATACAATATTCATTGCGAAATGAAATGTATTCCTCGCATACACTTCAAATGTATGTAAATGCGACACTTCCTTGCTAGGAATTAGCGTTTGCAGATGTCTACGTATCGAAGCAATAGAGTTCTTGTGCTTCTTAAATCGCGAAATCGCATCTCATTTCTATGTTTCTCGATAGGATATAATATTCATTGCGAAGTGTTATGTATACCTCGTATTCACTTCAAATGAATGTAAGTGCGACACTACCTTGCTATTTGATAGCGTTTGCAGATGTCTAAGTACCGTAGCAAAAGTGTTCTAATGCTTTTTAAATCGCGAAATCGCATCTGATTCCTATGTATCATGATAGGATATAATATTCATTGTGGAGTTTTATGTATACTTCGTTTTCACTTCAAAAGAATGTAAATGCGTCACTTCCTTCCTAGGAAACAGCGTTTGCAGATGTATACGTATCGTAGCAATAGAGTTCTAATGCATCTTAAATCGCGATATCGCATCACATTTCTATGTTTCATGATAAGATATAATATTCATTGTGGAGTGTTATGTATACCTCGCATACACTTCAAATGAATGTAAATGTGTCACTTCCTTGCTAGGATATAGCGCTTGCAGATGTCTACGTATCGAAGCAATCGAGTTCTAATGCTTCTTAAATGGCGATATCGCATCTCATTTCTATGCTTCATGATAAAATATAATATTCATTGTGGAAAGTCATGTATTCCTTGCATACACTTCAAAGAAATGTAAAGGCGTCCCTTCCTTGCTAGGACATAGCGCTTGCAGATGTCTACGTATCGAAGCAATAGAATTCTAATGCTTCTTAAAACGCGATATCGCATCTCATTTCTATGTTTCGTGATAAGATATAATATTCATTGTGGAGTGTTATGTATACCTCGCATTCACTTCAAAAGAATGTAAGTGCGACTCTTCCTTGCTATTAGATAGCATTCGCAGATGTCTCGGTATCGAAGAAATAGAGTTCTAATGCTTCTTGTGTTGCGATATCGCATCACATTTCTACGTATCTTGATAAGATACAATATTCATTGCGAAATGAAATGTATTCCTCGCATACACTTCAAATGTATGTAAATGCGACACTTCCTTGCTAGGAATTAGCGTTTGCAGATGTCTACGTATCGAAGCAATAGAGTTCTTGTGCTTCTTAAATCGCGAAATCGCATCTCATTTCTATGTTTCACGATAGGATATAATATTCATTGCGAAGTGTTATGTATACCTCGTATTCACTTCAAATGAATGTAAGTGCGACACTACCTTGCTATTTGATAGCGTTTGCAGATGTCTAAGTACCGTAGCAAAAGTGTTCTAATGCCTTTTAAATCGCGAAATCGCATCTGATTCCTATGTATCTTGATAGGATATAATATTCATTGTGGAGTTTTATGTATACTTCGTTTTCACTTCAAAAGAATGTAAATGCGTCACTTCCTTCCTAGGAAACAGCGTTTGCAGATGTATACGTATCGTAGCAATAGAGTTCTAATGCATCTTAAATCGCGATATCGCATCACATTTCTATGTTTCATGATAAGATATAATATTCATTGTGGAGTGTTATGTATACCACGTATTCACTTCAAAAGAATGTAAATGCGACACTTCCTTGCTAGGAAATAGCGTCTGCAGATATCTACGTATCGAAGCAACAGAGTTCTAATGCTTCTTAAAACGAGATATCGCATCTCATATTAATGTTTTATGATAAGATATAATATTCATTGTGCAGTGTTATGTATACCTCGTATTGACTTCAAAAGAATGTAAATGCGACACTTCCTTGCTAGGAGATAGTATTGGTAGGTGTCTACGTATCGAAGCAGTAGAGTTCTAATGCTTCTTAGAACGAGATATCGCATCTCATTTTTATGTTTCATGATAAGATATAATATCCATTACGAAGTTTCACGTATACCTCATATTCACTTCAAAACAATGTAAATGCGACACATCCCTGATAGGAAGTAGCGATTGCAGATGTCTACGTATCGAAGTAATAGAGTTCAAATGCTTCTCAAAACGCTGTATCGCATCACATTTCTATGTTTCATGATAAGATATAATATTCATTGTGGAGTGTTATGTATACCTCGCATACACTTCAAATGAATGTAAATGTGTCACTTCCTTGCTAGGATATAGCGCTTGCAGATGTCTACGTATCGAAGCAATCGAGTTCTAATGCTTCTTAAATGGCGATATCGCATCTCATTTCTATGCTTCATGATAAAATATAATATTCATTGTGGAAAGTCATGTATTCCTTGCATACACTTCAAAGAAATGTAAAGGCGTCCCTTCCTTGCTAGGACATAGCGCTTGCAGATGTCTACGTATCGAAGCAATAGAATTCTAATGCTTCTTAAAACGCGATATCGCATCTCATTTCTATGTTTCGTGATAAGATATAATATTCATTGTGGAGTGTTATGTATACCTCGCATTCACTTCAAAAGAATGTAAGTGCGACTCTTCCTTGCTATTAGATAGCATTCGCAGATGTCTCGGTATCGAAGAAATAGAGTTCTAATGCTTCTTGTGTTGCGATATCGCATCACATTTCTACGTATCATGATAAGATACAATATTCATTGCGAAATGAAATGTATTCCTCGCATACACTTCAAATGTATGTAAATGCGACACTTCCTTGCTAGGAATTAGCGTTTGCAGATGTCTACGTATCGAAGCAATAGAGTTCTTGTGCTTCTTAAATCGCGAAATCGCATCTCATTTCTATGTTTCACGATAGGATATAATATTCATTGCGAAGTGTTATGTATACCTCGTATTCACTTCAAATGAATGTAAGTGCGACACTACCTTGCTATTTGATAGCGTTTGCAGATGTCTAAGTACCGTAGCAAAAGTGTTCTAATGCCTTTTAAATCGCGAAATCGCATCTGATTCCTATGTATCATGATAGGATATAATATTCATTGTGGAGTTTTATGTATACTTCGTTTTCACTTCAAAAGAATGTAAATGCGTCACTTCCTTCCTAGGAAACAGCGTTTGCAGATGTATACGTATCGTAGCAATAGAGTTCTAATGCATCTTAAATCGCGATATCGCATCACATTTCTATGTTTGATGATAAGATATAATATTCATTGTGGAGTGTTATGTATACCACGTATTCACTTCAAAAGAATGTAAATGCGACACTTCCTTGCTAGGAAATAGCGTCTGCAGATATCTACGTATCGAAGCAACAGAGTTCTAATGCTTCTTAAAACGAGATATCGCATCTCATATTAATGTTTTATGATAAGATATAATATTCATTGTGCAGTGTTATGTATACCTCGTATTGACTTCAAAAGAATGTAAATGCGACACTTCCTTGCTAGGAGATAGTATTGGTAGGTGTCTACGTATCGAAGCAGTAGAGTTCTAATGCTTCTTAGAACGAGATATCGCATCTCATTTTTATGTTTCATGATAAGATATAATATCCATTACGAAGTTTCACGTATACCTCATATTCACTTCAAAACAATGTAAATGCGACACATCCCTGATAGGAAGTAGCGATTGCAGATGTCTACGTATCGAAGTAATAGAGTTCAAATGCTTCTCAAAACGCTGTATCGCAACACATTTCTATGTTTCATGATATGGTATAATATTCATTGCGAAGTGTCATGTATACCTCGCATACACTTCAAGTGATTGTAAATGCGACACATCCTAGCTAGGAAATAGCGCTTGCAGATATCTACGTATCGGAGCATTAGAGTTCTAACGCTTCTCAAAACGCGATATCGCATCTTATTTCTATGTGTCATGATAATGTATAATATTCGTAGTGCAGTGTTATGTATATCTCGTCTACACTTCAAATGAATGTAAATGCGTCACTTCCTTCCTAGGAAATAGCGTTTCCAGATGTCTACGTATCGAAGGAATAGAATTCCAATGCATCTTAAATCGCGATATCGCAATTTCACTTCTACGTTTCATGATAAGATATAATATTCATTGTTCAGTGTTATGTATATCTCGTCTACACTTCAAGTGAATGTAAATGTGACACTTCCTTGCTTGGAAATTGCGTTTGCAGTTGTCTACGTATAGAAGCAATAGAGTTCTAATGCTTCTTAGATCGAGATATCGCATCTCATTTCTATGTTTTATGACAAGGTATAATATTCATTGCGAAGTGTCATGTATACTTCGTATTCACTTCAAGAGAATGTAAATGCGACACTTCCTTGCTTGGAAATAGAGTTTGCAGATGTCTACGTATCGAACCAATAGTGTTCTAATGCTGCTTAAATCGCGATATCGCATCTCATTTCTATGTTTCATGATAAGATATAATATTCATTACGAAGTGTCATGTATACCTCGTACTGCTTTGAAGGGAATGTAAATGCGACACTTCCTTGCTAGGAAGTTACGTTTACAGATGTCTACGTATCGAGGCAATGGAGTTCTAATGCTTCTTATATCGCCATAGCGCATCTCATTTCTATGTTTCAGGATAAGATATAATATAAGTTGTGGAGTCCTATGTATACCTCGCATTCGCTTCAAAAGAATGTAAATGCGACACTTCCTTGCTAGGAAATAGCGTTGGAACATGTCTCCGCATCGAAGCAATAAATTTCTAATGCTTCTTAAATCGCCATATCGCATTTCATTTCTATGTTGCATAATAAGATATAATATTCATTGTGGAGTGTTATGTATACCTCGTATTCACTTCAAAAGAATGTGAATGCAACACTTCCTTGCTAGGAAATAGCGTCTCCAGATGTCTACGTAACGTACCAATAGAGATCTAATGCTTCTTAAAACAAGATATCGCATCTCATTCCTATGATTCATGACAAGATATAATATTCATTGTGGAGTGTTACGTATACCTCGTATTCACATTAAAAGAATGTAAATGGGACACTTCCATGATAGGAAATAGCCTTTGCAGATGTCTACGTATCGAAGCAATAGAGTTCTAATGCTCCTTAAAACGTCATATCGCATGTCATTTCTATGTTTCATGATAAGATATAATATTCATTGCGAAGTGTTATGTATACCTCGTATTCACTTCAAAAGAATGTAAATCCGACACTTCCTTGCTAGGAAGTAGCGTTCGCAGATGTCTGAGTATCGAAGATATAGAGTTCTAATGCTTCTTAAAACGCGATATCGCATCTCATTTCTATGTCGCATGATAAGATATAATATCCATTACGAAGTGTTATGTATTCCTCGTCTACACTTCAAATGAATGTAAATGCGACACTACCTTTCTAGGAAATTACGTTTCCAGATGTTTACGTATCGAAGCAATAGAGTTCTAATGCTTCTTAAATCGTCATATCGCATCTCATTTCTATGTTTCATGATAAGATATAATACTCATTGTGCAGTGTCATGCATACCTCGTAATCACTTCAAATGAATGTAAATGCGACACTTCCTTGCTAGGAAATAGTATTAGGAGATGTCTACGTATCGATGCGATAGAGTTATAATGCTTCTTAAATCCCGATATCGCATCTCATTCCTATGTTTCATGATAAGATACAATATTCATTGTGCAGTGTTACGTATACCTCGTATTCGCTTCAAAAGAATGTAAGTGCGACACTGCCCTGCTTGGAAATAGCGTTGGCAGATTTTTACGTCTCGTAGCAACAGAATTCCAATGCTTCTTAAGACGCAATATCGCATGTCATTTCTATGTTCCAAGATAAGATATAATATTCATTGCGAAGTGTCATGTATACCTCGTATTCACTTTAAGAGAATGTAAGTGCGACTCTTCCATGCTAGGAAATAGCGTTTGCAGACGTATACGTATCGTAGCAATAGAGTTCTAATGCTTCTTAAATCGCGATATCGCATCTCATTTCTATCTTTCATGATAAGATATAATATCCATTGTGGAGTGTTATGTATACCTCGTATTCACTTGAAAGGAATGTAAATGCGACACATCCATGCTTGGAAGTAGCGTTTGCAGATGTCTACGTCTCGAAGCATTAAAGTTCTAATGCTTCTCAAAACGCGATATCGCAGGTCATTTCTATGTTTCATGATAAGATATAATTTTCATTGTTTAGTGTTATGTATATCTCGTCTACACTTCAAATGAATGTAAATGCGACACTTCCTTGCTAGGAAATAGCGTTTGCAGATGTAAACGTATCGTATCAATGGAGTTCTAATGCTTCTTAAATCGCGATATCGCATCTCACTTCTACGTTTAATGGTAAGATATAATATTCATTGTGCAGTGTTATGTATATCTCGTCTACACTTCAAATGAATGTAAATGCGACACTTCCTTGGTAGGAAATAGCGTTTGCAGACGTCTACGTATAGAAGCAATGGAGTTCTAATGCTCCTTAAATCGCGATATCGCATCTCATTTCCTTGTATCATGATAAGATATAATATTAATTGCGAGTGTCATGTATACCTCGTACTCTCTTCAAAAGAATGTAAATGCGACACTTCCTTGCTAAGAAATAGCGTTTACAGATGTCTCCGTATCGTTGTAATAGATTTCTAATGCTTCTTAAGTCGCGATATCGCATTTCATTCCTATGTCTCGTGATAAGGTATAATATTCATTGTGGAGTGTTATGTATACATCGTATTCACTTCAAAAGAATGTAAATGCGACACTTCCTTGCTAGGAAATAGCGTTTGCAGATGCTTACGTATCGTAGCAATAGATTTCTAATGCTTCTTAAAACGCCATAGCGCATCTCATTTATATGTTTCATGATAAGTTATAATATTAATTGCCATGTGTCATGTATACCTTGTATTCACTTCAAAATAATGTAAATGCGACACTTCCTTGCTAGGAAATAGCGTTTCAAGATGACTAGGTATGGAAACAATAGAGTTCTAATGCTTCTTAAAACGAGATGTCGCACCTCAATTCTATGTTTCATGATGAGATATAATATTCATTGCGAAGTGTCATGTATACCTCGTATTTACTTCAAAAGAACGTAAATGCGACACTTCCTAGCTAGGAAATAGCAATTGCAGATGTCTACGTATCGTATTAATGGGGTTCTAATGCTTCTCAAATCGCGATATAGCATCTCATTTCGAAATCTCACTATAAGATATAATATTCATTGTGCGGTGCATGTATACCTCGTATTCACTTCAAACGAATGTAAATGCGACTCTTCCTTGCTAGGAAATAGCGATGGCAGTTGTCTGCGGATCGAAGAAACAGAGTTCTAATGCTTCTTAAAACGAGGTATCGCACCTCATTTCTATGTTTTAAGATAAGATATAATATTCATTGTGCAGTGTCATGTATACCTTGTATTCCTTTCAAAAGAATGTAAATGCGACACTTCCTTGCTAGGAAGTAGCGTTTTCAGATGGCTACGTGTCGAAGCAGTAGAGTTCTTATGCTCCTTAAATTGCAATATCGCATTTCGTTTGTGTGTTCCATGATAAGATATAATATTCATTGCGCATTGTCTTGTATTCCTCGCATATACTTCAAATGAATGTAAATGCGACACTTCCTCGCTAGGAACTAGCGTTTGCAGATGTCTACGAATCGAAGCAATAGAGTTGTAATGCTTCTTAAATCGCGATATCGCATCTCACTTCTACGTTTCATGATAAGATATAATATTCATTGTGCAGTGTTATGTGTATCTCGTCTACACTTCAAATGAATATAAATGCGACACTTCCTTGCTAGGAAATAGCGTCTGCAGATATCTACGTATCGTAGCAATAGATATCTAATGCTTCTTGAAACGCCATATCGCATCTCGTTTCTATGTTTTACGATAAGATATACTATTCATTGCGGAGTGTCATGTATACCTCGTATTCTCTTCAAAAGAATGTAAATACGACACTTCCTTGCTAGTAAATAGCGTTTGCAGATGTCTACGTATCGAAGCAATAGAGTTCTATTGCTTCTTAAAACGTGGTGTCTCATCTCATTTCTATGTTTCTTGATAAGATATAATATTCATTGTGGTGTTTTATGTATACATCATATTTACTTCAAAAGATTGTAAATGCGACACTTCCATGCTAGGAAATAGCGTCTGCAGATGTCTACGTATCGAAGCAATAGAGTTCTAATGCTACTTAAATCGCCATATCGCATCTCATTTCTATGTTTCACGATCAGATATAATATTCATTGTGGTGTTTTATGTATACATCGTATTTACTTCAAATGATTGTAAATGCGACACTTCCTTCCTAGGAAATAGCGTCTGCAGATGTCTACGTATCGTAGTAATAGAGTTCTAATGCTTCTTAAAACGCCATATCGCATATCATTTCTATGTTTCATGATAAGATATAATATTCATTCTGGAGTGTTATGTATACCTCGTATTCACTTCAATAGATTGTAAATGCGACACTTCCTTCCTAGGTAATAGCGTCAGCAGATGTTTACGCATCGAAGCAATAGAGTTCTAATGCTTCTTAAAACGCGAAATCGCTCCTCATTTCTATGCTTCATGATAAGATATAATATTCATTGTGGAGTGTCATGTATACCTCGCAAACACTACAGAAGAATGTAAATGCGACACTTCCTTGCTAGGAAATAGCGTTTGAAGATGTCTACGTATCGTAGCATTAGGGTTCTAATGCTTCTCAAAACGCGATATCGCATCTCATTTCTATGTTTCATGATAAGATATAATCTTCATTGTGCAGTGTTATGTATACCTCGTACTCACTTCAAAAGAATGATAATGCGTGACTTCCTTGCTAGGAAATAGCGTCTGCAGATGTCTACGTATCGAGGCAATAGAGTCCTAATGCTTCTTAAATCGCGATATCGCACCTCATTTCTATGTTTCATGATAAGATATATCATTCATTGCGAAGTGTCTTGTATACCTCGCATACACTTCAAATGGATGTAAATGCGACACTTCCTTGCTAGGAAATAGCGTTGGCAGATGTCTACGTTTCGAAGCAATAGAGATCTACTGCTTCTTAAATCGCATCTCATTTCTATGTTTCATGATAAGATATAATATTCATTGCGGAGTGTTATCATAACCTCGTATTCACTTCAATAGAATTTAAATGCGACACTCCCTTGCTAGGAAATAGCGTTTGCAGGTGTCTACGAATCGTAGCATTAGAGTTCTAATGCTTCTCAAAACGCGATATCGCATCTCATTTCAATGTATCATGATAACATATATTCTTCATTGTACAGTGTTATGTATACCTCGTACTCACTTCAAAAGAATGATAATGCGTCACTTCCTTGCTAGGAAATAGCGCTTGCAGATGTCTATGTATCGTAGCAATAGTGTCCTAATGCTTCTTAAATCGCGATATCGCATCTCATTTCTATGTTTCATGATAAGATAGAATATTCATTGCGAAGTGTCTTGTATACCTCGCATACACTTCAAATGAATGTAAATGCGACACTTCCTTGCTAGGAAATAGCGTTGGCAGATGTCTAGGTTTCGAAGCAATAGAGATCTACTGCTTCTTAAATCGCATCTCATTTCTATGTTTCATGATAAGATATAATATTCATTGCGGAGTGTTATCATAACCTCGTATTCACTTCAATAGAATTTAAATGCGACACTGCCTTGCTAGGAAATAGCGTTTGCAGATGCTGTCGTATCGTAGCATTAGTGTTCTAATGCTTCTCAAAATGCGGTACCGCATCTCATTTCTATGTTTCACGATAATATATAATAATCATTGCGAAGTGTCATGTATACCTCGCATACACTACAAATGAATGTAAATGCGACACTCCCTTGCTAGGAAACAGCGTTTGCAGATGTCTACGTATCGTAGCAATAGAGTTCTAATGCTTCTTAAAACGCGATATCGCATCTCATTTCTATGTTTCATGATAAGATATAATATTCATTGTGGAGTGTCAAGTATACCTCGTATTCACTTCAAAAGAATGTAATGCGACACTTCATTGCTAGGAAGTAGCCTTTGCAGATGTCTACGTATCGAAGCAATAGAGCTCTAATGCTCCTTAAAACGAGATATCGCATCTTATTTCTATGTTTCATGATAAGATATAATATTCATTGCGAAGTGTCATGCATACCTCGTATTCACTTCAAAAGAATGTAAATGCGACACTCCCTTGCTAGGAAATAGCGTTTGCAGACGCCTACGTATCGAAGCAATAGAGTTCTAATGTTTCTTATATCGCGATACCGCATCACATTTCTATGTTTCCTGATAAGATATAATATTCATTGTGGAGTGTTATGTATACCTCGTTTTCACTTCAAAAGAATGTACATGCGACACTTCCTTGCTAGGAAATAGCGTCTGCAGATGTCTACGTATCGTAGCAATATGGTTCGAATGCTTCTTAAAACGAGATATAGCATCACAATTCTATGTTTCATTATAAGATATAATATTCATTGCGAAGTGTCATGTATACCTTGCATACACTTCAAATGAATGTAAATGCAACACGTCCTTGCTAGGAAATAGCGTTGGCAGATGTCTACGAATCGAAGCAATATGATTTCTAATGTTTCTTAAAACGAGATATCGCACCTCATTTCTGTTTTAGGATAAGATATAATATTCATTGCGGAGTGTCATGTATACTTCGTATTCGCTTCAAGTGAATGTAAATGCGACACTTCCTTGCTAGGAAGTAGCGTTTGCAGATGTCTACGTATCGAAGCAATAGAGTTCTAATCCTTCTTAAATCGCGATATCGCATCTCATTTCTATGTTTCATGATAAGATATAATGTTCATTGTGGAGTGTTATGTATACCTCGTATTCACTTCAAAAGAATGTAAATGCGACACTTCCTTGCTGGGAAATAGCGTCTGCAGATGTCTACAGATCGTAGCAATAGAGTTCTAATTCTTCTTAAAACGCGATATCGCATCTCATTTCAATGTTTCATGATAAGATATAATATTCATTGCGAAGTGTCTTGTATACCTCGCATACGCTTCAACTGAATGTAAATGCGACACTTCCCTTCAAGGAAATAGCGTTGGCAGATGTCTACGTATCGAAGAAATAGATTTGTAATGCTGCTTATATCGCGATATCGCATCTCATTTCAATGTTTCATGATAAAATATAATATTCATTGTGCAGAGTTATCAATACTTCGTATTCACTTCAAAAGAATTATAATGCGTCACTTCCTTGCTAGGAAATATCATTTGCAGATGTCTACGTATCGAACCAATAGAATTATAATGCTTCTTAAATCGTCATGACGCATCTCACTTCTATGATTCATGATAAGATATCATATTCATTGCGAAGTGTCATGTATACCTCGTATTCCTTTCAATAGAATGTAATTGCGACACTTCCTTGCTAGGAAGTAGCGTTTGCAGATGTCTACGTATCGGAGCAATGGAGGTCTAGTGCTTCTTAAATCGCGATATCGCATCTCATTTCTATGTTTCATGATATGATATAATATTCATTGTGGAGTGTTATGTATACCTCGTATTCCTTTCAAAGGAATGTAAATGCCACACTTCCTTGCTAGGAAATAGCGTTTCCAGATGTCTACGTATCGAAATAGTAGAGTTCTAATGCTTCGTAAAATGCGATATCGCATCTCATTTCTAGGTCTCATGATAATATATAATATTCATTGCGAAGTGTTATGTATTCCTCGTCCACGCTTTAAATGAATGTAAATGAGACACTTCCTTTCTAGGAAATAACGTTTCCAGATATCTACGTATCGAAGCAATAGAGTTCTAATGCTTCTTAATTCGCGATATCGCATCTCATTTCTATGTTTCATGATAAGATATAATATTCATTGCGATGTGTCATGTATACTGTGTATTCACTTCAAAAGAATGTAAATGCGACACTTCCTTGCTAGGAAATAGAGTTTCCAGATGTCTAGATATCGAAACAATAGAGTTCTAATGCTTCTTAAATCGCGATATCGCATCTCATTTCTATGTTTCATGATAAGATATAATATTCATTGTAGCGTGTTATGTATACCTCGTATTCACTTCAAAAGAATGCAAATGCGACACTTCCTTGCTAGGAAATAGCGTTTGTAGATGTCTACGTGTCATAGCAATAGAGTTCTAATGTTTCTTAAAACGCGAAATCGCTCCTCATTTCTATGTTTCATGATAAGATATAATATTCATTGTGGAGTGTTATATATACCTCGCATACACTTCAAATGAATGTAAATGCGACACTTCGTTGCTAGGATATAGCGATGGCAAATGTCTACGTATCGAAGCAACGAAGTACTAATGCTTCTTAAGACGAGATATCGCATCTCAATTCTATGTTTCACGAAAGGATATAATATTCTTTGCGAAGTGTCATGTATACCACGCATACGCTTCAAATGAATGTAAATGCGACATTTCCTTGCTAGGAAATAGCGTTTGCAGATGTCTACGTATAGAAGCAATAGGATTCTAATGCTTCTTAAAACGCGATATCGCATCACATCTCTATGTGTCATGATAAGATATAATATTCATTGCGAAGTGTTATGTATACCTCGTATTCACTTCAAAAGAATGTAAATGCGACACTTCCTTGCTAGGAAAAAGCACCTCCAGATGTCTACGAATCGTGGAAATAGAGTTTTAATGCTTCTTAAAACGCGATATCGCATCTCTTTCCTATGTCGCATGATAAGATATATTATTCATTGCGAAGTGTTATGTATTCCTCGTCTACACTTCAAGTGAATGTAAATGCGGCACTTCCTCCCTAGGAAATTACGTTTCCAGATATCTACGTATCGAAGCAGTAGATTTCTAATGCTTCTTATAACGTGACATCGCATCTCATTTCTATGTTTCACGATAAGATATAATATTAAATGTGGAGTGTTATGTAAACCTCGTAATCACTTCAAAAAAATGTAAATGCGACACTTCGTTGCTAGGAAATAGCGTTTATAGATGTCTACGTATCGAAGGAATAGAGTTTTAGTGCTCCATAAAACGAGATATCTCATCTCATTTCGTAATCATGATAAGATATAATATTCATTGCTGTGTTATGTGTACCTCGTATACACTTCAAATGAATGTAAGTGCGACACTTCCTTGCTAGGTATTAGCGTTTCCAGGTATCTACGTATCGTAGCAATTGAGTTCAAATGTTTCTTAAAACGCGATATCGCATCACTCTTCTATGTTTCATGATAAGGTATAATATTCACTATGGAGTGTTATGTATACCCCGTATTCACTTCAAAAGAATGTAAATGCGATACTTCCTTGCTAGGAAATAGCGTCTGCAGATGTCTACGTATCGTAGCAATAGAGTTCTAATGCTTCTTCAAACGCGATACCGCTTCTCAGTTATATGCTTCATGATAAGATATAATATTCATTGTTGAGTGTTACGTATACCTCGTATTCACTTCAAAAGAATGTAAATGCGACACTTCCTTGTTAGGAAATAGCGTCTGCAGATGTCTACGTATCGTAGTAATAGAGTTCTAATGCTTCTTAGAACGCGAAATCGCTCCTCATTTCTATGCTTCATGATAAGATATAATGTTCATTGTGGAGTGTTGTGTATACCTCGTATTCACTCCAAAAGAATGTAAATGCGACACTTCCTTGCTAGGAAATAGAGTCTGCAGAAGTCTACGTATCGTAGCAATAGCGTTCTAATGCTTCTTAAAACGCGAATCGATCCTCAATTCTATGTTTCATGATAAGATATAATATTCATTGTGGAGTGTTATGTATACCTCGTCTACACTTCCCAAGAATGTAAATGCGACACTTCCTTGCTTGGAAATAGCGTTTGCAGATGTCTACGTATCGAAGCAATAGAGTTCTAATGCTTCTTAAAACGCGATATTGCATTTCATTTCTATGTTTCATTATAAGATATAGTATTCATAGCGAAGTGTCATGTATACCACCATACACTTCAAATGAATGTAAATGCGACACTTCCTTGCTAGAGGTAGCGTTTGCAGGTGTCTACGTATGGAAGCAATAGAGTTATAATGCTTTTTACATGGCCATATCGCATCTCATTTCTATGTTTCACGATAAGATGTAATATTCGAATGTATATGCTTCCTTGCTAGGAAGTAGCGATTGCAGATTTCTACGTATCGAAGCAACAGTGTTATAATGCTTCTTAAATCGCCATATCGCATCTCATTTCTATGTTTCTTGATAAGATATAATATTCATTGTGTAGTGTTATGTATACTTCGAATTCACTTCAAAAGAATGTAATAGCGACACTTCCTTGCTATTAAATAGCGCTTGCAGATGTCTACGTATCACAGCAATAGGGTTCTAATGCTTTCTAAAACGGGATATCGCATCTCATTTCTATGTTTCATGAAAAGATATAATATTCAATGGGGAGTGTTATGAATACCTCGTATTCAATTCAAAAGAATGTAAATGCGACACTTCCTGGCTATGAAATAGCGTCTGCAGATGTGTACGTATCGTAGCAATAGAATTCTAGTGCTTCTTAAACCGTCATATCGCATCACACTTCTATGTTTCATGATATGATATAATATTCATTGCGAAGTGTCATGTATACTTCGCATACACTTCAAATGAATGTAAATGCGACACTTCCTTGCTAGGAAATAATGTTTGCAGATGTCTAGGTATCGAATCAATAGAGTTCTAATGATTCTTAAATCGCGATATCGCATCTCATTTCTATGTTTCATGATAATATATAATAATCATTGTGCAGTAATATGTTTACCTCGTATTCATTTCAAGAGAATGTAAATGCGAAACTTCCTTGCTAGGAAATAGCGTTTGCAGATGTCTACGTATCGAAGCAATAGAGTACTAATGCTTCTTAATTCGCGATATCGCATCTCATTTATATGTTTCATGACAAGATTTAATATTAATTGCGGAGTGTCATGTTTATCTCGCATACACTTCAAATGAATGTAAATGCGACACTTCCTTGCTAGCAAATAGCGTTTGCAGACGTCTACGTAACGTAGCATTAGGATTCTAATGCTTCCAAGACGCGATATCGCATCTCATTTCTATGTGTCGTGATAATATGTAATATTCATTGCGAAGAGTCACTTATACCTCGCATACACTTCTAATGAATGTAAATGCAACACTTCCTTGCTAGGAAATAGCGTTTGCAGATGACTACGTATCGTAGCAATAGGGTTCTAATGCTTCATAAATCGCGATATCGCATCTCATTTCTATATTTCGTGATAAGATATAATATTCATTGTGGGGTGCTATGTATGAAGGGTATTTACTTCAAAAGAATGTAACTGCGGCACTTCCTTCCTAGGAAATAGCGTTTGCAGATGTCTGCGTATCGTAGCAATAGAGTTCTACAGCTTCTTAACACGCGATATCGCATCTCATTTCTATGCTTTATGATAGGATATAATATTAATTGCCAAGTGTTATGTATTCCTCGTCTTCACTTCAAACGAATGAAAATGCGATACATCCTTTCTAGAAAATAGCGTTTCCAGATGTCTACGTATCGAGGCAATTGTGTTCTAATGCTACTTAAATCACAATATCGTATCTCATTTCTATGTTTCACGATAAGATATAATATTCATTGTGGAGTGTTATGTATACCTCGTATTCACTTCAAATGAATGTAAATGCGACACTATCTTTCAACGAAATAGCGTTTCCACACGTCTACGTATCGTAGCAATAGAGCTCCAATGTTTCCTAAAACGCGATATCGCATCTCATTTCTATGTTTCATGATAAGACGTAGTATTCATTGCGAAGTGTTATGTATACCTCGCATACACTTCCAATGAATGTAAATGCGAAACTTCCTTGCTAGGAAATAGCGTTTGCAGGTGTCTACGTATCGTAGCAATAGTGTTCTAGTGCTACTTAAATCGCGATATCGCATCTCACTTCTATGTATCATGATAAGATATAATACTCATTTCGAAGTGTTACGCATACCTCGTATACACTTCAAATGAATGAAAGTGCTAGATTTCCTTGCTAGGAAGCAGCGCTTGCAGTTGTCTACGTATCAAAGCAATAGAGTTCTGGTGCTTCTTAAATCGCGATATCGCATCTCATTTCTATGTTTCATGATATGATATAATTTTCATTGCGAAGTGTCATGTATACCTCGCACACACTTCAAACGAATGTAAACCCGACACTTCCTTCCTAGAAAATTACGTTTCCAGATGTCTACGTATCGAAGCAATAGATTTCTAATGCTTCTTAAAACGCGATATCGCATCTCATTTCTATGATTCATGATAAGATATAATATTCATTACGAAGTGTTATGTATTCCTCGTCTACACTTGAAATGAATGTAAATGCGACACTTCCTTGCTTGGAAATAGCGTTTGCAGATGTCTACGTATCGTAGCAATAGGGTTCTAATGCTTCTTAAAACGCGATATCGCATCATTTCTATGTCTCACAATACGATATAATATTCATTGCGAAGTGTCACTTATACCTCGCATACACTTCAAATGAATGTAAATGCGACACTTCCTTACTAGCAAGTAGCATTTGCAGTTGTCACCGTATCGAAGCAATAGAGTTCTTATGCTTCTTAAAACGCGATATCGCATCACATGTCTATGTTTCATGATAAGATATAATATTCATTTCGAACTGTTATGTATCCCTCGTCTACAATTCAAAAGAATGTAAACTTTTCACTTCCTTGCTAGGAAATAGCGTTTGCAGATGTCCACGTATCGAAGAAATAGAGTTTTATGCTTCTTAAATCCCCATATCGCATCTCATTTCTATGTTTCATGATAAGATATAATATTCATTGTGGAGTGTTATGTATACCTCGTATTCACGTAAAAAGAACGTAATTGCGAAACTTCCTTGCTAGGAAATAGCGCTTGCAGATGTCTACGAATCGTAGCATAGGAATTCTAGTGCTGCTTAAAACGCAAAATCGATCCTCATTTCTATGTTTCATGATAACATATAATATTCACTGTGGAGTGTTATGAAAACCTCGTATTCACTTCAAAGGAATGTAAATGCGAAACTTCCTTGCTAGGAAATAGCTTCTGCAGATGTCTACGTATCGAAGCAATGGAGTTCTAATGCTTCTAGAAAGGCGATATCGCATCTCATTTCTATGTTTCATGATAAGATATAATATTCGTTGTGGAGTGTTATGTATACCTCGTATTCTCTTCAATAGAATTTAAATGCGACACATCCTTGCTAGGAAATAGTGTTTGCAGTTGTCTACGTATCGAAGCAATAGAGTTCTAATGCTTCTCCAAACGCGATATTGCATCTCGTTTCTATGTTCCATGATAAGATATAATATTCTTTGCGAAGTGTCATGTATACCTCGTATTCACTTCAAACGAATGTATGTGCGACACTTCCTTCCTAGGAAATAGCATCTGCAGATATCTACGTATCGTAGCAATAGTGTTCTAATATTTCTTAAATCGAGATATCGCATCTCATTTCTATGTTTTAGGATTAGATATAATATTCATTGCGGAGTGTTATGTATACGTCGTATTCACCTCTACAGAATGTAAATGCGACACTTCCTTGCTAGGAAATAGCGTCTGCAGATATCGACGTGTCGTAGCAATAGAGTTCTAATGCTTCCTAAATCGCGATATCGCACCTCATTTCTATGTTTCATGATAATATAAAATATTCATTGTGCAATGTTATGTATACCTAGCATTCACTTCAAAAGAATGTGAATGCGACACTTCCTTGCTAGGAAGTTGCGTCTGTAGATGTATTCGTATCGAAGCAATGGGGTTCAAATGCATCTTAAACCGCGATATCGCATCTCACTTCTATGTTTCATGATAAGATACAATATTCATTGCCAAGTGTCATGTATACCTCGTATTCACTTCAAAAGAATGTAAATGCTACACTTCCTTGCTAGGAAATAGCGTTTGCAGTTGTCTACGTTTCGAAGCAATAGAGTTCTAATGCTTCTTAAAACGCGCCTTCGCATCTCATTTCTATGTTTCATGATAAGGTATAATATTCATTGTGAAGTGACATGCATACCTCGTATTCACTTCAATTGAATGTAAATGCGACACTTCCATTCTAGGAAATTACGTTTCCAGATGTCTACGTATCGAAGCAATAGAGTTCTAATGCGCCTTAAATCGCGATATCGCATCTCATTTCTATGTTTCATGATAAGATATGATATTCATTGCCAAGTGGCATGTATATCTCGCATACACTTCAAATGAATGTAAATGCGACACTTCCTTGCTAGGAAATAGCGCCTGCAGATATCTACGTATCGTAGCAATAGAGTTCTAATTCTTCTTAAAACGCGATATCGCATCTCATTTGTATGCTTCATGATAAGGTACAATATTGATTGCGAAGTGCCATGTATACCTCGCATTCATTTCAAAACAATGTAAATGCGACACTTGCTTGCTAGGAAATAGCGTTTGCAGATGTCTACGTATCGGAGCAATAGATTTCAAATGCATCTTAAATCGCGATGTCGCATCTCATGACTATGTTTCATGATAAGATATAATATTCACTGCGAAGTGTCATATATACCTCGTATTCACTTCAAGAGAATGTAAATGCTACACTTCCTTGCTAGGAAATAGCGTTTGCAGATGTCTACGTATCGAAGCAATAGGGTTCTAATTCTTCTTAAAACGCGATATGGCATCTCATTTCTATGTTTCATGATAAGATACAATATTCATTGCGAAGTATCATGTATACCTCGTATTCACTTCAAAAGAATGTAAATGCGACACTTCCTTACTAGGAAATAGAGTTTGTAGATGTCTCCGTATCGAAGCAATAGAGTTCTAATGCTTCTTAAAACGAGATGTCGCATCTCATTTGTATGTTTCATGATAAGATTTAATATTCATTGCGAAGTGTCATGTATACCTCGCATACACTACAAATGAATGTAGATGCGACACTTCCTTGCTAGGAAGTAGCGTTTGCAGATGTCTACGTATCGAAGCAACAGAGTACTAATGCTTCTTAAAACGAGATATCGCATCACATTTCTGTGTTTTATGATAAGATATAATATTCATTGTGCAGTGTTATGTATACCTCGTATTCACCTCAATAGAATGTAAATGCGACACTTCCTTGCTAGGAAATAGCGTTTGCAGATGACTACGTATCGTAGCAATAGGGTTCTAATGCTTCATAAATCGCGATATCGCATCTCATTTCTATATTTCGTGATAAGATATAATATTCATTGTGGGGTGCTATGTATCAAGGGTATTTACTTCAAAAGAATGTAACTGCGGCACTTCCTTCCTAGGAAATAGCGCTTGCAGATGTCTGCGTATCGTAGCAATGGAGTTCTACAGCTTCTTAACACGCGATATCGCATCTCATTTCTATGCTTTATGATAGGATATAATATTAATTGCCAAGTGTTATGTATTCCTCGTCTTCACTTCAAACGAATGAAAATGCGATACATCCTTTCTAGAAAATAGCGTTTCCAGATGTCTACGTATCGAGGCAATTGTGTTCTAATGCTACTTAAATCACAATATCGTATCTCATTTCTATGTTTCACGATAAGATATAATATTCATTGTGGAGTGTTATGTATACCTCGTATTCACTTCAAATGAATGTAAATGCGACACTATCTTTCAACGAAATAGCGTTTCCACACTTCTACGTATCGTAGCAATAGAGCTCTAATGTTTCCTAAAACGCGATATCGCATCTCATTTCTATGTTTCATGATAAGACGTAGTATTCTTTGCGAAGTGTTATGTATACCTCGCATACACATCCAATGAATGTAAATGCGAAACTTCCTTGCTAGGAAATAGCGTTTGCAGGTGTCTACGTATCGTAGCAATAGTGTTCTAGTGCTACTTAAATCGCGATATCGCATCTCACTTCTATGTATCATGATAAGATATAATACTCATTTCGAAGTGTTACGCATACCTCGTATACACTTCAAATGAATGAAAGTGCTAGATTTCCTTGCTAGGAAGCAGCGCTTGCAGTTGTCTACGTATCGAAGCAATAGAGTTCTGATGCTTCTTAAATCGCGATATCGCATCTCATTTCTATGTTTCATGATATGATATAATATTCATTGCGAAGTGTCATGTATACCTCGCACACACTTCAAACGAATGTAAACCCGACACTTCCTTCCTAGAAAATTACGTTTCCAGATGTCTACGTATCGAAGCAATAGATTTCTAATGCTTCTTAAAACGCGATATCGCATCTCATTTCTATGTTTCGTGATAAAGTATAATATTCATTGTGGAGTGTTATGTATGCCTCGTATTCACTTTAAAAGAATGTAAATGCGACACTTCCTTGCGACTAAATAGCGTTTGCAGATGTCTACGTATCGTAGCAATAGAGTTCTGATGCTTCTTAAAACGCGATATCGCATCTCATTTCTACGTTTCATGATAAGATATGATATTCATTGTGCAGTGTTATGTATACCTCGTATTCACTTCAATAGAATGTAAATGCGTCACTTCCTTGCTTGGAAATAGCATCTGCAGATATCTACGTAGCAATAGAGTACTAATGCTTCTTAAAACGAGATATCGCATCTCATTTCTATGTTTCATGATAAGATATAATATTCATTGCGAAGTGTCACTTATACCTCGCATACACTTCAAATGAATGTAAATGCGACACTTCCTTTCTAGCAAGTAGCATTTGCAGTTGTCTCCTTATCGAAGCTATAGAGTTCTTATGCTTCTTAAAACGCGATATCGCATCACATGTCTATGTTCAAGATAAGACATAATATTCATTGTGGACTGTTATGTATACCTCGTATTCACTTCAAAACATTGTAAATGCGACACTTCCTTCCTAGGAAATAGCGTCTGTAGATGTCTACGTATCGAAGCAATAGAGTTCTAATGCTTCTTAAAACGCGATATTGCATTTCATTTCTATGTTTCATTATGAGATATAATATTCATTGTGGAGTGTCATGTATACCTCGCTTACACTTCAAATGAATGTAAATGCGACACTTCCTTGCTAGGAAATAGCGTCTGCAGATGTCTATGTATCGTAGCAATAGATTTCTAATGCTTCATAAAACGCGAATCGATCCTCATTTCTATGTTTCACGATAAAATATAATATTCATTGTGGAGTGTTATGTATACCTCGTCTACACTTCCTAAGAATGTAAATGCGACACTTCCTTGCTAGGAAATAGCGTGTGCAGATGTCTACGAATCATAGCAATAGAGTTGTAATGCTTCTTAAAACGCCATATCGCACCTCAATTCTACGTTACGTGATAAGATATAATATTCATTGTGTAGTGCTATGTATTTCTCGTCTACACTTCAAATGAATGTAAATGCGACACTTCCTTGCTAGGAAATAGCGTTTGCAGATGTCTACGTATCGTAGCAAGAGAGTTCTAATACTTCTTAAAACGCGATATCGCATCTCATTTCTATGTTTCATGATAAGATATAATATTCATTGTGGAGTGTCACTTATACCTCGCATACACTTCAAATGAATGTAAATGCGACACTTCCTTACTAGCAAGTAGCATTTGCAGTTGTCACCGTATCGAAGCAATAGAGTTCTTATGCTTCTTAAAACGCGATATCGCATCACATGTCTATGTTTCATGATAAGATATAATATTCATTTCGAACTGTTATGTATCCCTCGTCTACAATTCAAAAGAATGTAAACTTTTCACTTCCTTGCTAGGAAATAGCGTTTGCAGATGTCCACGTATCGAAGAAATAGAGTTTTATGCTTCTTAAATCCCCATATCGCATCTCATTTCTATGTTTCATGATAAGATATAATATTCATTGTGGAGTGTTATGTATACCTCGTATTCACGTAAAAAGAACGTAATTGCAAAACTTCCTTGCTAGGAAATAGCGCTTGCAGATGTCTACGAATCGTAGCATAGGAATTCTAGTGCTGCTTAAAACGCAAAATCGATCCTCATTTCTATGTTTCATGATAACATATAATATTCATTGTGGAGTGTTATGAAAACCTCGTATTCACTTCAAAGGAATGTAAATGCGAAACTTCCTTGCTAGGAAATAGCTTCTGCAGATGTCTACGTATCGAAGCAATGGAGTTCTAATGCTTCTAGAAAGGCGATATCGCATCTCATTTCTATGTTTCATGATAAGATATAATATTCGTTGTGGAGTGTTATGTATACCTCGTATTCTCTTCAATAGAATTTAAATGCGACACATCCTTGCTAGGAAATAGTGTTTGCAGTTGTCTACGTATCGAAGCAATAGAGTTCTAATGCTTCTCCAAACGCGATATTGCATCTCGTTTCTATGTTTCATGATAAGATATAATATTCTTTGCGAAGTGTCATGTATACCTCGTATTCACTTCAAACGAATGTATGTGCGACACTTCCTTCCTAGGAAATAGCATCTGCAGATATCTACGTATCGTAGCAATAGTGTTCTAATATTTCTTAAATCGAGATATCGCATCTCATTTCTATGTTTTAGGATTAGATATAATATTCATTGCGGAGTGTTATGTATACGTCGTATTCACCTCTACAGAATGTAAATGCGACACTTCCTTGCTAGGAAATAGCGTCTGCAGATATCGACGTGTCGTAGCAATAGAGTTCTAATGCTTCCTAAATCGCGATATCGCACCTCATTTCTATGTTTCATGATAATATAAAATATTCATTGTGCAATGTTATGTATACCTAGCATTCACTTCAAAAGAATGTGAATGCGACACTTCCTTGCTAGGAAGTTGCGTCTGTAGATGTATTCGTATCGAAGCAATGGGGTTCAAATGCATCTTAAACCGCGATATCGCATCTCACTTCTATGTTTCATGATAAGATACAATATTCATTGCCAAGTGTCATGTATACCTCGTATTCACTTCAAAAGAATGTAAATGCTACACTTCCTTGCTAGGAAATAGCGTTTGCAGTTGTCTACGTTTCGAAGCAATAGAGTTCTAATGCTTCTTAAAACGCGCCTTCGCATCTCATTTCTATGTTTCATGATAAGGTATAATATTCATTGTGAAGTGACATGCATACCTCGTATTCACTTCAATTGAATGTAAATGCGACACTTCCATTCTAGGAAATTACGTTTCCAGATGTCTACGTATCGAAGCAATAGAGTTCTAATGCGCCTTAAATCGCGATATCGCATCTCATTTCTATGTTTCATGATAAGATATGATATTCATTGCCAAGTGGCATGTATATCTCGCATACACTTCAAATGAATGTAAATGCGACACTTCCTTGCTAGGAAATAGCGCCTGCAGATATCTACGTATCGTAGCAATAGAGTTCTAATTCTTCTTAAAACGCGATATCGCATCTCATTTGTATGCTTCATGATAAGGTACAATATTGATTGCGAAGTGCCATGTATACCTCGCATTCATTTCAAAACAATGTAAATGCGACACTTGCTTGCTAGGAAATAGCGTTTGCAGATGTCTACGTATCGGAGCAATAGATTTCAAATGCATCTTAAATCGCGATGTCGCATCTCATGACTATGTTTCATGATAAGATATAATATTCACTGCGAAGTGTCATATATACCTCGTATTCACTTCAAGAGAATGTAAATGCTACACTTCCTTGCTAGGAAATAGCGTTTGCAGATGTCTACGTATCGAAGCAATAGGGTTCTAATTCTTCTTAAAACGCGATATGGCATCTCATTTCTATGTTTCATGATAAGATACAATATTCATTGCGAAGTATCATGTATACCTCGTATTCACTTCAAAAGAATGTAAATGCGACACTTCCTTACTAGGAAATAGAGTTTGTAGATGTCTCCGTATCGAAGCAATAGAGTTCTAATGCTTCTTAAAACGAGATGTCGCATCTCATTTGTATGTTTCATGATAAGATTTAATATTCATTGCGAAGTGTCATGTATACCTCGCATACACTACAAATGAATGTAGATGCGACACTTCCTTGCTAGGAAGTAGCGTTTGCAGATGTCTACGTATCGAAGCAACAGAGTACTAATGCTTCTTAAAACGAGATATCGCATCACATTTCTGTGTTTTATGATAAGATATAATATTCATTGTGCAGTGTTATGTATACCTCGTATTCACCTCAATAGAATGTAAATGCGACACTTCCTTGCTAGGAAATAGCGTTTGCAGATGACTACGTATCGTAGCAATAGGGTTCTAATGCTTCATAAATCGCGATATCGCATCTCATTTCTATATTTCGTGATAAGATATAATATTCATTGTGGGGTGCTATGTATCAAGGGTATTTACTTCAAAAGAATGTAACTGCGGCACTTCCTTCCTAGGAAATAGCGCTTGCAGATGTCTGCGTATCGTAGCAATGGAGTTCTACAGCTTCTTAACACGCGATATCGCATCTCATTTCTATGCTTTATGATAGGATATAATATTAATTGCCAAGTGTTATGTATTCCTCGTCTTCACTTCAAACGAATGAAAATGCGATACATCCTTTCTAGAAAATAGCGTTTCCAGATGTCTACGTATCGAGGCAATTGTGTTCTAATGCTACTTAAATCACAATATCGTATCTCATTTCTATGTTTCACGATAAGATATAATATTCATTGTGGAGTGTTATGTATACCTCGTATTCACTTCAAATGAATGTAAATGCGACACTATCTTTCAACGAAATAGCGTTTCCACACTTCTACGTATCGTAGCAATAGAGCTCTAATGTTTCCTAAAACGCGATATCGCATCTCATTTCTATGTTTCATGATAAGACGTAGTATTCTTTGCGAAGTGTTATGTATACCTCGCATACACATCCAATGAATGTAAATGCGAAACTTCCTTGCTAGGAAATAGCGTTTGCAGGTGTCTACGTATCGTAGCAATAGTGTTCTAGTGCTACTTAAATCGCGATATCGCATCTCACTTCTATGTATCATGATAAGATATAATACTCATTTCGAAGTGTTACGCATACCTCGTATACACTTCAAATGAATGAAAGTGCTAGATTTCCTTGCTAGGAAGCAGCGCTTGCAGTTGTCTACGTATCGAAGCAATAGAGTTCTGATGCTTCTTAAATCGCGATATCGCATCTCATTTCTATGTTTCATGATATGATATAATATTCATTGCGAAGTGTCATGTATACCTCGCACACACTTCAAACGAATGTAAACCCGACACTTCCTTCCTAGAAAATTACGTTTCCAGATGTCTACGTATGGAAGCAATAGATTTCTAATGCTTCTTAAAACGCGATATCGCATCTCATTTCTATGTTTCGTGATAAAGTATAATATTCATTGTGGAGTGTTATGTATGCCTCGTATTCACTTTAAAAGAATGTAAATGCGACACTTCCTTGCGACTAAATAGCGTTTGCAGATGTCTACGTATCGTAGCAATAGAGTTCTGATGCTTCTTAAAACGCGATATCGCATCTCATTTCTACGTTTCATGATAAGATATGATATTCATTGTGCAGTGTTATGTATACCTCGTATTCACTTCAATAGAATGTAAATGCGTCACTTCCTTGCTTGGAAATAGCGTCTGCAGATATCTACGTAGCAATAGAGTACTAATGCTTCTTAAAACGAGATATCGCATCTCATTTCTATGTTTCATGATAAGATATAATATTCATTGCGAAGTGTCACTTATACCTCGCATACACTTCAAATGAATGTAAATGCGACACTTCCTTTCTAGCAAGTAGCATTTGCAGTTGTCTCCTTATCGAAGCTATAGAGTTCTTATGCTTCTTAAAACGCGATATCGCATCACATGTCTATGTTCAAGATAAGACATAATATTCATTGTGGACTGTTATGTATACCTCGTATTCACTTCAAAACATTGTAAATGCGACACTTCCTTCCTAGGAAATAGCGTCTGTAGATGTCTACGTATCGAAGCAATAGAGTTCTAATGCTTCTTAAAACGCGATATTGCATTTCATTTCTATGTTTCATTATGAGATATAATATTCATTGTGGAGTGTCATGTATACCTCGCTTACACTTCAAATGAATGTAAATGCGACACTTCCTTGCTAGGAAATAGCGTCTGCAGATGTCTATGTATCGTAGCAATAGATTTCTAATGCTTCATAAAACGCGAATCGATCCTCATTTCTATGTTTCACGATAAAATATAATATTCATTGTGGAGTGTTATGTATACCTCGTCTACACTTCCTAAGAATGTAAATGCGACACTTCCTTGCTAGGAAATAGCGTGTGCAGATGTCTACGAATCATAGCAATAGAGTTGTAATGCTTCTTAAAACGCCATATCGCACCTCAATTCTACGTTACGTGATAAGATATAATATTCATTGTGTAGTGCTATGTATTTCTCGTCTACACTTCAAATGAATGTAAATGCGACACTTCCTTGCTAGGAAATAGCGTTTGCAGATGTCTACGTATCGTAGCAAGAGAGTTCTAATACTTCTTAAAACGCGATATCGCATCTCATTTCTATGTTTCATGATAAGATATAATATTCATTGTGGAGTGTCACGTATACCTCGCATACACTTCAAATGAATGTAAATGCGACACTTCCTTGCTAGGAAGTAGCGTTTGCAGATGTCTACGTATCGAAGCAACAGAGTACTAATGCTTCTTAAAACGAGATATCGCATTACATTTCTGTGTTTTCTGATAAGATATAATATTCATTGTGCAGTGTTATGTATACCTCGTATTCTCCTCAATAGAATGTAAATGCGACACTTCCTTGCTAGGAAATAGCGTTTGCAGATGTCTATGTATCGTAGCAATAGAGTTCTAGTGCTTCTCAAAACGCGATATCGCATCTCAATTCTATGAATCATGGTAAGACGTAATATTCATTGCGAAGTATTTTGTATCCCTCGCATACACTTCAAATGAATTTAAATGCGACACTTCCTTGCTAGGTAATAGCGATGGCAGACGTCCACGTATCGAAGCAAAAGAGTTCTAATGCTTCTTAAAACGCGATATTGCATCTCAATTCTACGCTTCATTATAAGATATAATATTCATTGTGCAGTGTTATGTATATCTCGTCTACACTTCAAATGAATGTAAATGCGACACTTCCTTGTTACAAAATAGCGTCTGCAGATGTCTACGTATCGTAGCAATAGTGTTCTAATGCTTCTTAAAGCGCGAAATCGCATTTCATTTCTATGTTTTATGATAAGATATAATATTCATTGCGGAATATCATGTATACTTCGGATTCACTTCTAGAGAATGTAAATGCGACACTTCCATGCTTGGAAATAGCGTTTGCAGATGTCTACGTATTGAAGCAATAGAGATCTATTGCTTCTTAAATAGCGATATCGCATCTCATTTCTATGTTTCATGATTAGATATAATATTCATTGCGGGGTGTCATGTATACCTCGTATTCACTTCAAAGGAATGTAGATGCGACACTTCCTTGCTAGGAAGCAGCGTTTGCAGATATCTAGGTATCGAAGCAATAGTGTTCTAATGCAGCTTAAATCGCGATATCGCATCTCATTTATATGTATCATGATAAGATACAATATTCATTGTGCAATGTTATGTATACCTCGTATTCACTTCAAAAGAATGATAATGCGTCACTTCCTTGCTAGGAAATAGCGTTTGCAGATGCCTATGTATCATAGCAATGGAGTTCTAATTCTTCTTAAAACGCGATATCGCATCCCATTTCTATGTTTTATGATAAGATACAATATTCATTGCGAAGTGTCATGTATACCTCGTATCCACTTCAAAACAATGTAAATGCGACACTTCCTAGCTAGGAAATAGCGTTCGCAGATGCCTACGTATCGAAGCAATTGATTTCTAATGCTTTTAAAATCGCGGTTAGGCATCTCATTCATATGTTTCATGATAAGATATAATATTCATTGTGCAGTGTTATGTATACCTCGTACTCACTTCAGGAGAATGTAAATGCGACACTTCCTTGCTAGGAAATAGCGTTGGCAGATGTCTACGTATTGAAGCAATAGTGATCTATTGCTTCTTATATAGCGATATCGCATCTCATTTCTATGTTTCATGATAAGATATAATATTCATTGCGGAGTGTCATGTATACCTCGTATTCACTTCAAAGGAATATAGATGCGACACTTCCTTGCTAGGAAGCAGCGTTTGCAGATAACTAGGTATCGAAGCAATAGTGTTCTAATTCTTCTTAAAACGCGATATCGCATCTCATTTCTATGTTTTATGATAAGATACAATATTCATTGCGAAGTGTCATGTATACCTCGTATCCACTTCAAAACAATGTAAATGCGACACTTCCTAGCTAGGAAATAGCGTTTGCAGATGCCTACGTATCGAAGCAATTGATTTCTAATGCTTTTAAAATCGCGATTAGGCATCTCATTCATATGTTTCATGATAAGATATAATATTCATTGTGCAGTGTTATGTATACCTCGTACTCACTTCAGGAGAATGTAAATGCGACACTTCCTTGCTAGGAAATAGCGTTGGCAGATGTCTACGTATTGAAGCAATAGTGATCTATTGCTTCTTATATAGCGATATCGCATCTCATTTCTGTGTTTCATGATAAGATATAATATTCATTGCGGAGTGTCATGTATACCTCGTATTCACTTCAAAGGAATGTAGATGCGACACTTCCTTGCTAGGAAGCAGCGTTTGCAGATATCTAGGTATCGAAGCAATAGTGTTCTAATGCAGCTTAAATCGCGATATCGCATCTCATTTATATGTATCATGATAAGATACAATATTCATTGTGCAATGTTATGTATACCTCGTATTCACTTCAAAAGAATGATAATGCGTCACTTCCTTGCTAGGAAATAGCGTTTGCAGATGCCTATGTATCATAGCAATAGAGTTCTAATTCTTCTTAAAACGCGATATCGCATCTCATTTCTATGTTTTATGATAAGATACAATATTCATTGCGAAGTGTCATGTATACCTCGTATCCACTTCAAAACAATGTAAATGCGACACTTCCTAGCTAGGAAATAGCGTTTGCAGATGCCTACGTATCGAAGCAATTGATTTCTAATGCTTTTAAAATCGCGGTTAGGCATCTCATTCATATGTTTCATGATAAGATATAATATTCATTGTGCAGTGTTATGTATACCTCGTACTCACTTCAGGAGAATGTAAATGCGACACTTCCTTGCTAGGAAATAGCGTTGGCAGATGTCTACGTATTGAAGCAATAGTGATCTATTGCTTCTTATATAGCGATATCGCATCTCATTTCTGTGTTTCATGATAAGATATAATATTCATTGCGGAGTGTCATGTATACCTCGTATTCACTTCAAAGGAATGTAGATGCGACACTTCCTTGCTAGGAAGCAGCGTTTGCAGATAACTAGGTATCGAAGCAATAGTGTTCTAATGCAGCTTAAATCGCGATATCACATCTCATTTATATGTATCACGATAAGATACAATATTCATTGTGCAATGTTATGTATACCTCGTATTCACTTCAAAAGAATGATAATGCGTCACTTCCTTGCTAGGAAATAGCGTTTGCAGATGCCTATGTATCATAGCAATAGAGTTCTAATTCTTCTTAAAACGCGATATCGCTTCTCATTTCTATGTTTCATGATAAGATACAATATTCATTGCGAAGTGTCATGTGTACCTCGTATTCACTTGAAAACAATGTAAATGCGACACTTCCTAGCTAGGAAATAGCGTTTGCAGATGCCTACGAATCGAAGCAATTGATTTCTAATGCTTTTAAAACCGCGATTAGGCATCTCATTTCTATGTTTCATGGTAAGATATAATATTCATTGCGCAGCGTTATGTATACCTCGTACACACTTCAGGAGAATGTAAATGCGACACTTCCTTGCTAGGAAATAGCGTTTGCAGATATCTAGGTATCGAAGCAATAGGGTTCTAATGCCGCTTAAATCGCGATATCGCATCTCATTTATATGTATCATGATAAGATACAATATTCATTGTGCAATGTTATGTATACCTCGTATTCACTTCAATAGAATGATAATGCGTCACTTCCTTGCTAGGAAATAGCGTTTGCAGATGCCTATGTATCATAGCAATAGAGTTCTAATTCTACTTAAAACGCGATATCGCATCTCATTTCTATGTTTTATGATAAGATACAATATTCATTGCGAAGTGTCATGTATACCTCGTATCCACTTCAAAACAATGTAAATGCGACACTTCCTAGCTAGGAAATAGCGTTTGCAGATGCCTACGTATCGAAGCAATTGATTTCTAATGCTTTTAAAATCGCGATTAGGCATCTCATTCCTATGTTTCATGATAAGATATAATATTCATTGTGCAGTGCTATGTATACCTCGTACTCACTTCAGGAGAATGTAAATGCGACACTTCCTTGCTAGGAAATAGCGATGGCAGATGTCTACGTATTGAAGCAATAGAGATCTATTGCTTCTTAAATAGCGATATCGCATCTCATTTCTATGTTTCATGATTAGATATAATATTCATTGCGGAGTGTCATGTATACCTCGTATTCACTTCAAAGGAATGTAGATGCGACACTTCCTTGCTAGGAAGCAGCGTTTGCAGATATCTAGGTATCGAAGCAATAGTGTTCTAATGCAGCTTAAATCGCGATATCGCATCTCATTTATATGTATCACGATAAGATACAATATTCATTGTGCAATGTTATGTATACCTCGTATTCACTTCAAAAGAATGATAATGCGTCACTTCCTTGCTAGGAAATAGCGTTGGCAGATGTCTACGTATCGAAGCAATAGGGTTCTGATGTTTATAAAACGAGATATCGCACCTCATTTCTGTTTTAGGATAAGATATAATATTCATTGCGGAGTGTCATGTATACTTCGTATTCACTTCAAATAAGTGTAACTGCGACAGTTCCTTCCTAGGTAGTAGCGTTTGCAGATGTCTACGTATCGAAGCAATAGAGTTCTAGTCCTTCTTAAATCGCGATGTCGCAGCGCATTTCTATGTTTCATGATAAGATATAATATTCATTGTGGAGTGTTGTGTATGCCTCGTATTCACTTCAAAAGAATGTAAATGCGACACTTCCTTGCTAGGAAATAGCGTCAACAGATATCTACGTATCGTAGCAAAAGAGTTCTAATGCTTCTTAAAACGCGAAACCGCTCCTCATTTATATGCTTCATGATAAAATATAATATTCATTGTGGAGTGTTATGTATACCTCGTATTCACTTCAAAAGAATGTAAATGCGACACTTCCTTTCTAGGAAATAGCGTCTGCAGATGTCTACGTATCGTAGCAATAGTGTTCTAATGCTTCTTAAAACGCGATATCGCATGTCATTTCTATGTTACATTATAAGATATAATATTCACTGCGAAGTGTCATGTATACCTCGCATACACTACAAATGAATGCAAATGCGTCACTTCCTTGCTAGGAAATAGCGTCTGCAGATAGCTACGTAGTAATAGATTTCTAATGCTTCTTAAAACGCGATATCGCATCTCATTTATATGTTTCATGATAATATATAATATTCATTGTGGAGTGTCGTGTATACCTCGCATACACTTCAAATGAATGTAAATACGACACTTCCTTGCTAAGAAGCAGCGTTTCCAGATGTCTACGTATCGAAGCAATAGTATTCTAAAGTATCTTAAAACGCGATATCGCATCTCATTTCTATGTTTCATGATAAGATATAATATTCATTGTGCTGTGTTATGTATATCTCGTCTACACCTCAAATGAATGTAAATGAGACACTTCCTTTCTAGGAAATCACGTTTCCAGACTTCTACGTATCTAAGCAATAGAGTTCTAACGCTTCTTAATACGCGATATCTCATCTCATTTCTCTGTTTCATGATAAGATATAATATTCATCGTGCAGTGTTATGTATACCTCGTATTCACATCAAAAGAAAGTAAATGAGACAGTTCCTTCCTAGGGAATAGCGATGGCAGATGTCTACGTGTCAAAGCAATAGAGTTCTAATGCTTCTTAAAACGCGATATCGCATCTCATTTCTATGTTTCATGATAAGATATAATGTCCATTGCAAACTGTTGTGTATACCTCGTATACACTTCAAATGAATGTCAGTGCGACACATCCTTGCTATTAAATAGCGTTTGCAGACGCCTACGTATCGTAGCAATAGATTACTAATGCTTCTTATATCGCGATATCGCATCTCATTTCTATGTTTCATGGTAAGATATAATATTCACTGTAGCGTGTTATGTATACCTCGTATTCACTTCAAAAGAATGTAAATGCGACACTTCCCTGCTAGGAAATAGCGTCTGCAGATGTCTACGTATCGTAGCAATAGGGTTCGAATGCTTCTTAAAACGAGATATAGCATCTCATTACTATGTTTCATTATAAGATATAATATTCATTGCGAAGTGTCATGTATACCTTGCATACACTTCAAATGAATGTAAAGGCGACACTTCCTTGCTAGGAAATAGCGTTGGCAGATGTCTACGTATCGAAGCAACAGGGTTCTAATGTTTATAAAACGAGATATCGCACCTCATTTCTGTTTTAGGATAAGATATAATATTCATTGCGGAGAGTCATGTATACTTCGTATTCACTTCAAATGAGTGTAAATGCGACAGTTCCTTGCTAGGAATTAGCGTTTGCAGGTGTCTCCGTATCGAAGCAATAGGATTCTAATGCTACTTAAAACGCGAAATCGCACGTCATTTCTATGTCTCATGATAATATATAATATTCATTGCGAAGTGTTACGTATTCCTCGTCTACACCTTAAATGAATGTAAATGCCACACTTCCTTCCTAGGAAATAGCGTTTCCAGATGTCTACGTATCGAAATAATATAGTTCTAAAGCTTCGTAAAACGCGATATCGCATCTCATTTCTATGTCTCATGACAAGATATGATATTCATTGCGAATTGTCATGTATACCTCATATTCACTGCAAAAGAATGTAAATTCGGTACTTCCTTCCTAGGAAGTAGAGTTTGCAGATGTCCACGTATCGAAGCAATAGATTTCTAATGCTTCTTATAACGCGATATCGCAAATCATTTCTATGTATCATGATATGATATAATATTCATTGCGAAGTGTTATGTATTCCTCGCCTACAATTCAAATGAATGTAAATGCGACACTTCCTTGCTAGGAAATAGCGTTTGCAGATGTCCACGTATCGTAGCAATAGAGTTCTGGTGCTTCTTAAATCGCGATATCGCATCTCATTTCTATGTTTCACGATAGGATATAATAGTCATTGCGAAGTGTCATGCATTCCTCGTATTCACTTCAAAAGAATGTAAGTGCGACACTTCCTTGCTAGGAGGTAGCGTTTGCAGATGTCTACGTATCGAAGCAATAGATTTCTAATGCTTCTTATAACGCGATATCGCACAACATTTCTATGTCTCATTATAAGATATAATATTCATTGCGAAGTGTTATGTATTCCTCGTCTACAATTCAAATGAATGTAAATGCAACACTCTCTTTCTGGGAATTTACTTTTCCAGATGTCTACGTATGGGAGCAATAGAGTTCTAATGCTTCTTAAAACGCGATATCGCATCTCATTTCCATGTCTCATTATAAGATACAATATTCATTGCGAAGTGTTATGTATTCTTCGCCTACACTTCAAATGTATGTAAATGCGACACTTCCTTTCTAGGAAATAGCGTTTCCAGAAGTCTACGTATCGAAGCAATGGAGTTCTTACGCTTCTTCAAACGGGATGTCGCATCTCATTTCTATGTTTCATGATAAGATATAATATTCATTGCGAAGTGCCATGTATACCTCGTATTCACTTAAAATGAATTCAAATGCGACACTTCCTTGTTGGGAAGTTACGTTTGCAGATGTCTACGTAGCGTATCATTAGAGTTATAATGCCTCTCTAAACGCCATATCGCATCTTATTTCTATGTTTCATGATAAGATACAATATTCATTGCGAAGTGTCATGTATACCTCGTATTCACTTCAAACGAACGTATATGTGACACTTCCTTGATAGGCAAAAGCGTCTGCAGATGTCTAGGAAATAGAGTCTCCAGATATCTACGTATCGAAGCAATAGAGTGCTAATGCTTCTTAAATAGCGATACCGCTTTTCATTCAATGTTTCGTGATAAGGTATAATATTCATTGTGGAGTGTTATGTGTACCTCGTATTCACTTCAACAGAATGTAAATGCGACACTTCCATGCGATTAATTAGCGTTTGCAAATGTCTACGTATCGAAGCAATGGAGTTCTAATGCTTCTTAAATCGCGATACCGCATCTCATTTCTATGTTTCATGATAAGATATAATGTTAATTGCGAAGTGTCACGTATACGTCGCACACGCTACAAATGAATGTAAATTGCGACACTTCGTTGCTAGGAAATTACGTTTGCAGATGTCTACGTATCGAGGCAACTGAGTTCTCATGCTTCTTAGAACGCGATGTCGAATCACATTTCTATGTTTCATGATAAGATATAATATTCATTGCGAAGTGTCACGTATAGCTCGTATTCACTTGAAAACAATGTAAATGCGACGCTTCCTTGCTAGGAAATAGCGTTCGCAGATGTCTACGTATCGAAGCAATAGATTTCTAATGCTTCTTAAATCTAGATATCGCATTTAATTTCAAAGTTTCAAGATAAGATATAATATTCATTGCGAAGTGTTACGTATTCCTCGCATACACTTCAAATGAATTTAAATGCAACACTATCTTGCTAGGAAATAGCGTTGGCAGATGTCTACGTATCGTAGCAACAGAGTTCTAATGCTTCTCAACACCCGATATCGCATTGCATTTCTATGTTTCATGACAAGATATAATAATCATTGCGAAGTGTCATGTATACCTCGCATAAACATAAAATGAATGTAAATGCGACACTTCCGTGCCAGGAAATAGCGTTTGCAGATGTCTACGTATCGAAGCAATAGAGTACTAATGCTTCTTAAAACGCGATATCGCATCTCATTTCTATGTTTCATGATAAGATATAATATTCATCGCGAAGAGCCACTTATACCTCGCATGCGCTTCAAATAAATGTAAATGCGACACTTCATTGCTAGGAAATAGCGATTGCAGATGGCTCCGTATCGAAGCAATAGAGTTCTAATGCTTCTCAAAACCCGATATCGCATTTCATTTCTATGTTTCATGATAAGGTATAATATTCATTGTGGTGGGTTATGTATACCTCGTGCTCACTTTAAAAGAATGTAAATGCGACACTTCCTTGCGATTAAATAGCGTTTGCAAATGTCTACGTAACGTAGCAATGGATTTCTAATACTTTTTAAATCGCGATATCGCATCTCATTTCTATGTTTCATGATAAGATATAATATTCATTACGAAGTGTCGCATACACCTCGCATACATTTCAAACGAATGTAAATGCTACACTTCCTTGCTAGGAAATAGCGTTTGCAGATATCTACGTATCGAAGCAATAGAGTTCTAATGCTACTTAAATCGCGATACCGCATCTCATTTCTATGTTTCATGATAAGATATAATGTTAATTGCGAAGTGTCACGTATACCTCGCACACGCTACAAATGAATGTAAATTGCGATACTTCCTTGCTAGGAAATAGCTTTTGCAGATGTCTACGTATCGAAGCAATAGAGTTCTAATGCTTCTTGAAACGGGATATCGCATCTCATTTCTATGTTTCATGATAAGATATAATATTAATTGCGAAGTGTCATGTATACTTTGTATTCACTTCAGAAGAATGTAAATGTGACAGTTCCTTGCTAGGAAATAGCGACTGCAGATATCGACGTATCGTAGCAATAGGGTTCTAATGCTTCTTAAAACGCGATATCGCATCTCATTTCTATGTTTCATGATAAGATACAATGTTCATTGCGAAGTGCTATGTATTTCTCGTCTACAATTCAAATGAATGTTAATGGGACACTTCCTTGCTAGGAAATAGCGTTTGCAGATTTCTACGTATCGAAGCAATAGAGTTCTAATGCTTCGTGAAACGCGATATAGCATCACATTTCTATGTTTCGTGATAAGATATAATATTCATTGTGGAATGTTATGTATACCTCGTATTCGCATCAAAAGAATGTACATGCGACACTTCCATTCCAGGAAATTACGTTTCCAGATGTCTTCGTATCGAAGCAATAGGGTTCTAATGTTTCTTAAAACGAGATATAGCACCTCATTTCTGTATTAGGATAAGATATAATACTTATTGCGGAGTCTCATGTATACATCGTATTCTCTCCAAAAGAATGTAAATACGACACTTCCTTGCTAGGAAATAGCGTTTGCAGATATCTACGTATCATAGCAATAAGTTCTAATGCTTATAAAATCGCGATATCGCATCTCATTTCTATGTTTCATGATAAGATATAATATTCATTGCTGAGTGTCATGTGTACTTCGTATTCACTTCAAAAGAATGTAAATGCGACACTTCCTTGCTAGGAAGTAGCGTTTGCAGATGTCTACGTATCGATGCAATAGAATTCTAATCCTTGTTAAATCGCGATATCGCATCTCATTTCTATGTTTTATGATAGGATATAATATTCATTGCGAAGTGTCATGTATACCTCGAATTCTCTTCAAAAGATTGTAAATACGACACTTCCTTGCTAGGAGATAGCGTTTGCAGATGTCTACGTATCGAAGCAATATAGATCTAATGCTTCTCATAACGCGATATCGCATCTCATTTCTATGTTTCATGATAAGATATAATATTTAATGTGGAGTGTTATGTATACCTCGTATTGACTTCAAAAGAATGTAAATGCGACACTTCCTTGCTAGGATATAGCGATGGCAGACGTCTACGTATCGAAGCAACAGAGTTATATGCTTCTTAAAACGAGGTATGGCATCTCATTACTATGTTTTATGATAAGATATAATGTTCATTGTGCAGTGTTACGTATACCTCGCATACACTACAAATGAATATAAATGCGACACTTCCTTGCTAGGAAGTAGCGTTTGCAGATGTCTACGTACCGTAGCATTAGAGTTCTATGCATCTTAAAACACGATATCGTATCACATTCCTATGTCACGTGATAAGATATAATATTCATTGTGGAGTGTTATGTATACTTCGTATTCACTTCAAAAGAATGTAAATGCGACACTTCCTTGCTAGGACGAAGCCTTTGCAGATGCCTACGTATCATAGCAATAGATTTCTAATGCTTCTTAAAACGCGATATCGAGTCTGATTTCTATGTTTCATGACAAGATATAATATACATCGTGCAGTGTTATGTATACCTCGTACACACTTCAAATGAATGTAAATGCGACACTTCCTTGCTAGGAAGTAGCGTTTGCAGATGTCTACGTATCGAAGCAATAGAGTACTAAAGCTTCTTAAATAGCGATATCGCATATCATTTCCATGTTTCATGATAAGGTATAATATTCATTGCGAAGTGTCATGTATAACAGGCACACACTTCAAACGAATGTAAATGCGACACTTCTTTCTAGAAAATTACGTTACCAGATGTCTACGTATCGAAGCAATAGAGTTCTAATGCTTCTTAAAACGCGATATCGCCACTCATTTCTATGTTGCATGAAAGGATATAATATCCATACCGAAGTGTTATGTATTCCTCTTCTACACTTCGAAAGAATGTAAATGCGACACTTCCTTGCTAGGAAATAGCGACTGCAGATATCTACGTATCGAAGCAATGGTGTTCTAATGCTTCATAAAACGAGATACCGCATCTTATATCTGTGTATCATGATAAGATATAATATTTATTGCGAAGTGTCACTTATACCTCGCATACGTTTCAAATGAATGTAAATGCGACACTTCATTGCTAGGAAATAACGTTGGCAGATGTCTACGTATCGAAGCTACAGAGTTCTAATGCTTCTTAAAACGCGATATCGCATCTCATTTCTATGATTCATGATGAGATATAATACTCACTGCGAAGTGTCATGCATATTTCGGATACACATCAAATGAATGTAAGTGCGACACTCCCGTGCTAGGGAGTTGCGTTTGCAGATATCTACGTTTCGAAGCAATAGAGTTCTAATGCTTCTCAAAACGCAATATCGCGTCTCATTTCTATGTTTCATGATGAGATATAATATTCATTGCGAAGTGCCATGTATACCTCGGATACACTACAGATGAATGTAAATGCGACACTTCCTTGCTAGGAAATAGCTTTTGCAGATGTCTACGTATCGAAGCAATAGAGTTCTATGCTTCTTAAAACGTGAAATCGCATCTCTTTTCTATGTCTCATTATAAGATATAATATTCATTGCGAAGTGTCGTGTATACCTAGTATTGACTTCAGAAGAATGTAAATGCGACACTTCCATGCTAGGAAATAGCGTTTGCAGATGTCTGCGTATCGTAGCAATAGAGTTCTAATGCTTCTTAAAACGTGATATCGCATCTCACTTCTATGTTTCATGATAAGAGGTAATATTCATTGCGTAGTGTCATGTATACCTCGTATTCACTTCAAAAGAATGTAAATGCGACACTTCCTTGCTAGGAAATATCGTTTTCAGAAGCCTACGGATCGTAGCAATAGAGTTCTAATGCTTCGTAAAAAGCGATATCCCATCTCATTTGTAAGTTTCATGGTGAGATCAAATATTCATTGGGAAGTGTTACTTATACCTCACATACACTTCAAATGAATGTAAATGCGTCACTTCCTTCCAAGGAAATAGCGTTTGCAGATGTCTACGTATCGAAGCAGAAGTGTTCTAATGCTTTTTGAAACGGGGTATCGCATCTCATTTCTATGTTTCATGATAAGATATAACATTAATTGCGAAGTGTTATGTATACCTCGCATTCACTTCAAAAGAATGTAAATGTGACACTTCCTTGCTATGAAATTGCGTTTCCAGATGTCTACGTATCGAAACAATAGAGCTCTAATGCTTCTAGAACGAGATGTCGCATCTCATTTCTATCTTTCATGATAAGATATATTATTCATTGCGAAGTGTCATCTATACCTCGCATACACTTCAAAAGAATGAAAATGGGACACTTCCTTGCTAGGAAATAGTGTTCCCAGATATCTACGTATCGTAGCAATAGAATTCTAACGTTTCTTAAGACGCGATATTGCATCACATTTCTATGCTTCATGATAAGATATAATATTCGTTGCGGAGTGTTATGTATACCTCGCATTCACATCAAGAGAATGTAAATGCGACACATCCTTGCTAGGAAATAATGTTTCCAGATATCTACGTGTCGTAGCAATAGAGCCCTAATGTTTCTTAAAACGGGATATCGCTTCTCATTTCTATGTTTCAGGATAAGATATAATATTCATTGTGGAGTGCGATGTATACCTCGTAATCACTTCAAAAGAATGTAAATGCGACACTTCCTTGCTAGGAAGTAGAGCTTGCAGATGTATTCGTATCGAAGCAATAAGGTTCTAATGCTTCTTTAATCGCGACATAGCACCTAATTTCTATGTTTCTAGATACGATATAATATTCATTGCGTATTGTGAGGTATTCCTCATACTCACTTCAAAAGAATGTAAATGCGACACTTCCTTGATAGGAAATATCTTTTCCAGATGTCTACCTATCGAAGCAAGGGCGTACTAATGCTACTCAAAACACGATATCGCATCTCATTTCTATGTTTCATGATAAGACATAGTATTCAATGCGACGTGTCATATATACCTCGTACTCACTTCAAAAGAATGTAAATGCGACACTTCCTTGATAGGAAATAGCGTTTGCTGATGTCTACGTATCGAAGCAAGGGAGTTCTAATGCTTCTTAAATCGCGATATCGCAACTCATTTCTATGTTTCATGATAAGATATAATGTTCATTGCGAAGTGTCTTGAATAACTCGCATACACTTCAAATGAATGTAAATGCGACACATCCTTGCTAGGAAGTAGCGTTTGCAGATGTCTACGTATCGATGCAATGGTGTTCCAATGCTTCTTAAATCGCGATATCGCACCTCAATTCTACGTTTCATGATAAGATATAATATTCATTGTGTAGTCTTATGTATATCTCGTCTACACTTCAAATGAATGTAAATGCGACACTTCCTTGCTAAAAAAATTGCGTTTGCAAATGTCTACGTATTATAGCAATGGAGCTCTAATGCTTCTCAAAACGCGATATCGCATCTCATTTCTATGTTTCATGATAAGATATAATATTCATTTCGAAGTGTCATGTATACCTCGGATACATTTCACATGAATGTAAATGCGACACTTCCTTGCTAGGAAGTAGCGTTTGCAGATATCTACGTTTCGAAGCAACAGAGTTCTAATGCTTCTCAAAACGCAATATAGCATCTCATTTCTATGTTTCATGATGAGATATAATATTCATTGCGAAGTGTCATGTATACCTCGGATACACTACAAATGAATGTAAATGCGACACCTCCTTGCTAGGAAATAGCTTTTGCAGATGTCTACGTATCGAAGCAATAGAGTTCTATGCTTCTTAAAACGTGAAATCGCATCTCTTTTCTATGTTTCGTGATAAGATATAATATTCATTGTCGAGTGTTATGTATACCTCGTATTCACTTCAAAAGATTGTAAATAACATACTACCTTGCTAGGAGATAGCGTTTCCAAATGTCTATTTATCGAAGCCATAGAATTTTAATGCTTCTTAGAACGCGATGTCGCATCTCATTTCTATATTTCATGATAAGATATAATATTCATTGAGCAGTGTTATGTATACCCCGCATTCGCTTCAAAACAATGTAAATGCGACACTTCCTTGCTAGGAAATAGCTTTTGCAGAAGTCTACGTATAATAGCAATAGTGTTCTAATGCTTCTCAAAACGCGATATCGCATCTCATTTCTATGTTTCATGATCAGATATAATATTCATTGCGAAGTTACATGTATACCTCGTATTCACTTCAAAAGCATGTAAATACGACACTTCCTTGCCAGGAAATAGCGTTTGCAGATGTCTCCGTATCGCCGAAACAGTGTTCTAATGCTTCTTAAAACGCGAGATCGCATCTCATTTCTATGATTCATGATGAGATATAATACTCACTGCGAAGTGTCATGCATATTTCGGATACACATCAGATGAATGTAAGTGCGACACTCCCGTGCTAGGGAGTTGCGTTTGCAGATATCTACGTTTCGAAGCAATAGAGTTCTAATGCTTCTCAAAACGCAATATCGCATCTCATTTCTATGTTTCATGATGAGATATAATATTCATTGCGAAGTGCCATGTATACCTCGGATACACTACAGATGAATGTAAATGCGACACTTCCTTGCTAGGAAATAGCTTTTGCAGATGTCTACGTATCGAAGCAATAGAGTTCTATGCTTCTTAAAACGTGAAATCGCATCTCTTTTCTATGTTTCGTGATAAGAGGTAATATTCATTGCGTAGTGTCATGTATACCTCGTATTCACTTCAAATGAATGTAAATGCGACACTTCCCTGCTAGGAAGTAGCGTTTGCAGATGTCTACGTATCGATGCAATAGAGTTCTAACGCTTCTTAAATCGCGATATCGCATATCATTTCTATGTTTCATGATAAGATATAATATTTATTGCGTAGTGGCATGTATACCACGCATACACTTCAAAGGAATGTAAATGCGACACTTCCTCGCTAGGAAATAGCGTTTGCAGATGTTTAGGTATCGTAGCAATACAGGTCTAATGCTTGTTAAAACGCGATATCGCATCTCATTTCTATGTTTCATGATAAGATATAATATTCATTTCGAAGTGTCATGAATACCTAGCATACACTTCAAATGAATGTAAATGCGGCACTTCCCTGCTGTTAAATGGCGTTTGCAGATGTCTGCGCACCGTAGCAATAGAGTTCTAAAGCTTCTTAAGACAAGATATCGCATCTCATTTCTATGTTTCATGATAAAATATAATATTCATTGCGAAGTGTCATGTATACCTCGTATTCACCTCAAAAGAATGTAAGTGCGACACTTCCGTGCTAGGATATAGCGTTTTCAGATGTCTACGTATCGTAGCATTAGAGATCTAATGCTTCGTAGAAAGCGATATCGCATCACACTTCTATGTTTCATGATAAGATAAAATATTCATAGCGAAGTGTCACTTATACCTCGCATACCCTTCAAATTAATGTAAATGCGTCACTTCCTTCCTAGGAAATAGCGTTTCCAGATGTCTACGTATCGAAGCAATAGAGTTCTAATGCTTCTTAAAACGCGAAATCGCATCTCATTTCTATGTTTCACGATAAGATACAATAATGATTGGGAAGTGTCGTGTATTCCTCGCATTCACTTCAAATGAATGTAAATGCGACACTTCCTAGATAGGATATAGCGATGGCAGATGTCTACGTATGGAAGCAATAGAGTTCTAGTGCTTTTTAAAACGCGATATCGCATCTCATTTCTATGTTACATTATAAGATATAATATTCATTTCGAAGTGTCACGTATACCTCGTATTCACTTCAAAAGAACGTAAATGCGATACTTTCTTGCTAGGACGTAGCGTTTGCAGACATCTACGAATCGACGCAATAGAATTCTAGTACTTCTGAAAACGCGAAATCGCATCACATTTCTATGTTTCATGTTAAAATATAATATTCATTGCGTAGTGTCACGTATAACTCGCATACACTTCAAAAGAACGTAAATGCGACACTTCCTTGCTAGGAAGTAGCGTTTGCAGATGTCCACGCATCGAAGCAATAGAGTTCTAATGCTCCTTAAATCGCGATATCGCATCACATGTCTGTGCTTCATGATAAGATATAATATTCATTACGAACTGTTGTGTATCCCTCGTCTGCACTTCAAAAGAATGTAAACTCTACACTTCCTTGCTAGGAAATAGCGTTTGCAGATGTCTACGTATCGTAGGAATAGAGTTCTAATGCTTCTCAAAACGCGATACCGCATCTCATTTCTACGTTGCATGATAAGGTATAATATTCATAGCGACGTGTCATGTATACCTCATATTCACTTCAAATGAATGTAAATGCCACACTTCGTTGCTAGGAGATAGCGTTTGCAGATGTCTACGTATCGAAGCAATAGAGTTCTAATGCTTCTTAAATCGCCATATCGCATCTCATCTCTGTGTTTCATGATAAGATATAATATACATTGTGGAGTGTTATGTATACCTCGTATTCAGTTCAGAAGAATGTAAATGCGACACTTCCTTGCTAGGAAATAGGGTCTGCATATGTCTACGTATCGTAGCAATGGATTTCTAATGCTTCTTAAAACGCGATGTCGCACCTCATTCATATGTTTCATGATAAGATATAATATTCATTGCGGAGTGTCATGTATATCTCCTTTTCACTTCAAAAGAATGTAAATGCGACACTTCCTTGCTAAGAAGTAGCGTTTGCAGATGTCTACGTATCGATGCAATAGAGTTCTAACGCTTCTTAAATCGCTATTTCGCATATCATTTCTATGTTTCATGATAAGATATGATATTCATTGCGAAGTGTCTTGTATACCTCGCATTCACATCAAATGAATTTAAATGCGACACTTCATTGCTAGGAAATAGCATTTGCAGATGTCTACGTATCGAAGCAATAGAGTTCTGATGCTTCTTAAATCGCCATATCGCATCTCATTTCTATGTTTCATGATAAGATATAATATACATAGTGCACTGTTATGTATACCTCGTATTTAGTTCAAAAGAATGTAAATGCGACATTTCGTTGCTAGGAAGTAGCGTTTGCAGATGTCTCCGTATCGAAGCAATAGAGTTCTAATGCTTCTTAAATCGCGATATCGCATTTCACCTCTATGTTTCGTGATAAGGTAGAATATTCATTGTGGAGTGTTATGTATACCCCGTATTCACTTCAAATGATTGTAAATGCGACACTTCCTTGCTAGGAAATAGCGTTTGAAGGTGTCTATATATCGAAGCAACAGAGTTATACTGCTTCTTAAAACGAGATATCGCATCGCATTTCTATCTTTTACGATAAGATATAATATTCTTTGCGGAGTGTCATGTATGTCTCGTATTACTTTCAAAAGATTGTAAATGCGACACTTCCTTGCTAGGAAATAGCGTCTGCAGATGTCTACGTGTCGAAGCAATAGTGTTCTAATGCTTCTTAAAACGCGATATCGCAAGTCATTTCTATGTTTCATGATAAGATATAATATTCAGTGCGAAGTGTCATGTATACCTCGCATACACTTCAAATGAATGTAAATGCGACACTTCCTTCCTAGGAAATAGCGTTGGCAGAAGTCTACGTATCGAACCAATAGAGTTCTAATGATTCTTATATCGCCATATCGCATCTCATTTCAATGTTTCAAGATAAGATATAATATTTATTGCGAAGTGTCTTGTATACCTCGCGTACACTTCAACTGAATGTAAATGCGACACTTCCTTGCTAGGAAACAGCGTTGGCAGATGTCTATGTATCGAAGCAATAGATTTCTAATGCTGCTTATATCGCGATATCGCATCTCATTTCTATGTTTCATGATAAGATATAATATTAATTGCGAAGTGTCATGTATACCTCGCATATACCTCAAACGAATGTAACTGCGACACTTCCTTGCTAGGAAATAGCGTTTGCAGACGTCTGCGTATCGAAGCAATAGTGTTCTAATGCTTCTTGAAACGGGATATCGCATCTCATTTCTATGTTTCATGATAAGATATAATATTAATTGCGAAGTGTCATGCATACCTTGTATTCACTTCAGAAGAATGTAAATGTGACAGTTCCTTGCTAGGAAATAGCGTCTGCAGATATCGACGTATCGTAGCAATAGAGTTCTAATGCTTCTTAAAACGCGATATCGCATCTCATTTCTATGTTTCATGATAAGATACAATATTCATTGCGAAGTGCTATGTATTCCTCGTCTACAATTCAAATGAATGTTAATGGGACACTTCCTTGCTAGGAAATAGCGTTTGCAGATTTCTACGTATCGAAGCAATAGAGTTCTAATGCTTCGTGAAACGCGATATAGCATCACATTTCTATGTTTCGTGATAAGATATAATATTCATTGTGGAGTGTTATGTATACCTCGTATTCGCATCAAAAGAATGTACATGCGACACTTCCATTCCAGGAAATTACGTTTCCAGATGTCTTCGTATCGAAGCAATAGAATTCTAATGCTTCTTAAAACGCGATATCGCATCACATTTCTATGTTTCGTGATAAGATATAATATTCATTGTGAAGTGTCATGTATACCTCGTATTCACTTCAAAAGAATGTAAATGCGACACTTACTTGCTAGGAAATAGCGTTTGCAGATGTCTACGTATCGATGCAATAGAATTCTAATCCTTGTTAAATCGCGATATCGCATCTCATTTCTATGTTTTATGATAAGATATAATATTCATTGCGAAGTGTCATGTATACCTCGAATTCTCTTCAAAAGATTGTAAATACGACACTTCCTTGCTAGGAGATAGCGTTTGCAGATGTCTACGTATCGAAGCAATATAGATCTAATGCTTCTCATAACGCGATATCGCATGTCATTTCTATGTTTCATGATAAGATATAATGTTCATTGTGCAGTGTTACGTATACCTCGCATACACTACAAATGAATATAAATGCGACACTTCCTTGCTAGGAAGTAGCGTCTGCAGATGTCTACGTATCGAAGCAATAGGGTTCTAATGCGCCTTAAATCGTCATATCACATCTCATTTCTATGTTTTATGATAATATATAATATTCATTGCGAAGTGTCATGTATACCTCGTATTCCTTTCAATAGAATGTAAGTGCGACATTTCCTTGCTAAGAAATAGCGTCTGCAGATATCTATGGATCGTAGCAATAGTGTTCTAATTCTTCTTAAAACGCGATATCGCATCTCATTTCAATGTTTCAAGATAAGATATAATATTCATTGCGAAGTGTCTTGTATACCTCGCGTACACTTCAACTGAATGTAAATGCGACACTTCCTTGCTAGGAAATAGCGTTGGCAGATGTCTACGTAATGAAGCAATAGATTTCTAATGCTGCTTATATCGCGATATCGCATCTCATTTCTATGTTTCATGATAAGAAATAATATTCATTGTGTAGTGTTATCTATACCTCGTATTCACTTCAAAAGAATTATAATGCGTCACATCCTTGCTAGGAAATAGCATTTGTAGATGTCTACGTATGGAACCAATAGAATTATAATGCTTCTTAAATCGTCATATCGCATCTCATTTCTATGATTCATGATGAGGTATCATATTCATTGCGAGGTGTCATGTATACCTCGTATTCCTTTCAATAGAATGTAATTGCTACACTTCCTTACTAGGAAGTAGCGTTTGCAGATGTCTACCTATCGAAGCAATAGATTTCTAATGCGCCTTAAATCGTCATATCAAATCTCATTTCTATGTTTCATGATAAGATACAATATTCATTGCGAAGTGTCATGTATACCTCGCATACACTTCAAATGAATGTAAAGGCGACACTTCCTTGCTTGGAAATAGCGTTTGCAGATGTCTACGTATCGTAGCATTAAATTTCTAATGCTTCACAAAACGCGATATCGCATCTCATTTCTAGGTTTCATGATATGATATAATATTCATTGCGAAGTGTCTTGTATACCTCGCATACGCTTCAACTGAATGTAAATGCGACACTTCCTTGCTAGGAAATAGCGTTGGCAGATGTCTACGTATCGAAACAATAGTGTACTTATGCTTCTTAAATCGCCGTACCGCATCTCATTTCTATGTTTCATGATAAGATATAATATTCGCTGTGGATTGTTATGTATACCTCGTATTCCCCTCAACAGAATGTAAATGCGACACTTCACTGGGAAGTAGCGTTTGCAGATGTCTACGTATCGAAGCAATAGAGATCCAATGCTTCTTAAATCGCGATATCTCATTTCATTTCTATGTTTCATGATAATTTATAATATTCATTGCGATGTGGCATGTATACCTCGTATTCTCTTCAAAAGAATGTAAATGCGACACATCCTTGTTAGGAAATAGCGTTTCCAGATGTCTACGTATCGTAGCAATAGAGATCTAATGCTTCTCAAAACGCGATACCGCAACTCATTTCTATGTTTCACGATAAGATATAATATTCATTGCGTAGTGTCATGTATACCCTGTATTCAATTCAAAAGAATGTAAATGCGACACATCCTTGCTATTAAATAGATTTTGCAGATGTCTCCGTATCGAAGCAATAGAGTTCTAATGCTTCTTAAAACGCGAAATCGCATGTCATTTCTATGTCTCATGATAATATATCATATTCATTGCGAAGTGTTACGTATTCCTCGTCTACACTTTAAATGAATGTAAATGCCAAACTTCCTTCCTAGGAAATAGCGTTTTCAGATGTCTACGTCTCGAAGCAATAGAGTTCTAATGCTTCTTAAAACGCGATATCGCATTGCATTTCTATGTCTCATGATAATATATAATATTCATTGCGAAGTGTTATGTATTCCTCGTCCACACTTTAAATGAATTTAAATGCGACACTTCCTTTCTAGGAAATAACGTTTCCAGATATCTACGTATCGAAGCAATAGAGTTCTAATGCTTCTTAATTCGCGATATCGCATCTCATTTCTATGTTTCATGATAAGATATGATATTCATTGCGATGTGTCATGTATACCTTGTATTCACTTCAAAAGAATGTAAATGCGACACTTCCTTGCTAGGAAATAGCGTTTCCAGATGTCTAGGTATCGAACAATAGTGTTCTAATGCTTCATAAAAGAAGATGTCGCATCTCATTTCTATGTTTCATGATATGATATAGTATTCATTGCGAAGTGTCATGTATTTCTCGCATACACTTCAAATGAATGTAAATGCGACACTTCCTTGGTAGGAAATAGCGTTGGCAGATGTCTACGTATCGAAGCAATTGCGTTCTAATGCTTCTTAAAACGAGATTTCGCATCTCATTTTTATGTTTCATGATAAGATATAGTATTCATTGCGAAGTGTCATGAATATCTCGCATTCACTTCAAAAGAATGTAAATGCGACATTTCCTTTCTAGGTAATTGCGTTTCCAGATGTCTAGGTATCGAAACAATAGAGTTCTATTGCTTCATAAGAGAAGATGTCGCATCTCATTACTAAGTCTCATGATAATATATAATATTCATAGCGAAGTGTTATATATTCCTCGTCTACACTTTAAATGAATGTAAATGCGACACTTGCTTTCTAGGAAATAACGTTTCCAGATGTTTACGTATCGAAGCAATAGGGTTTTAGTGCTTCTTAATTCGCGATATCGCAACTCATTTCTATGTTTCATGATAAGATATAATATTCATTGCGAAGTGTCACGTATACCTCGCATACACTTCAAATGAATGTAAATGCGACATTTCCTTGCTAGGAAATAGCGTCTGCAGATTTCTACGTATCGTAGCAATAGAGTTCTAATGCTTCTTAAAACGCGATATCGCATCTCATTTCTATGTTTCGTTATAAGATATAATTGTCACGTCCGGCGAAAGAATTTTTCGTTTATCCGGAGGCTTCACGACACGAGCCTATTTATACGGGTTTCGGTCCGCGGGAACGCGTTACGACCGGGTCCGATATTATTGGCTTACGCGACGCGGTAAAAACACTCGCGATATGATGGAAAAGCCTTACCTTTCGCTGGCTTCAGTCTCGATACGCAGGTAGAATGTGCGTCGAGGGTCGTTGGTAGGTATCGATGCAGCGATCGGTCGGTTGATGTTGACGGTGACTTCGATTAACTTCCAGCAAAACGGGAAACAGCGGTCTGGATGCAGAGTAGATTCAGCGGAGACTGTGGATATTGCAGAGACGTTGGCTGCAGAGGCAGGCGAATCGGCGTTGATCGGCGTTTCGGAAAACTGTGACTGAACCGGAACGATGACGACAGGTTGCTGCAGTACGAGGACTCGGGGTGTATCTCCCAGGTATTCACGAACAAGTGAACGCATAAAATTCTTACGACCCGCGCGTCGTGTTCTTCGCGAACCGGATCCACGTTTCATTCACCCAGTTTTTCTGTACTTTCAGGCAATGTTCAGAAGGATAAGCGGCGGTCCGCTCTATCGCAACGTCGCAAAGCTGAGTTCTATACTCCTTCAAGGTGAACAAACGCAACCCAGTTGTTGGAAGGAACACGTCGTAGAATTCGTAGTTTAAGAATAATGTTTTAACGTAAGAACTAGTATATTATGTTTAACTGGTAGAACTGGTAAAAGAACTTGTAGATTGGATTTAGTAACTAAAGTAAAATATATTCTAAGTTAAAGTGTACAAAAGTGAAATTATTCTAAGTTAGAACTAGTAAAATGGAAATAGCAACGCGTAGCCTAGACCCCACATTGAGGCGGCTTGAGATGGAAGATCGATGTTAACTCTAGAAGCCCGAAGACTCGAATGTCTCTCTCGAGGCGCGTCTGGGACCTCCTCGGTTCACGAGGCGCTACGGTCGCAGGTGCTCGTGGTAGGGAGCGCGCGGTCCAGCGAGTGGGGACTCGCGGCTCGTGGTGGGGCTAGCGGTTCGTGCCGATAGCCCAGGCGCATCTTAGCGTCTAATCTTAAGAATAAGGACTTAGAATTACATGTGTGTTGTGGTGTGTTACAATTCGTGTCGAGTACTTATATCTATGAGTATTATAGACTTATTCTAGAAATAGTATGTAGGTTCAGGCAACGTAGATTCCCTGAACTGGAAAAGTCCCCATTGCGGCGACGGACTGCGGCTTCTTCTCTCTGTTGGGCGGAATTCCTGATGAGAGGGCGATAGGGTTGCTCGTAGGTGCGAGCGAGACAGCGGTCCTTGCAGGTACGAATGAGTGCGTGCGGTCGTGCGCGCGCGAACTCTGCTGGTTGCCGATGCTTCAGGCGAGTATTGCAGGTTGCCTGTGTCCAGGGGTCGATGCTGGAGGTTACGAGGATGCTGACGTATGTAATGGGTGGCAGGCGCTACGCCTAACGTCACACCTCCCCCCATTGAAAAAGAATTTCGGCGATGCCGAAATCTCTGGACTGAGGATGTGCGGGTTGCCAATTGCGGGTGGATTATTTCTTTTCCCTGGCTCTTATCCTTTTCTCGGCTTTGTAGATATAGTGGCTGCAACATATGCTGCGGATGCTGCGGATGCTGTGCGTTTTGCGGGCTCTGCCTGTGTTGCGGATGCTGTAGATGCTGCTGACTCTGCGTGTTCAGCGGACGCTGCGGATGCTGTGGATTCTGCGGTGATGTTGTGCTGGCCATGTCTTGTGTTGCTACACTAGTGGTCCTTGTCACACTTTCCACTATGTTTTTGGGGTTTTCTATTACACTTTGTTCATCGTGGTTTTCAGTTTTTGAATTGGGGGTGCACTGAACACTGGCACTATTTTTATCATTCTTGCATACATTCGCTCTTACATTAGATGCTTGCAATCGTATACATAATTTTAATTTGTTTGTATGTACAACCTTATGCCTACCCTTAACATTAATTTTCGCATTATGATTGTCCAGAATTTCCAATATTTTATATGGTCCGGTGTATTGTGATTGAAATTTGTGTTGCAATGGTTCGCGGAGTAGGTACACCCATTGACCAACTTGGAATTTCTGGACATTGAGCTTCCTATCATAATAATGTTTAGAACGGACTTTCGCTCCATCTAAATTCTGTTTCGCGAGTTCTTGCGAAGTTCGGATTCTGTCGCTAAGTTCATCCAGATATTTAGCGTAAGATTCATTTTCGGAAGTGTCATGAAATGGAATTGATGAAGGGGGCCTGGCGACTTTACCGTATACGAGCTCGTACGGTGTATAACGCGTACCCTCGTGCGTGCTCGTATTATATGAGAACATTGCGAAAGGGAGCCACTTCTCCCAGTTGTTGCGATTGCCAATAAAATGTTTTAAATATTCCGCGAGTACATGGTGCGACCTTTCTACGGAACCATTAGTTTGTGGATGAAAAGCTGTGGTTTTGAATTGTTGAATTTTGAAACGTTTTGCTATTGTTTTCATAAGTGAATTGATAAAATTAGATCCTTGATCTGTAAGAATACCTTTGGGACATCCAAATTGGCAGATGAAATGCGTAATGAAGGCGTCGGCGATGTCTACTGCTGTAGTGCGTTTTAAGGGAACGGCTAAGGAATACTTGGTTAATAGGCATTGAATGGTTAGGATGTTAGTGAATCCGTCTGGTGTCGGTGGTAAAGGACCCATGACGTCCATAGAAATTTTTTCAAAGGCGGTGCCCGGAGTGTCTGTGAGTGTAAGTGGTTGACGCGTCTTAACCCGTGTTAGCTTTTGTTTCTGGCATTGGTCACAGTTATCGATATATGTTTGTATTTCTGATTTCATATTTGGCCAAAAGTGTCTCTCGCGGATTCTTGAATACGTTTTATTGATGCCTTTGTGACCTCCGAGTGGTGTGTCATGGTTTTCGCGTATTATATCGGTTCTACGTTCTGGTGGTGGAATTTGGATTAGCCCTTGGCAAATGGTTATTTGCACGTTTGTTTCGAAGAAAAGATCTAACAGAATTCTTTTTATTTGAGCGAATGTTACGGTGTCTATATATGTTTGTCTAATGCTAAACGTTTGAAGTTGTAGTTCGGTTACTACGTCATACAATGATCTTAGAGATTCTATAAGGATTTCATTATCGATAGCTTTTCTCTCGTGTTCGGTGACTGGAAGCGCAATTTGGAAGTAACCACTGTCAGAGTTGACTTTGGCCCTTCCTAATGTAATATGTTCTTTATGTTGGAAAAATTTTCCTGCTTTTTGCAATTCGAGGGCGCCTCTATCGAGTGGGCGGCCACCTTTTGTTATAAAAATTACTTGGTTATCGCGACGTGCAGCTATTGAATCTCTAGTTGTTACGAACAGTGGTCGTTGTCGTCTGGTCAAGTCGGTATCGGCGGTCGGCAATTCGGTGGATGGTGTCGGTAATGAAGGGTTCTCTTGTTCTGTCGGTGGATAAGGAGTATTAAGGCTTTCGGAAGAGGATGCTGGCGTTGGCGGTGGAGCGATCGGAATTGAAATTGTAGAGGGACGACGGATGTCGAAAAGATCGTCCTCGGAATCAGTGGGATTAGTAATAGGTTGTACAGCTACTGGATTACGAGACAACGCGTCAGCATTCATGTTGATTTTACCTGGCTTGTAGATTATTTCATACTCGTATTCTGCCAATTTGAGTCGCCAGCGGATTAACCTACTCGAAGGGTCTTTTACTGAATTCATCCAAACTAGTGGCCTGTGATCGGTAACTAGTTTGAATGTTTTTCCATAAATATACGGTCTGAAGAAATGTACTGCATACATGATCGCCAAGCATTCCTTTTCAATAGTCGAATAATTTTTTTCGGCATTATTTAATAATCTAGATGCGTAGGCGATTGGTAGATCCTTTCCAATAGGACCCTGACTTAATACGGCGCCAATTGCGTCTGCGGATGCATCAGATGCAATAATAAATGGTTTTGTGAAATCGGGATATTGCAGAATTGGTGCTTCACAAAGCAAGTGCGGAAAAATTGGCAATAAATCGACGGTAGTAGCCTGCGAGGCCGAGAAATTGCTTGATCTGTTTTGGATTTTGCGGTCTCGGAAAATCTTTCACGGCGCGAACTTTATTTGGATCGGGTTTTACCCCTCTCTCACTAATTATGTGTCCTAGATAATTTACCTCCCGTCGCAAGGACTCACATTTATCAGGCTGCAATACTAAATTTGCAGCCCGTAATCGCTCGGCAAGTTTATTAAATTTATTTCTGTGTTCCTGTAGCGAACTAGCGTATATAACAATATCGTCTAAGTACACGAACATTTCGTTCCCTTGGAGACCCGTTAACACGCTATCCATGAGTCTCTGGAACGTGGCTGGAGCATTACGTAAACCAAAGGGCATTCGCTGGAATTCGAAATGTCCGTGTGGAGTCGAGAACGCGGTTTTCGCGGCGTCGGATGGAGACATTGGTATTTGGTGGAAACCACTGGCCAGGTCAAATGTACTGAAGTACTTTGCACTGCCCAGTTGGTCCAGTATTTCCGTGATGCAGGGGAGAGGGTATGCGTCGGCTATGGATCGTTCGTTCAGCGCGCGGTAGTCGATCACGACGCGCCACCTCTTGTTCCCTGCAGAGTCTGGCTTTTTTGGAACTACCCAGAGCGGGGAATTGTACGGAGATTTCGAAGGTCTGATTATGTCGTCGTTTAACAATTGTTCCATTTGTTTTTGAATTTCCTGTTTGTGTATCGGAGGAAATCTGTATTGTTTAACATTTACGGGTTGGTCGTTAACTGTTGGAATTCGGTGTGAAGTAATATTTGTACATCCTAGTTTATCGCCGGGTAAATGAAAAAGGTCCTGTGCGTTAGAAATTAAGTCGTGTATATCTTTTCTTTCCTCACTGTTGAGGTGATCGAGGCGTAGAGCAGAGATTATTTTGTCGAATCTATTCTCAGATTGCGTTGCACTTGAGACGCTGCGTGTTGTCTCTGGTGTCGGGTGTCTCTTAAGAATATCGGCGTATGAAGTTTCGTTTACATTCCCAGCTCTAGGGTTCTTAGAAAAAGATTTATTGGATACTTTTTGATGTTGAACGTTTACGCGATGATTTGACTGATTGTTTGAAAAAATTTTAGTGATTTTTAAGGACTCGGCGTTGACGGACTTAGTATTATTGGATGCGGCGCTTGGTAATTTTTGATTCGGGGATGTTTGTCGAACGTTAGAATTAGAAAATAGTGGAAATAGTAAAGGATTTGGTAATGAGTTGGAAGCCGGAAGAGGATCCACATAAACCTTTGGAATGGGGATCGTCATTTCGCGGTCGGTCGCATTTATTATGCGCGTTACCGCGTATCCCTTTTCGACACGTACTATCGCGTTACCGAAATATACTCCCTCGGCGAGCTCAACTTTAGGGATTATTCCCTCATCAACGTTAGAGTTAATTACCCTAACGCGAATTCCTGAGTTGATTCGTGGAGGAAGTGTAATATTCTCTACTATGTCCTTTCGACACGCGAACGGTATGCGATTACCGTGCCAAAGTATAAATTTATCTCTGAAAGAGATATCGGCGTCCGCGCAGAAGCCCGATCCTAAGATTCCGGCTGTTTTTATTGGAAATTCCGAACTAACTACGTTGAAAGGCACTTCTCGCGAAAAAATAGATAATGTTACGGTCCCTAACGTGCCTACGGTGCCCTGGGTAACCCCGGTAATGGTTAGTTGTTCGGCGCGGTTTATTTGGACGTTTTTCCTAAGAAAATTCTCCTTTATCACATTGATTTCCGCCCCGGTATCTATCATCATTACGACTGGTTGAATTAGCGACTTTGATTCTATTACAACGGTAGGAACACTTGTTTTGCCTGTTATATTGACCGCGGCTCGATAATTTATATTTCGTCGTTCTCCTCCGTTAGTGCGAGAACGTTGTGATTGAATGCGGCCTCGCGTACCGTCTCGCGGCGGGTCTGGAGGCCGTTCTCGTTTCTCTGACGCGGGCGGATATCATTTCCTGCGGTTCTATTTGCGATTGAATTGTTATAAATACGTTTTCGACATTCATCGATAGTGTGCCCTGGATACTTGCAATAACGGCAAGTGGTTTCGAATCGGTCGCGCGGCGCAGACTGACCGCGCGGAGGTCCCGTTATTTGAGGTCTATTGTCTTGGAATCGGCGCGGATCCCTCGGCGGTTCGTCGCGAGGGTAAGTAACGTACGGCCGTGGATTATTATTAACTCTACAATCACGCGTACTATGATTTCGGCTATTGCATTTACTGCAGAAATTTTCTATACGGCGTTCGTTAAATGAGGGTTCGCTACGCTGGCGCGACGTAACGAGTCGGTCTTTGTCTAATTCATAGCGACGGTATAATTCTTTCGCGTGGGCAAACGCGTCGTTAAAGTTTTCATACAAACGGCTATTCATGGCTAAGCGAATCTCAGGAATAAGCCCATCACAGAAGCATCTCAAAGTGAGAGCATCGATACCGGAACGAGAGTTAATTAATTCCGCGGGGTCATATCGTTCGCAGTCAATTGCTGCGTTCCGCAAATCTTTGATACGGCCTATGAAATCTAAAATGTGTTCACCGGGACGCATGAAGGTGTTCGTCAATTCTCCGCGGTAGTGGTCGGTAGATTTTAGTGAGCCAAAGGCTGACCGTAAAACGTCGGCTAATTGCCTGATCGAGGTGCACGGTTCGTCCTCGACCGCCAGGTAAGCTCGACCCCGAAGACGATTGATTATTAACCGCGTTAGCGAAGGTTCTGCCTCGGGTGAAACTATTTCTTTGGCTCGTTTACATGCCCGGATAAACTGCAGCACGGGAATATTTTTTCCGTCGAATATTGGGACGCTTTCAAGGGCTTCACGGAAAGAAAGTTTATCGGAATGCGGTGTTAGGGTGTCGGATATGGATGGTGCGAACGTTTGCGTACGAGGCGTGCCAAAAGAAATTGCTTCGGCGTTGGTTGACTGATTGGCGCGTAGAGAATCTAATTCCTGTCGTAATAATTCCATTTGACGCGTTAAATTTGCGATCGTCTGTTCTTTGTCTTTATTCGCAGAAGTCGAAGCTATCGGATTTATAGGAACGGCGGCGGCGTCTGTAGCGGGCGCGTCATGAAATTCTAGGACTCGGCGGTGTTCGGTTTCATTGGCGGTGTCTTTTTGTGATTGGAGACGCGTGCGTTTAACTGGCGTGCGCGCAGCCATGGCTGTTCGCGTACCCTAACAGTCGAATTAAAGCAAGGTAAGCGCGATATCCTACCGCTGTCACCAAATTTATGTCACGTCCGGCGAAAGAATTTTTCGTTTATCCGGAGGCTTCACGACACGAGCCTATTTATACGGGTTTCGGTCCGCGGGAACGCGTTACGACCGGGTCCGATATTATTGGCTTACGCGACGCGGTAAAAACACTCGCGATATGATGGAAAAGCCTTACCTTTCGCTGGCTTCAGTCTCGATACGCAGGTAGAATGTGCGTCGAGGGTCGTTGGTAGGTATCGATGCAGCGATCGGTCGGTTGATGTTGACGGTGACTTCGATTAACTTCCAGCAAAACGGGAAACAGCGGTCTGGATGCAGAGTAGATTCAGCGGAGACTGTGGATATTGCAGAGACGTTGGCTGCAGAGGCAGGCGAATCGGCGTTGATCGGCGTTTCGGAAAACTGTGACTGAACCGGAACGATGATGACAGGTTGCTGCAGTACGAGGACTCGGGGTGTATCTCCCAGGTATTCACGAACAAGTGAACGCATAAAATTCTTACGACCCGCGCGTCGTGTTCTTCGCGAAACGGATCCACGTTTCATTCACCCAGTTTTTCTGTACTTTCAGGCAATGTTCAGAAGGATAAGCGGCGGTCCGCTCTATCGCAACGTCGCAAAGCTGAGTTCTATACTCCTTCAAGGTGAACAAACGCAACCCAGTTGTTGGAAGGAACACGTCGTAGAATTCGTAGTTTAAGAATAATGTTTTAACGTAACAACTAGTATATTATGTTTAGATTTAGTAATTATTGGAATAGGAACTAGTAGAACTGGTAAAAGAACTTGTAGATTGGATATAGTAACTAAAGTAAAATATATTCTAAGTTAAAGTATACAAAAGTGAAATTACTCTAAGTTAGAACTAGTAAAATGGAAATAGCAACGCGTAGCCTAGGCCCCACATTGAGGCGGCTTGAGATGGAAGATCGATGTTAACTCTAGAAGACCGAGAACTCGAATGAATCTCTCGAGGCGCGTCTGGGACCTCCTCGGTTCGCGAGGCGCTACGGTCGCAGGCGCTCGTGGTAGGGAGCGCGCGGTCCAGCGAGTGGGGACTCGCGGCTCGTGGTGGAGCTAGCGGCTCGTGGTGGGGCTAGCGGCTCGAGCCGATAGCCTAGGCGCATCTTAGCGTCTAATCTTAAGAATAAGGACTTAGAATTACATGTGTGTTGTGGTGTGTTACAATTCGTGTCGAGTACTTATATCTATGAGTATTATAGGCTTATTCTAAAAATAGTACGTAGGTTCAGGCAACGTAGATTCCCTGAACTGGAAAAGTCCCCATTGCGGCGATGGACTGCGGCTTCCTCTCTCTGTTGGACGGAATTCCTGACGAGAGGGCGATAGGGTTGCTCGTAGGTGCGAGCGAGACAGCGGTCCTTGCAGGTACGACTGAGTGCGCGCGGTCGTGCGCGCGCGAACTCTGTTGGTTGCCGATACTTCAGGCGAGTATTGCAGGTTGCCTGTGTCCAGGGGTCGATGCTGGAGGTTACGAGGATGCTGACGTATGTAATGTGTGGCAGGCGCTACGCCTGACGTCACACTACGATACGTAGACATCTGCAGACGCTATTTCCTAGGAAGGAAGTGTCGCATTTACAATCTTTTGAAGTAAATACGATGTATACATAAAACACCACAATGAATATTATATCTGATCGTGAAACATAGAAATGAGATGCGATATGGCGATTTAAGAAGCATTAGAACTCTATTGCTTCGATACGTAGACATCTGCAGACGCTATTTCCTAGCAGGGAAGTGTCGCATTTACACTTAATTGAAGTGAATACGAGGTATACATAACACTGCACAGTGAATATTATATCTTATCATGAAACATTGAAATGAGATGCGATATGACGATTTAAGAAGCATTAGAACTCTATTGCTTCGATACGTAAATATCTGGAAACGTAATTTCCTAGAAAGGTAGTGTCGCATTTACATTCATTTGAAGTGTAGACGAGGAATACATAACACTTCGTAATGGATATTATATCTTATCATGCGACATAGAAATGAGATGCGATATCGCGTTTTAAGAAGCATTAGAACTCTATTTCTTCGATACTCAGACATCTGCGAACGCTATTTCTTAGCAAGGAAGAGTCGCATTTACATTCTTTTGAATTGTATGCGAGGTATACATAACACTCCGCAATGAATATTATATCTTATCATGAAACACAGAAATGAGATGCGATATCGCCATTTAAGATGCACTTGAACTCTATTGCTTCGATACGTAGACATCTGCAAACGCTATTTCCTAGCCAGGAAGTGTCGTATTTACATTCTTTCGAAGTGTATGCGAGGTATACATGACATTCCGCAATGAATATTATATCTTATCATAAAACATAGAAATGAGATGCGATATCTCGTTTTAAGAAGCATTACAACTCTGTTGCTATGATACGTAGACATCTGCAAACGCTACTTCCTGGCAAGGAAGTATCGCATTTACATTCTTTTGAAGTGAATACGAGGTTAACATAACACTCCACAATGAATATTATATCTTATCATGAAACATAGAAATGAGAAGCGATACCGCGTTTTGAGAAGCATTAGAACTATATTGCTACGATACGTAGATATTTGCAAACGCTATTTCCTAGCAAGGAAGTGTCGCATTTACATTCTTTTGAAGCGAATACGAGGTATACATAACACTGCACAATGAATATTATATCTTATCATGATACATAGAAATGAGATGCGATATCGTGATTTAAGAAGCATTAGAACTAAATTTCTACGATACGTAGACATCTGCAAACGCTATTTCCCAGCAAGGAAGTGTCGCATTTACATTCATTTGATGTGTATGCGAGGTGTAAGTGACACTTCGCAATGAATATTATATCTTATGATGAAACCTAGAAATGGGATGCGATATCGCGTTTTAAGAAGCAGTAGATCTCTATTGCTTCGATACGTAGACATCTGCCATGGCTATTTAATGCAAGGAAGTGTCGCATTTACATTCATTTGAAGTGTATGCGAGGTATACAAGACCCTTCACAATGAATATTATATCTCATCATGAAGCATAGAAATGAGATGCGATATCGCGTTTTGAGAAGCTGTAGAACTCTAATGATACGATACGTAGACATCTGCAAACGCTATTTCCTAGCAAGGAAATGTCGCATTTACATTCATTTGAAGTGTATGCGAGGTATACATGACACATTGCAATGAATATTATATCTTATCATGATACATAGATATGAGATGCGATATTGCGTTTTGAGAAGCATTAGAACTCAAATGATAGGATAAGTAGACACCTGCAAACGCTATTTCCTAGCAAGGAGGTGTCCCATTTACATTCATTTGAAGTGTATGCGATGTATACATGACACTTCGCAAAGAATATTATATCTTATCATGAAACATAGAAATAAGGTGCGATATGGTGATTTAAAAAGCACTAGAACTCTATTGCTACGATACGTAGACATCTGCAAACGCAATCTAAGAGCAAGGAAGTGTCGCATTTACATTCTTTTGAAGTGAATACGAGGTACACATAACACTAAACAATGAGAATTATATCTTACCATGAAACATAGAAATGTGATGCGATATCGCGTTTTAAGAAGCGTTAGAACACCATTGCTTCGATACGTACATTTCTGCAAACGCTATTTCCTAGCAAGGAAGTGTTGCATTTACATTCTTTGAAGTGAATACGAGGTATACATAACACAACACAATGAATATTATATCTTATCATGAAACATAGAAATGGGATGCGATATAGCGTTTTATGAAGCGTTAGAACTCTATTTCTTCGATACGTAGATATGTGCAGACGCTACTTCCTAGCAAGGAAGTGTCGCATTTATATTCTTTTGAAGTGAATACGAGGTATACATGACACTTCGCAATGAAAATTGTATCTTATCATGAAACGTAGAAATGAGGAGCGATATCACGTTTTAAGAAGCACTAGAACTCTATTGCTACGATACGTAGACAACTGCAAACGCTGTTTCCCTGCAAAGAAGTGTAGCACCTGCATTCTATTGAAGTGAATACGAGGTATAGGTGACACGTCGCAATGAATGTTATTCTTATCACGGAACATAGAAATGAGATGCGATATCGCGTTTTAAGAAGAATTAGAACCTTATTGCTACGATACATAGACATCTGCAAACGCTATTTCCTAGCAAGGAAGTGACGCAGTATCATTCTTTTGAAGTGAATACGAGGTATACATAACATTGCACAATGAATATTATATCTTATCATGAAACATAGAAATGAGATGCGATATCGCGTATTAAGAAGAATTAGATCTCTATTTCTACGATACGTAGAAAACTGCAGACGCCATTTCCTAACAAGGGAGAGTCGCATCTACAATTTTTTGAAGTGAATACGTGGTATACATAACACTCTATAATGAATATTATATCTTATCATGAAGCATGGAAATGGGATGCGAAATCGCGTTTTAAGAGGCATTAGAACACTATTGTTTCGATACGTAGACATCTGCAAACGCTACTTCCTAGCAAGGAAGTGTCGCACTTACATTCTTTTAAGTGAATACGAGGTATACATGACACTTCGCAATGTATATTATATCTTCTCATGAAACATAGTAATGAGTTGCGATATCGCGAATTAAGAAGCATTAGTACTCTATTGCTTCGATACGTAGACATCTGCAAACGTTATTTCCTAGCAAGGAAGTGTCGCATTTACATTCATTTGAAGTGAATACGTGGTATAAATGACACTTCGCAATGAATATTATATCTCATCATGAAACATAGAAATGAGAACGATATCGCGCTTTGAGAAGCATTAGAACACTATTGCTACGATACGTAGATATCTGGAAACGCTATTTCCTAGCAAGGAAGTGTGGCATTTACATTGTTTTGAAGTGAATACGAGGTATACATGACACTTCGCAATGAATATTATATCTTACCATGAAACATAGAAATGGAATGCGATATCCCGTTTTATGAAGCATTAGAACTCTGTTGCTTCGATACGTAGACATCTGTAAACGCTATTTCCTAGCAGGGAAGTGTCGCATTTACATTCTCTTGAAGTGAATACGAGGTATACATGACACTTCGCAATGTATATTATATCTTCTCATGAAACATAGTAATGAGTTGCGATATCTTGTTTTAAAGAGCATTAGAACACTATTATTTCGATACGTAGACATCAGGAAACGCCGGTTCCTAGCAAGGAAGTGAGGCATTTACATTCGTTTGATGTGAATACGAGGTATACATGACACTTCGCAATGAATATTATATCTTATCACGAGACATAGAAATGAGATGCGATATCGCGATTTAAAAAGCAAGAGAGCTCTGTTACTACGATACGTAGATATCTGCAGACGCTGTTTCTTAGCAAGGAAGAGTCGCATTTACATTCTTTTGAAATGAATACGAGGAATACGCAACATTCCACAATGAATACTATACCTTATCACTAAACATAGTAATGAAATGCGATATCGCGATTTAAGAAGCATTATAACACGCTAGCTACGATACGTAGACATCTGCAAACTCTATTTCCTTGCAAGGAAGTGTCGCATTTGCATTCATTTGAAGTGTATGCGATGTATACGTGACACTTCGCAATAAATATTATATCTTATCATGAAACATAGAAATGAGATGCGATATCGCGTTTTGAGATGCAATAGAAATCTAATGCTACGATACGCAGAAATCTGCAATCGCTATTTCCTAGCAAGGAAGTGTCGCATTTACATACTTTTGAGGTGAATACGAGGTATACATAACACTCCACAATGAATATTATATCTTATCGTGAAACATAGATATGAGATTCGATCTTGCGATATAAGAAGCATTAGAACTCTATTGCTTCGATACGTAGACGTGTGCAAACGCTATTTCCTAGCAAGGAAGTGTCGCATTTACATTCTTTTGAAGTGAATGCGAGGTATACATAACATTGCACAATGAATATTATATATTATCATGAAACATGGAAATGAAATGCGATATCGCGATGTAAGATGCATTAGAACTTTATTGCTTCGATACATAGATATCTGCAAACTCTATTTCCTAGCAAGGAAGTGTCGCATTTACATTCATTTGAAGTGTATGCGAGGTATACATAACACTTCGCAATGTATATTATATCTTATCGTGAAACATAGATATGAGATGCGATCTCGCCATATAAGCAGCATTAGAACTCTATTGCTACGATACGTAGACATCTGCAAACGCCATTTCCTAGCAAGGTAGTGTCGCATTTACATTCGTTTGAGTGTATGCGAGGTATACGTGACATTTCGCAATGTATATTATATCTTATCATGAAACATAGAAATGAGATGCGATATCTCACTTTAAGAAACATTGGAACAAACGTACAGACATCTGCAAATGCTATTTCCTAGCAAGGAAGTGACGCATTATAATTCTTTTGAAGTGAATACGAGGTATAGATAACACTGTACAATGGATATTATTTCTTATCGTGAAACATAGAAATGTGATGCGGTATTCCGTTTTAAGAAGCATTAGAACACTATTGCTTAGATACGTAGACATCTGCAAGCGCTTTTAATAACAGGGAAGTGTCGCATTTACATTGTTTTGAAGTGAATGCGAGGTATACATGACACTTCGCATTGAATATTATATCTTATCGTGAAACATAGAAATGCGATGCGATATCGCGTTTTAGGAAGCATTAGAACTCTGGTGCTTCGATACGTAGACATCTGCGAACGCTATTTCCTAGCAAGGAAGTGTCGCATTTACTTTCTTTTTTAGTGTATGCGAGATACAAGTGACACTTCGCAATGAATATTATATCTTATCATGAAACATGGAAATGAGATGCGATATCGCGTTTTAGGAACCATTAGAACTCTATTGCTACGATGCGTAGACATCTGCAAACGATATTTCCTAGCAAGGAAGTGTCGCATTTACATTCTTTTGAAGAGAATGCGAGGTATACATAACAGTCCACAATGAATATTATATCTTATCATGAAACATAGAAATGAGATGCGATATGACGACTTAAGAAGCATTAGAACTCTATTGCTTCGATACGTAGACATCTGCAAACGCTATTTCCTAGGAAGGAAGTGTCGCATTTACATTCATTTGAAGTGTATGCGAGGTGTAAGTGATACCTCGCAATGAATATTATATCTTATCATGAAACATAGAAATGAGAAGCGATATCGCGTTTTAAGACGCATTAGAACTCTATTGCTACGATACGCAGACATCTGCAAACGCTACTTCCTAGCAAGGAAGTGTCGCATTTACATTCATCAGAACTCTATGCGAGGAATACGTAACACTTCGCAATGAATATTATATCTTATCATGAAACGTTGAAATGAGATGCAATATCTAGATTTATGAAGCATTAGAACTCTATTGCTTCGATACGTAGACATCTGCGAACGCTATTTCCTAGCAAGGAAGTGTAGCATTTACATTCATTTGAAATGTATGCGAGGTATATGTGACACTTCGCAATGAATATTATATCTTGTCATGAAACATAGAAATGAGATGCGATATCGCGATTTAAAAAGCATTAGGAATCTATTGCTACGTTACGTAGACATCTGCAAACGCTATTTAATCGCAAGGAAGATTCGCATTTACATTATTCTAAAGTGACTAGGAGGTATACATAACACTCCACAATGAATATTATACCTTATCACGAAACATTGAAATGAAATACGATCGCGATATTGTATCTTATCATGAAACATAGAATTGAGATGCTATATTGCTTATTAAGAAGCATTAGAACACTATTGCTACGATACGTAGACATCTGCCAACGATATTTTCTAGGAAGGAAGTGTCGCATTTACATTCATTTCAAGTGTATGGGAGGTATACAAGATACTTCGCAGTGAATATTATATCTTATCATGTTACATAGAAATGAGATGCGATATCGCGTTTTGAAAACATTAGAACTCTATTGCACCGATACGTAGACATATGCAAACTCTACTTCCTTGCAAGCTAGTGTCGCATTTACATTCTTTTGAAGTGAATACGAGGTATACATGACACTTCGCTATGAATATTATATCTTATCACGAAACATAGAAATGAGATGTGATATCGCGATTTGAGAAGCATTAAAAACCTATTGCTTCGATATGTAGATATCTGTAAGCGCTATTTCCTAGCAAGGAAGTGTCGCATTTCCATTCGTTGGGAGTGTATGCGAGGTATACATGACTCTTCGCAATGAATGTTATATCTTATAATGACACATAGAAATGAGATGCTATATCGCGTTTTGAGAAGCATTTGAACACTATTGCTTCGATGCGTAGACATCTGCCAACGCTATTTTCTGGCAAGGAAGTGTCGCATTTACATTCTTATTAAGTGAATACGAGGTATACGTAACACCCAATAATGAATATTATATCTTATCATGAAACATAGAAATGAGATGCGGTATCGCGATTTAAAAAGCATTAGAGCTCTATTGCTTAGATACGTAGACATCTGCAAGCGCTATTTCCTAGCAAGGAAGTGTGGCATTTACATTCTTTTGGAGTGAATACGAGGTTTACATAACACTCCACAATGAATATTATATCTTATCACGAAACATAGAAATGTGATGCGATATCGCGTTTCACGAAGCATTAGAACTCTATTGCTTCGATACGTAGAAATCTGCAAACGCTATTTCCTAGCAAGGAAGTGTCCCATTTACATTCATTTGAAGTGAATACGAGGTATACATGACACTTCGCAATGAATATTATATCTTATCATGAAACATAGAAATGAGATGCGATATCGCGCTTTAAGAAGAATTAGAAGTCTATTGCTACGATACGTAGACACCTGCAATCGGTATTTCCTAGCAAGGAAGTGTCGCATTTACATTCCTTTGAAGTGAATACGAGCTATGCATAACAGTGCACAATGAATATTATATCTTAACATGAAACATAGAAATGAGTGGCGATATCACGATTTGAGAAGCATTAGAACCCTATTGCTTCGATACGGAGACATCTGCAAACGAGATTTCCTAGCAAGGAAGTGTCGCCTTTACATTCTTTTGATCTGAATACGAGGTATACATAACACTCCACAATGAATATTATACCTTATCACGAAACATAGAAATGAGATGCGATATCGCGATTTAAGAAGCATTAGAACTCTATTGCTTCGATACGTAGACATCGGGAAACGCTATCTCCTAGCAAGGAAGTGTCATATTTAGATTCTTTTGAGGTGAATACAAGGTATACATAACACTCCACAATGAATATTATATCATATCATGAAACATAGAAATGAGATGTGACATCGTGTTTTGAGGAGCATTAGAACCCTTATGCTACGAAACGTAGACATGTTCAAATGCTATTTCCTAGCAAGGAAGTGTAGCATTTACATTCCTTTGAAGTGAATACGAGGTATACATAACACTCTACAATGAATATTATATCTTATCATGAAACATAGGAATATCGGGAAGGAGCGATATCGCGTTTTAAGGAGCACTAGAGCTCTATTACTACGATACGTAGACATCAGCAAACGCCATTTTCTAGCAATGAAGAGTCGCATTTACATTCATTTGAAGTGAATACGAGGTATACATAACACTGCACAATGAGTATTATATCTTATCATGAAACATAGAAATGAGAAGCGATACCTTGATTTAGAAAGCATTAGAATTCTATTGCATCGATACGTAGACATCTTCATATGCTACTTTCTGGCAAGGAAGTGCCGCATTTACATTCGTTTGAACTGAATACGAGGTATACATGACACTTCGCAATGAATATTATATCTCATCATGAAACATAGAAATGAGATGCGATATCGCGTTTTGAGAAGCATTAGAACGCTACTGCTTCGATACGTAGATATCTGCAAACGCTACTGTGACGTCAGGCGTGCCGCCTGCCACCCTCTCAACGCACCACAGCAACCACCCTCACGCGCCTGCACCACAGGCAACACCCAGGCGCAACTCGCCGTCTCTCTCACTCCAGGGGACATACCCTCCGTCTCACTCGCACCCGCAGAGGTGCTCACTATCTCGCTCGCACCAAGGTCCATGTGCGCTGTCTCGCTCCCACTCAAGGAGCCATCCACCGTCTCACTCTTACCTGCAGGGAAACTCGCCCTCTCGCTCACCCCAGGGACGTACCAGGAGAATCAACCTCCACTAGATCCGACGACGGGAACCCTCACCGTACAAAGGACTCTACGATTTCATCATCCCAGATCTGCCATGCCCAAAATACTATTTCTAAGATTATTAATTAACATTATATATATACTCCTATATTCTAAGCTCTGTATTCCTAGTTCATAGAATTTACACGACACTACTTTATAACGACACAAACAACACACATTTTACATTTAAGGCGTAATTTCTAATTTCATACTTGTATCTCTATATTCATAAGTTGCGCTAATTAAGTAACCAGCGACGCGCGAGATCGCGACCGCCTCAGCGGCATGCGCCGCTAACCCCACCACGCAACGCCGAGACCCCACTCGGGCGTCCACATACTCCCACCTACGTTCGCACGCGACCGAAGCGCTCCGAGAGTCGAGGAGGTCGCAGACGCATCTTGGGAGACACAGTCAGTCAATACCGTCAGTACGGTACAGTTCTATCTCGCCTTCGGGCACTTCCAATTCCAAGTTTCTTCCAAGTCGCGCCTTAGGGCCGTTGCGCAGCCTCGATGAGGTTCCAAGTTCTAAAGTCTTTGTTCTAATTGCTAATTCATAGTTAACATAGTCTTAATACTTAGAAATAATTGTTCTTGTACTCTTTGATTTAGAATATACTTTATTATTTTTCTACCACATCGAGTTCTAGTTCATTCCAACTCCATTTCTAAATTCAATTATATATTAATACAAATTCTTCCAAGTTCGTAACAACTTAATAATAAACGAACTCTTCGCGCCGGGAGGAAGAATTTAATCCATTATCTCGTGCGGAATACGTTGGTGAAACGCCAGTATTCTTCGTTCATCGACGGACGGCGACATTCATCGCAGCTCCACCGTCACAATGCCGATTTCAGCCAGCCGTACGCCGACTCCTCCCCCGAGAACGACCCTCGACGATCGCCACATCTGAAAGCAGAAGAGGGAAATCAGCGAAAGGTAAGTATAATCCCTCCTTACACGCGTTCGCGATTGTTTACGGTGCCCGCGTCTTGCCAGAATCGACGAACCCGGTCATACGCGTTTTATACCGGACCGAATTCTCGACTGAAAGGCTTGTGTCATTCAGCCTCCGGGGATACGAATAATTTGTTCGCCAGGACGTGACACTACTTCCTAGCAAGGAAGTGTCGCATTTACATTCATTTGAAGTGAATACGAGGTATACATGACACTTCGCAATGAATATTATATCTTATCATGAAACATAGAAATGAGATGCGATATCTTGTTTTAAGAAGATTTAGAACACTATTGCTGCGATACGAAGACATATGCAAACGCTATTTCCTAGCATGGAAGTGTCGCATTTACATTCTTTTGTAGTGAATACGAGGTATACATGACACTTCGCAATGAATATTACATCTTATCATGAAACATAGAAATGAGTTGCGATATCTTGTTTTCAGAAGTTTAGAACTCTATTGCTACGATACGTAGACATCTGCAAACGCTATTTAGTAGGAGGGAAGAGTCGCATTAACATTCTTTTGAAGTGAATACGAGGTATATATGACACTTCGCAATGAATATTATATCTTGTCATGAAACATAGAAATGAGAAGCGAAATCTTGTCTTAAGGAGCATTATAACACTATTGTTTCGATACGTAGACATCTGCAAACGCTATTTAATAGCCTGGATGTGTCGCATTTACATACTTTTGCAGTGAATACGGGGTATACATAACACTCCAAAATGAATGTTATACCCTATCACGAAACATATAGATGAAATGCGATATCGCGATTTAAGAAGCATTAGAACTCTATTGCTTCGATACGGAGACATCTGCAAACGCTATTTCCTAGCAATGAAGTGTCTCATTTACATTCTTTTGAAGTGAATTCGAGGTATACATGACACTTCGCAATGAATATTACCTCTTATCACGAAACATAGAAGTGAGATGCGATATCACGTTTTAAGAAGCATTAGAACTCTATTGCTACGTTACGTAGACATCTGCAAACGCTCTTTCCTAGCGTGGAAGTGTCGCATTTACATTCTTTTGAAGTGAATTCGAGGTATACATGACACTTCGCAATGAATATTATATTTTATCATGAAACATAGAAATGAGATGCGATATCTTGTCTTAAGAAGCTTTAGAACTCTATTGCTACGGTGCGTAGACATCTGCAAACGCTATTTAACAGCAGGGAAGTGTCGCATTTACATTCATTTGAAGTGTATGCGAGGTATTCATGACACTTCGAAATGAATATTATATCTTATCATGAAACATAGAAATGAGATGCGATATCGCGTTTTAACAAGCATTAGACCTGTATTGCTACGATACCTAAACATCTGCAAACGCTATTTCCTAGCGAGGAAGTGTCGCATTTACATTCCTTTGAAGTGTATGCGTGGTATACATGCCACTACGCAATGAATGTTATATCTTATCATGAAACATAGAAATGATATGCGATATCGCGATTTAAGAAGCGTTAGAACTCTATTGCATCGATACGTAGACATCTGCAAACGCTACTTCCTAGTAAGGAAGTGTCGCATTCACATTCTTTTGAAGTGAAAACGAGGTACACATGACACTCCGCAATGAATATTATATCTTATCATGAAACATAGAAATGAGGTGCGATATCGCGTTTTAAGAAGCATTAGAACTATATTGCTACGATACGTAGACACCTGCAAACGCTATGTCGTAGCATGGAAGTGTCGCAAATACATTCTTTTGGATTGAATACGAGGTAAACATGACACTTCGCAATGAATATTATAACTTATCATGAAACACAGAAATGAGGTGCGATATGGCGATTTAAGAAGCATTAGAACTCTATTGCTTCGATACGTTGACATCTGCCAACGCTATATCCTAGCAATGAAGTGTCGTATTTAAATTCATTTGAAGTGTATGCGAGGTATACAAGACACTTCGCAATGAATATTATATCTTATCATGATACATAGAAATGATATGCGATATCGCGATTTAAGAAGCGTTAGAACTCTATTGCATCGATACGTAGACATCTGCAAACGCTACTTCCTAGCAGGGAAGTGTCGCATTTACATTCATTTGAAGCGAATACGAGGTATGCATAACACTGCACAATGAATATTGTATCTTATCATGAATCCTAGAAATGTGATGCGATATCGCGATTTAAGATGCATTAGAACCCTATTGCTTCGATACGTAGACATCTGCAAACGCTACTTCCTTGCAAGGAAGTGTCTCATTTTCGTTCTTTTGAAGTATATGCGAGATATACATATCACTGCACAATAAATATTATATCTTATCATGAAACATAAAAATGAGATGCGATATAGCGATTTAAGAAGTATTAGAACTCTAATGCTACGGTACGTAGACATCTGCAAACACTATTTCCTAGCAAGGATGTGTCGCATTTACATTCTTTTGAAGTGAATTCGAGGTATACATAACACTCCAGGATGAATATTATATCTTATCATGAAACATAGAAATGAAATGCGATATGACGATTTAAGATGCATTAGAACTTTATTCCTTCGATACGGAGACATGTGCCAACGCTATTTCCTATCAAGGAAGTGTCGCATTTACACTGTTTTGAAGCGAACGCGAGGTATACATAACACTGCTCAATGAATATTATATCTTATCATGAAACATAGAAATGAGATGCGATATCGCGATTTAAGCAGCATTAGAACACCATTGCTTCGATACGTAGACATCTGCAAACGCTCTTTCCTAGCCAGGAAGTGTAGCATTTACATTCTTTTGTAGTGAATACGAGGTATACATGACACTTGGCAATTAATATTGTATCCTATCATGAATCATAGAAATGAGATGCGATATCGCGTTTTAAGAAGAATTCGAACTCTATTGCTACGATACATAGACATCTGCAGACGCTATTTCCTAGCAAAGAAGTGTCGTATGTACATTCTTTTGAAGTGTAGACGAGATACACATAACACTGCACAATGAATATTATATCTTTTCATGAAAAATAGAAATCAGATACGAAATGGCGATTCAAGAAGCAGTAGACCTCTATTGCTTCGATACGTAGACATTTACCAACGCTATTTCCTAGGAAGGAAGTGTCGCATTTACATTCTTTTGAAGCGAATACGAGGTATACATAACATTCCACAACGAATATTATATCTTATCATGGAACATAGAAATGGCATGCGATATGGCGATTCAAGAAGCAGTAGGTATCTATTGTTTCGATACGTAGACATCTACAATCGCTATTTCCTAGCAAGGAAGTGTCGCATTTACATTCTAGTGAAGTGAATACGCGGTATACATAACACTGCACAATGAATATTATATCTTATCATGAAACATAGAAATGAGATGCGATATCGCGTTTTAAGAAGCATTAGAACAATATTGCTTCGATACGCAGATATCTGGAAACGTAATTTCCTAGAAAGGGAGTGTTGCATTTACTTTCATTTGAATTGCAGACGAGGAATACACAACACTTCGCAATGAATATTATATCTTATAATGAAACATAGAAATGAGATGCTATATCGCGTTTTAAGAAGAATTAGAACTCTATTTCTACGATACGTGGACATCTGCAGACGCTATTTCCTAGCAAGGAAGTGTCGCATTTACATTCTTTTGAAGTGGGTATGAGGTATACATGACACTTCGCAATGAATATTATACCTTATCATGAGACATAGGAATGAGATGCGACATCGCGTTCTAAGAAGCATTAAAATTCTATGGCTTCGATAAATAGACATTTGGAAACGCTATCTCCTAGCAAGGAAGTATGTTATTTACAATTTTTTGAAGTGAATACGAGGAATACATAACACTCGACATTGAATATTATATCTTATCATGAAACATAAAAATGGGATGCGATATCGCGTTTTGAAAAGCATTAGTAATATAATGCTACGATACGTAGACATCTGCAGACCATATTTCCTAGCAAGGAAGTTTCGCATTTACATTCCTTTGAAGTGAATACGAGGTATTCATAACACTCCACAATGAATGTTATATGTTATCATGAAACATATAAATGGGGATCGATTTCGCGTTTTAAGGAGCATTAGAATTCCTATGCTACGATTCGTAGACAGCTGCAAACGCTATTTCCTAGCAAGGAAGTGCCGCATTTACATTCTTTTGAAGTAAATACGCTTCATACATAACACTCCACAATGAATATTACATCTGATCATGAAACATAGAAATGAGATGCGATATGGCGATTTAAGAAGCATTAGAACACTATTGCTTCGATACGTAGACATCTGCAAATGCTACTTCCTAGCATGGAAGTGCCGCATTCGACATCGCGTTTTAAGAAGCATTAGAACTCTAATGCTTCGATACGTAGATATCTGCAAAACGCATTTTCCTAGCAAGGAATTGCCGAATTTACATTCTTTTGAAGTAAATACGCTTCATACATAACACTCCACAATGAATAATATATCTTCTCATGAAACATAGAAATGAGATGCGATTTCGCAATTTAAAAAGCGTTAGAACTCTATTGCTACGATACGTACACATCTGCAGACGCTATTTCCTAGCAAGGAAGTATCGCATTTACATTCTTTTGAAGTGAACACGAGGTATACATAACACTCCGCAATGAATATTATATCTTTTCATGAAGCATATAAATGGGGAGCGATTTCGCGTTTTAAGAAGCATTGGAAATCTATTGCTTCGATACGTAGACATCAGCAAAAGCTATTTCCTAGCAAGGAAGTGTCGCATTGACATTCATTTGTAGTGTATCCGAGGTATACATGACACTTCGCAATGAATATTATATCTCATCATGAAACATAGAAATGAGATGCGATATCGCGTTTTGAGAAGCATTAGAACTCTATTGCTACGATACCTAGACATCTGCAAACGCTATTTCCTAGCAGGGAAGTGCCGCATTTATATTCATTTGAAGTGTAGACGATATAAACATAACACTGCACAATGAATATTATATCTCATCATGAAACATAGAAATGAGATGCGATATCGCGATTTAAGCAGCATTTGAACTCTACTGCTTCGATACGTAGACGCCTGCCAATACTATCTCCAAGCAAGAAAGTGTCGCATTTACATACTTTTGAAGCCAATACTTGGTATACATAACACTGCACAATGAATATTATATCTTATCATGAAACATAGAAATGAGATGCGATATCGCGATTTAAGAAGCATTGGAACTCTATTGCTTCGATACTTAGACATGTGCAAACGCTACTTCCTAGGAAGGAAGTGTCGTATTTACATTCTTTTGATGTCAATTCGAGGAGTACACGGCACTTCGCAATGAATATTATTTCCTATCTTAAAACATAGGAATGAGATGCGATATCGCTATTTAAGAAGCAGTAGATCTCTACTGCTTCGATACGTAGACATCTGACAACGCTATTTCCTAGCAAGGAAGTGTCGCATTTACATTCATTTGAAGTGTATGCGACGTATACAAGACACTTCGCAATGAATATTATATCTTATCATGAGACATAGAAATGAGATGCGATATCGCGTTTTGAGAAGCATTAGAACTCTAATGCTACGATACGCAGACATCTGCCAACGCTATTTCCTAGCAAGGAAGTGTCGCATTTACATTCATTTGAAGTGTATGCGAGGTATATATAACACTGCACAATGAATGCTATATCTTATCATGAGACACAGAAATGATATACGATATCGCGTTCTAAGAAGCATTAGAACTCTATTGCTTCAATACGTAGACATCTGGTAACGTAATTTTCTAGAAGGGAAGTGTCGCATTTACATTAATTTGAAGTGTATGGGAGGTATACATGACACTTCGCAATGAAAATTATATCTTATAATGAAACATAGAAATGAGATGCTATATCGCGTTTTGAGAAGCATTAGAACTCTAATGCTACGATACGTAGACATCTGCAAAAACTACTTCCTAGCAAGGAAGTGTCGCATTTACATTCATTTGAAGTGTTGAAGAGCAATGCATAACGCTTTGCTATTAATATTATATCTTATCGTGAAACATAGAAATGAGATGCGACATCTCGTTTGAAGAAGCATTAAAACTCTATTGTTTCGATACGTGGACATCTGGAAACGCTATTTCCTAGCAAGTAAGTGCCGCATTTACATTCTTTTGAAGCGAATACGAGGTACACATAACACTGCACAGTGAATATTATATCTCATCATGAAACATAGAAATGAGATGCGATATCGCGATTTAAGCAGCATTAGGAATCTATTGTTTCGATACGTAGACATCTGGAAACGTTATTTCCTAGCAAGGAAGTGTCGCATTTACATTCTTTTGAGGTGAATACGGGGTATACATAACGCTGCACAATGAATATTATATCTAACCATGAAACATAGAAATGAGATGCGATATCGCCAATTAAGATGCATTAGAACTCTACTACTTCGATACGTACACATCTGCAAACGCTATTTCCTAGCAAGGAAGTGTCGCATTTACATTCATCTGAAGTGTAAACGAGGTATACATGACACTTAGCAATGAATATTATATCTTATTAAGAAGCATAGAAATGAGATGCGATATCGCGATTTAAGCAGCATTAGAACTCTAATGCTTCGAAACCTAGACATCTGCAAACGCTAATTCCTAGCAGGGAAGTGCCGCATTTACATTCATTTGAAGTGTAGACGAGATAAACATAACACTGCACAATGAATATTATATCTTATCATTAAACATAGAAATGAGGTGCGATATCGCGACTTAAGGGACAATAGAACTCTACTTCTCCGATACTTAGACATGTGCAAACGCTACTTCCTAGCAAGGAAGTGTCGCATTTACATTCTATTGAAGTGCATACGAGGTATACATGACACTCCGCAATGAATATTATATCTTATCATGAAACATAGGAATGAGATGCGATATCGCGTTTTGAGAAGCATTAGAACTCTAATGCTACGATACGTAGACATCTGCAAACGCTATTTCCTAGCAAGGGAGTGTCGCATATACATTATTTTGAAGCGAGTACGAGGTATACATAATACTGCACAATGAATGTTATATCTTATCATGATACATAGAAATGAGATGCGATACCGCGATTTAAACAGCATTAGATACCTATTGCTACGATACGTAGACATATGCAAACGCTATTTCCCAGCAAGAAAGTGTCGCATTTACATTCTTTTGAAGCGAATACGAGGTACACATAACACTGCACAGTGAATATTATATCTCATCATGAAACATAGAAATGAGATGCGATATCGCGATTTAAGCAGCATTAGAACTCTACTGCTTCGATACGTAGATACCTGACAAAACTATCTCCTAGGAAGAAAGTGTCGCATTTACATACTTTTGAAGCCAATACGAGGTATACATAACACTGCACAATGAATATTATATCTTATCATGAAACATAGAAGTGAGATGCGATATCGCGATTTGAGAAGCATTGGAACTCTATTGCCCCGATACGTAGACATCTGCCATCGCTATTTCCTAGCACGGAAGTGTCGCATTTGCATTCAGTTGATGTGTATGCGAGGTATACATGACAATTCACATTTAATATTATATCTTATTATGAAACATAGAAATGAGATGCGATATCGCGTTTTAAGAAGCATTAGAACACCATTGCTACGATACGTAGACATCTGCAAACGCTATTTCCTAGGAAGGAAGTGTCGTATTTACATACTTTTGAAGAGAATACGAGGTATACATGAAACTCCGCAATGAATAGTATATCTTATCATAAAACATAGAAATGAGATGCGATATGGCGATTCAAGGAGCATTAGAACTCTATTGCTACGATACATAGACATCTGCAAACGCTATTTCCTAGCAAGGAAGTGTCGTATTTACATTCTTTTGAAGAGAATACGTGGTATACATGAAACTCCGCAATGAATAGTAAATCTTATCATAAAACATAGAAATGAGATGCGATATGGCGATTCAAGAAGCATTAGAACTCCATTGCAACGATACGTAGATATCTGCAGACGCTATTTCCTAGCAAGGAAGAGTCTTATTTATATTCATTTGAAGTGTAGACGAGATTTACATAACACTGCACAATGAATATTTTATCTTATCATGAAACGTAGGAGTGAGTTCGGATATCGCGTTTTGAGAAGCTTTAGAACTCTATTGCTTCGATACGTAGATATCTGCAAACGCTATTTCCCAGCATGGAAGTATCGCATTTACATTCGTTTCAAGTGTATGCGAGGTATACGTGAGACTTCGCAATGAATATTGCATCTTATCATGAAACATAGAAATGAGATGCGATATCGCGACTTAAGTAGCATTCGAACACTATTGCTTTGATACGTAGACATCTGGAAACGCTATTTCCTAGCAAGGAAGTGTCGCACTTACATTCTTCTAAGGTGAATATAAGGTATACACAGCACTCCACAATAAATAATATATCTTAATGTGAAACATAGAAATGAAATGCGATATCGCGTTTTAAGATGCATTAGAACTCTATTGCTTCGGTACGTAGACATCTGGAAACGCTATTTCCTACAAAGGAAGTGTCGCATTTACATTCATTTGAAGCGTAGATAAGGAATACATAGCACTTCGCAATGAACATAATATCTTATCGTGTGACATAGATATGAGATGCGATATCCCGTTTTAAGAAGCATTAGAAATCTATTGCTTCGATATGTAGACATCTGCAAACGCTACTGCCTAGCAAGGAAGTGCCGCATTTACATTCTTTTGAAGTGTAGACGGGGAATACATAAGACTTCGCAACGAATATTATACCTTACCATCAAACATAGAAATGAGATGCGATATCTCGTTCTAAGAAGCATTAGAACTCTACTGCTACGATACGTAGATATCTGCAGGCGCTACTTCCTAGCAAGGAAGTGTCGCATTTACACTATTTTGAACAGAATACGAGGTATACGTGACACTTCGCAATGCATATTATATCCTATCATGAAACATAGAGATGAGTTGCGATATCGCGATTTAAGTAGCATTAGAACTCTATTGCTACGAGACGTAGACATCTGCAAACGCTATTTCCTAGGAAGGAAGTGGAGCATTTACATTCTTTTGACTTTAATACGTCGTATACATGACACTTCGCAATGAATATTATATCTTATCATGAAACATAGAAATGGGATGCGATGTCTCGTTTGAAGAAGCATTAGAACCCTATTGTTTCTATACGTAGACATCTGCAAACGCTATTTCCTAGCAAGGAAGTGTCGCATTTACATTCTTCTGAAGCGAATACGAGGCTTACATGACACTTCGCGATGAATATCATATCATCACGAAACATAGAGGTGAGTTGCGATATCGCGATTTAAGTAGCATTAGAACTCTATTGCTACGAGACGTAGACATCTGCAAACGCTATTTCCTAGGAAGGAAGTGGAGCATTTACCTTCTTTTGACTTTAATACGTCGTATACATGACACTTCGCAATGAATATTATATCTTATTAAGAAGCATAGAAATGAGATGCGATATCGCGATTTAAGCAGCATTAGAACTCTAATGCTTCGAAACCTAGACATCTGCAAACGCTAATTCCTAGCAGGGAAGTGCCGCATTTACATTCATTTGAAGTGTAGACGAGATAAACATAACACTGCACAATGAATATTATATCTTATCATTAAACATAGAAATGAGGTGCGATATCGCGACTTAAGGGACAATAGAACTCTACTTCTCCGATACTTAGACATGTGCAAACGCTACTTCCTAGCAAGGAAGTGTCGCATTTACATTCTATTGAAGTGCATACGAGGTATACATGACACTCCGCAATGAATATTATATCTTATCATGAAACATAGGAATGAGATGCGATATCGCGTTTTGAGAAGCATTAGAACTCTAATGCTACGATACGTAGACATCTGCAAACGCTATTTCCTAGCAAGGGAGTGTCGCATATACATTATTTTGAAGCGAGTACGAGGTATACATAATACTGCACAATGAATGTTATATCTTATCATGATACATAGAAATGAGATGCGATACCGCGATTTAAACAGCATTAGATACCTATTGCTACGATACGTAGACATATGCAAACGCTATTTCCCAGCAAGAAAGTGTCGCATTTACATTCTTTTGAAGCGAATACGAGGTACACATAACACTGCACAGTGAATATTATATCTCATCATGAAACATAGAAATGAGATGCGATATCGCCATTTAAGCAGCATTAGAACTCTACTGCTTCGATACGTAGATACCTGACAAAACTATCTCCTAGGAAGAAAGTGTCGCATTTACATACTTTTGAAGCCAATACGAGGTATACATAACACTGCACAATGAATATTATATCTTATCATGAAACATAGAAATGAGATGCGATATCGCGATTTGAGAAGCATTGGAACTCTATTGCCCCGATACGTAGACATCTGCCATCGCTATTTCCTAGCACGGAAGTGTCGCATTTGCATTCAGTTGATGTGTATGCGAGGTATACATGACAATTCACATTTAATATTATATCTTATTATGAAACATAGAAATGAGATGCGATATCGCGTTTTAAGAAGCATTAGAACACCATTGCTACGATACGTAGACATCTGCAAACGCTATTTCCTAGGAAGGAAGTGTCGTATTTACATACTTTTGAAGAGAATACGAGGTATACATGAAACTCCGCAATGAATAGTATATCTTATCATAAAACATAGAAATGAGATGCGATATGGCGATTCAAGGAGCATTAGAACTCTATTGCTACGATACATAGACATCTGCAAACGCTATTTCCTAGCAAGGAAGTGTCGTATTTACATTCTTTTGAAGAGAATACGTGGTATACATGAAACTCCGCAATGAATAGTAAATCTTATCATAAAACATAGAAATGAGATGCGATATGGCGATTCAAGAAGCATTAGAACTCCATTGCAACGATACGTAGATATCTGCAGACGCTATTTCCTAGCAAGGAAGAGTCTTATTTATATTCATTTGAAGTGTAGACGAGATTTACATAACACTGCACAATGAATATTTTATCTTATCATGAAACGTAGGAGTGAGTTCGGATATCGCGTTTTGAGAAGCTTTAGAACTCTATTGCTTCGATACGTAGATATCTGCAAACGCTATTTCCCAGCATGGAAGTATCGCATTTACATTCGTTTCAAGTGTATGCGAGGTATACGTGAGACTTCGCAATGAATATTGCATCTTATCATGAAACATAGAAATGAGATGCGATATCGCGACTTAAGTAGCATTCGAACACTATTGCTTTGATACGTAGACATCTGGAAACGCTATTTCCTAGCAAGGAAGTGTCGCACTTACATTCTTCTAAGGTGAATATAAGGTATACACAGCACTCCACAATAAATAATATATCTTAATGTGAAACATAGAAATGAAATGCGATATCGCGTTTTAAGATGCATTAGAACTCTATTGCTTCGGTACGTAGACATCTGGAAACGCTATTTCCTACAAAGGAAGTGTCGCATTTACATTCATTTGAAGCGTAGATAAGGAATACATAGCACTTCGCAATGAACATAATATCTTATCGTGTGACATAGATATGAGATGCGATATCCCGTTTTAAGAAGCATTAGAAATCTATTGCTTCGATATGTAGACATCTGCAAACGCTACTGCCTAGCAAGGAAGTGCCGCATTTACATTCTTTTGAAGTGTAGACGGGGAATACATAAGACTTCGCAACGAATATTATACCTTACCATCAAACATAGAAATGAGATGCGATATCTCGTTCTAAGAAGCATTAGAACTCTACTGCTACGATACGTAGATATCTGCAGGCGCTACTTCCTAGCAAGGAAGTGTCGCATTTACACTATTTTGAACAGAATACGAGGTATACGTGACACTTCGCAATGCATATTATATCCTATCATGAAACATAGAGATGAGTTGCGATATCGCGATTTAAGTAGCATTAGAACTCTATTGCTACGAGACGTAGACATCTGCAAACGCTATTTCCTAGGAAGGAAGTGGAGCATTTACATTCTTTTGACTTTAATACGTCGTATACATGACACTTCGCAATGAATATTATATCTTATCATGAAACATAGAAATGGGATGCGATGTCTCGTTTGAAGAAGCATTAGAACCCTATTGTTTCTATACGTAGACATCTGCAAACGCTATTTCCTAGCAAGGAAGTGTCGCATTTACATTCTTCTGAAGCGAATACGAGGCTTACATGACACTTCGCGATGAATATCATATCATCACGAAACATAGAGGTGAGTTGCGATATCGCGATTTAAGTAGCATTAGAACTCTATTGCTACGAGACGTAGACATCTGCAAACGCTATTTCCTAGGAAGGAAGTGGAGCATTTACCTTCTTTTGACTTTAATACGTCGTATACATGACACTTCGCAATGAATATTATATCTTATCATGAAACATAGAAATGGGATGCGATGTCTCGTTTGAAGAAGCATTAGAACCCTATTGTTTCTATACGTAGACATCTGCAAACGCTATTTCCTAACAAGGAAGTGTCGCAATTCCATTCGTTTGAAGTGAATACGAGGAATACATAACACTCCACAATGTATATTATATCTTATCACGAGACATAGAAATGAGATGCGATATCCCGTCTTAAGAAGCATCAGATCCCTATTGATTCGATACGTAGTCATCTGCAAACGCTATTTCAAAGCAAGGGAGTGTCGCATTTGCATTCTTTTGAAGTGAGTACGAGGTATGCATAATACCCCACAATGAATATTATATCTTATCATGAAACATTGGAATGAGATGCGATATCGCTCTTTAAGAAGCGTTAGAACTCTATTGCTACGATACGTAGATATCTGGAAACGCTATTTCCTAGCAAGGAAGTGTCGCATTTACATTCTTTTTAAGTGTAGACGAGATATGCATAACCTTCCTCAATGAATATTATATCCTATCATGAAACATAGAAATGAGATGCGATATCGCGTTTTAAGTAGCATTAGAGGTCTATTGCTATGATACGTATACATCTACAAACGCTATTTCCTTGCAAGGAAGTGTCGCATTTACAGTCATTTGAAGTATACACGAGAAATATATAAAACTTCGCAATGAATATTATATCTTATCATGAGACATAGAAATGGGATGCTATATCCCGTTTTAAGAAGCATTAGAACTCTATAGCTTCGATACGGAGACACCTGCAAACGCTATTTAATAGCAAGGAAGTGTCGCATTTACATTCGTCTGAAGTGAATACGAGGTATACATGACACTTCGCAATGAATATTATATCTTATCACGAAACATAGAAATGAGATGCGATATTGCGTTTTAAGAAGCATTAGAACACTATTGCTTCGATACGTAGACATCTGCAAACAATATTTCCTAGCAATGAAGCGTCGCATTTACATACAATTGAAGTGAATACGAGGAATGCATAACACTTCGCTATGAATATTATATCTTATCGTGAGACATAGAAATGAGATGCGATATCGGGTTTTATGAAGCATTAGAACTCTATTGCTTCGATACATAGACATCTTCCAACGCTATTTCCTAGCAAGCATGTGTCGCATTTACATTCCTTTGAAGTGAAAACGAGGTATACATAACACACTACAATGAATATTGTATATGATCATGAAGCATAGAAATGTGATGCGATATCGCGTTTCGAGAAGCATTAGAACCCTATTGCTACGATACGTGGACACCTGCAATCGCTATTTCCTTGCAAGGAAGTGTCGCATTTACATTCTTTTGAAGTGAATACGAGGTATACATAACACCACACAATGTATATTATATCTTATCACGAAACATAGAGATGAGATGCGATATCGCGATTTAAGAAGCATTAGAACTCAATTTCTTCGACACGTAGACATCTGTAAACGCCATTTCCTAGCAAGGAAGTGTCGCATTGACATTGTTTTGAAGCGAATACGATGCATACATCATACTGCACGATGAATATTATATCTTATCATGAGACATAGAAATGAGATGCGATGTCGCGAGTTAGGAAGCATTAGAACTCTATTGCTTCGATACGTGGATATTTGGAAATGTTATTTCCTAGAAAGGAAGTGTCGCATTTACATTCATTTAAAGTTGGACGAGGAATACATAACACTTCGCAATGAATATTATATATTATCATGAGACATAGAAATGCGATGCGATTTCGCGTTTTAAGAAGCATTAGAACTCTATTGCTTCGAGACGTAGATATCTGCAAACGCTATTTCCTAGGAAGGAAGTGTGGCATTTACATTCATTTAAAGTCTAGACGAGGAATACGTAACACTTCGCAATGAATATTACATATTATCATGAGACATAGAAATGATATGCGATTTCGCGTTTTAAGAAGCAATAGAACTCTATTGCTTCGATACGGGGACATGTGCAATCGCTATTTCCTAGCGATGAAAGGTCGCATTTACATTCTTTTGCAGTAAGTACGAGGTATACATATCACTGCACAATGAATATTATACCTTATCATGAAACATAGAAATGAGGTGCTATATCGCGAACAAAAAAGCATTAGAATTCTGTTGCTACGACACGTAGACATCTGCAAAAGCTATTTAATAGCAAGGAAGAGTCGCACTTACATTCTTTTGAAGTGAATACGAGGTATACATAACACTCCACAATGAATATTATATCATGTCATGAAGTATAGGAATGAGATGCGATAACACGGTATAAGAAGCATTAGAAAACTATTGCTTCGATACGGAGATATCTGCAAACGCTATTTCCAAGGAAGGAAGTGTCGCATTTACGTTCTTTTGAAGTGAATACGAGGTATACATAACACTCCACAATGAATGTTATATCTCATCATGAAACATAGAAATGAGATGCGATATCGCGATTTAAAAAGCATTAGAAACCTATTGCTACGATACGTAGACATCTACAAACGCTATTTAATATCAAGGAAGTGTTGCACTTACATTCTTTTGAAGTGATTACGAGGTATACATAACACTCCACAATGTATATTATATCTCATCATGAAACATAGAAATGAGAAGCATATCGAGATTTGAGAAGCATTAGAACTCCCTTGCTACGATACGCAGGCATCTGCAAACGCTATTTCCTAGCAAGGAAGTGCCGCATTTACATTCTTTTGAAGTGAATACGACGTATACATATCACTCCATAATGAATATTATATCTTATCATGATGCATATAAATGAGGAGCGATTTCGCGTTTTAAGAAGCATTAGTACTTTGTTGCTTCGATACGTAGACATTTGCCATCGCTATATCCTAGCAACGAAGTGTCGCATTTACATTCAATTGAAGTGTATGCGAGGTTTACATAAAACTTCGCAATGAATATTATTGTGACGTTAGGCGTAGCGCCTGCCACCCATTACATACGTCAGCATCCTCGTAACCTCCAGCATCGACCCCTGGACACAGGCAACCTGCAATACTCGCCTGAAGTATCGGCAACCAGCAGAGTTCGCGCGCGCACGACCGCACGCACTCATTCGTACCTGCAAGGACCGCTGTCTCGCTCGCACCTACGAGCAACCCTATCGCCCTCTCATCAGGAATTCCGCCCAACATAGAGAAGAAGCCGCAGTCCGTCGCCGCAATGGGGACTTTTCCAGTTCAGGGAATCTACGTTGCCTGAACCTACATACTATTTCTAGAATAAGTCTATAATACTCATAGATATAAGTACTCGACACGAATTGTAACACACCACAACACACATGTAGTTCTAAGTCCTTATTCTTAAGATTAGACGCTAAGATGCGCCTGGGCTATCGGCACGAACCGCTAGCCCCACCACGAGCCGCGAGTCCCCACTCGCTGGACCGCGCGCTCCCTACCACGAGCACCTGCGACCGTAGCGCCTCGAGAGAGACATTCGAGTTCTCGGTCTTCTAGAGTTAACATCGATCTTCCATCTCAAGCCGCCTCAATGTGGGGCCTAGGCTACGCGTTGCTATTTCCATTTTACTAGTTCTAACTTAGAATAATTTCACTTTTGTATACTTTAACTTAGAATATATTTTACTTTAGTTACTATATCCAATCTACAAGTTCTTTTACCAGTTCTACTAGTTCCTATTCCAATAATTACTAAATCTAAACATAATATACTAGTTGTTACGTTAAAACATTATTCTTAAACTACGAATTCTACGACGTGTTCCTTCCAACAACTGGGTTGCGTTTGTTCACCTTGAAGGAGTATAGAACTCAGCTTTGCGACGTTGCGATAGAGCGGACCGCTGCTTATCCTTCTGAACATTGCCTGAAAGTACAGAAAAACTGGGTGAATGAAACGTGGATCCGGTTCGCGAAGAACACGACGCGCGGGTCGTAAGAATTTTATGCGTTCACTTGTTCGTGAATACCTGGGAGATACACCCCGAGTCCTCGTACTGCAGCAACCTGTCGTCATCGTTCCGGTTCAGTCACAGTTTTCCGAAACGCCGATCAACGCCGATTCGGCTGCCTCTGCAGCCAACGTCTCTGCAATATCCACAGTCTCCGCTGAATCTACTCTGCATCCAGACCGCTGTTTCCCGTTTTGCTGGAAGTTAATCGAAGTCACCGTCAACATCAACCGACCGATCGCTGCATCGATACCTACCAACGACCCTCGACGCACATTCTACCTGCGTATCGAGACTGAAGCCAGCGAAAGGTAAGGCTTTTCCATCATATCGCGAGTGTTTTTACCGCGTCGCGTAAGCCAAAAATATCGGACCCGGTCGTAACGCGTTCCCGCGGACCGAAACCCGTATAAATAGGCTCGTGTCGTGAAGCCTCCGGATAAACGAAAAATTCTTTCGCCGGACGTGACATAAATTTGGTGACAGCGGTGGGATTATCGCGCTTACCTTGCTTTAATTCGACTGTTAGGGTACGCGAACAGCCATGGCTGCGCGCACGCCAGTTAAACGCACGCGTCTCCAATCACAAAAAGACACCGCCAATGAAACCGAACACCGCCGAGTCCTAGAATTTCATGACGCGCCCGCTACAGACGCCGCCGCCGTTCCTATAAATCCGATAGCTTCGACTTCTGCGAATAAAGACAAAGAACAGACGATCGCAAATTTAACGCGTCAAATGGAATTATTACGACAGGAATTAGATTCTCTACGCGCCAATCAGTCAACCAACGCCGAAGCAATTTCTTTTGGCACGCCTCGTACGCAAACGTTCGCACCATCCATATCCGACACCCTAACACCGCATTCCGATAAACTTTCTTTCCGTGAAGCCCTTGAAAGCGTCCCAATATTCGACGGAAAAAATATTCCCGTGCTGCAGTTTATCCGGGCATGTAAACGAGCCAAAGAAATAGTTTCACCCGAGGCAGAACCTTCGCTAACGCGGTTAATAATCAATCGTCTTCGGGGTCGAGCTTACCTGGCGGTCGAGGACGAACCGTGCACCTCGATCAGGCAATTAGCCGACGTTTTACGGTCAGCCTTTGGCTCACTAAAATCTACCGACCACTACCGCGGAGAATTGACGAACACCTTCATGCGTCCCGGTGAACACATTTTAGATTTCATAGGCCGTATCAAAGATTTGCGGAACGCAGCAATTGACTGCGAACGATATGACCCCGCGGAATTAATTAACTCTCGTTCCGGTATCGATGCTCTCACTTTGAGATGCTTCTGTGATGGGCTTATTCCTGAGATTCGCTTAGCCATGAATAGCCGTTTGTATGAAAACTTTAACGACGCGTTTGCCCACGCGAAAGAATTATACCGTCGCTATGAATTAGACAAAGACCGACTCGTTACGTCGCGCCAGCGTAGCGAACCCTCATTTAACGAACGCCGTATAGAAAATTTCTGCAGTAAATGCAATAGCCGAAATCATAGTACGCGTGATTGTAGAGTTAATAATAATCCACGGCCGTACGTTACTTACCCTCGCGACGAACCGCCGAGGGATCCGCGCCGATTCCAAGACAATAGACCTCAAATAACGGGACCTCCGCGCGGTCAGTCTGCGCCGCGCGACCGATTCGAAACCACTTGCCGTTATTGCAAGTATCCAGGGCACACTATCGATGAATGTCGAAAACGTATTTATAACAATTCAATCGCAAATAGAACCGCAGGAAATGATATCCGCCCGCGTCAGAGAAACGAGAACGGCCTCCAGACCCGCCGCGAGACGGTACGCGAGGCCGCATTCAATCACAACGTTCTCGCACTAACGGAGGAGAACGACGAAATATAAATTATCGAGCCGCGGTCAATATAACAGGCAAAACAAGTGTTCCTACCGTTGTAATAGAATCAAAGTCGCTAATTCAACCAGTCGTAATGATGATAGATACCGGGGCGGAAATCAATGTGATAAAGGAGAATTTTCTTAGGAAAAACGTCCAAATAAACCGCGCCGAACAACTAACCATTACCGGGGTTACCCAGGGCACCGTAGGCACGTTAGGGACCGTAACATTATCTATTTTTTCGCGAGAAGTGCCTTTCAACGTAGTTAGTTCGGAATTTCCAATAAAAACAGCCGGAATCTTAGGATCGGGCTTCTGCGCGGACGCCGATATCTCTTTCAGAGATAAATTTATACTTTGGCACGGTAATCGCATACCGTTCGCGTGTCGAAAGGACATAGTAGAGAATATTACACTTCCTCCACGAACCAACTCAGGAATTCGCGTTAGGGTAATTAACTCTAACGTTGATGAGGGAATAATCCCTAAAGTTGAGCTCGCCGAGGGAGTATATTTCGGTAACGCGATAGTACGTGTCGAAAAGGGATACGCGGTAACGCGCATAATAAATGCGACCGACCGCGAAATGACGATCCCCATTCCAAAGGTTTATGTGGATCCTCTTCCGGCTTCCAACTCATTACCAAATCCTTTACTATTTCCACTATTTTCTAATTCTAACGTTCGACAAACATCCCCGAATCAAAAATTACCAAGCGCCGCATCCAATAAGACTAAGTCCGTCAACGCCGAGTCCTTAAAAATCACTAAAATTTTTTCAAACAATCAGTCAAATCATCGCGTAAACGTTCAACATCAAAAAGTATCCAATAAATCTTTTTCTAAGAACCCTAGAGCTGGGAATGTAAACGAAACTTCATACGCCGATATTCTTAAGAGACACCCGACACCAGAGACAACACGCAGCGTCTCAAGTGCAACGCAATCTGAGAATAGATTCGACAAAATAATCTCTGCTCTACGCCTCGATCACCTCAACAGTGAGGAAAGAAAAGATATACACGACTTAATTTCTAACGCACAGGACCTTTTTCATTTACCCGGCGATAAACTAGGATGTACAAATATTACTTCACACCGAATTCCAACAGTTAACGACCAACCCGTAAATGTTAAACAATACAGATTTCCTCCGATACACAAACAGGAAATTCAAAAACAAATGGAACAATTGTTAAACGACGACATAATCAGACCTTCGAAATCTCCGTACAATTCCCCGCTCTGGGTAGTTCCAAAAAAGCCAGACTCTGCAGGGAACAAGAGGTGGCGCGTCGTGATCGACTACCGCGCGCTGAACGAACGATCCATAGCCGACGCATACCCTCTCCCCTGCATCACGGAAATACTGGACCAACTGGGCAGTGCAAAGTACTTCAGTACATTTGACCTGGCCAGTGGTTTCCACCAAATACCAATGTCTCCATCCGACGCCGCGAAAACCGCGTTCTCGACTCCACACGGACATTTCGAATTCCAGCGAATGCCCTTTGGTTTACGTAATGCTCCAGCCACGTTCCAGAGACTCATGGATAGCGTGTTAACGGGTCTCCAAGGGAACGAAATGTTCGTGTACTTAGACGATATTGTTATATACGCTAGTTCGCTACAGGAACACAGAAATAAATTTAATAAACTTGCCGAGCGATTACGGGCTGCAAATTTAGTATTGCAGCCTGATAAATGTGAGTTCTTGCGACGGGAGGTAAATTATCTAGGACACATAATTAGTGAGAGAGGGGTAAAACCCGATCCAAATAAAGTTCGCGCCGTGAAAGATTTTCCGAGACCGCAAAATCCAAAACAGATCAAGCAATTTCTCGGCCTCGCAGGCTACTACCGTCGATTTATTGCCAATTTTTCCGCACTTGCAAAACCATTAACCAATTTGCTAAAAAAGGACGCTAAATTCATTTGGCGTAACGATCATGAAAACGCGTTCGTAACCCTTCGCGACATGCTTTGTGAAGCACCAATTCTGCAATATCCCGATTTCACAAAACCATTTATTATTACATCTGATGCATCCGCAGACGCAATTGGCGCCGTATTAAGTCAGGGTCCTATTGGAAAGGATCTACCAATCGCCTACGCATCTAGATTATTAAATAATGCCGAAAAAAATTATTCGACTATTGAAAAGGAATGCTTGGCGATCATATATGCAGTACATTTCTTCAGACCGTATATTTATGGAAAAACATTCAAACTAGTTACCGATCACAGGCCACTAGTTTGGATGAATTCAGTAAAAGACCCTTCGAGTAGGTTAATCCGCTGGCGACTCAAATTGGCAGAATACGAGTATGAAATAATCTACAAGCCAGGTAAAATCAACATGAATGCTGACGCGTTGTCTCGTAATCCAGTAGCTGTACAACCTATTACTAATCCCACTGATTCCGAGGACGATCTTTTCGACATCCGTCGTCCCTCTACAATTTCAATTCCGATCGCTCCACCGCCAACGCCAGCATCCTCTTCCGAAAGCCTTAATACTCCTTATCCACCGACAGAACAAGAGAACCCTTCATTACCGACACCATCCGCCGATACCGACTTGACCAGACGACAACGACCACTGTTCGTAACAACTAGAGATTCAATAGCTGCACGTCGCGATAACCAAGTAATTTTTATAACAAAAGGTGGCCGCCCACTCGATAGAGGCGCCCTCGAATTGCAAAAAGCAGGAAAATTTTTCCAACATAAAGAACATATTACATTAGGAAGGGCCAAAGTAAACTCTGACAGTGGTTATTTCCAAATCGCGCTTCCAGTCACCGAACACGAGAGAGAAGCTATCGATAATGAAATCCTTATAGAATCCCTAAGATCATTGTATGACGTAGTAACCGAACTACAACTTCAAACATTTAGCATTAGACAAACATACATAGACACCGTAACTTTCGCCCAAATTAAAAGAGTTCTGTTAGATCTTTTCTTCGAAACAAACGTACAAATAACCATTTGCCAAGGGCTAATCCAAATTCCACCACCAGAACGTAGAGCCGATATAATACGCGAAAACCATGACACACCACTCGGAGGTCACAAAGGCATCAATAAAACGTATTCAAGAATCCGCGAGAGACACTTTTGGCCAAATATGAAATCAGAAATACAAACATATATCGATAACTGTGACCAATGTCAGAAACAAAAGCTAACACGGGTTAAGACGCGTCAACCACTTACACTCACAGACACTCCGGGCACCGCCTTTGAAAAAATTTCTATGGACGTCATGGGTCCTTTGCCACCGACACCAGACGGATTCACTAACATCCTAACCATTCAATGCCTATTAACCAAGTATTCCTTAGCCGTTCCCTTAAAACGCACTACAGCAGTAGACATCGCCGACGCCTTCATTACGCATTTCATCTGCCAATTTGGATGTCCCAAAGGTATTCTTACAGATCAAGGATCTAATTTTATCAATTCACTTATGAAAACAATAGCAAAACGTTTCAAAATTCAACAATTCAAAACCACAGCTTTTCATCCACAAACTAATGGTTCCGTAGAAAGGTCGCACCATGTACTCGCAGAATATTTAAAACATTTTATTGGCAATCGTAACAACTGGGAGAAGTGGCTCCCTTTCGCAATGTTCTCATATAATACGAGCACGCACGAGGGTACGCGTTATACACCGTACGAGCTCGTATACGGTAAAGTCGCCAGGCCCCCTTCATCAATTCCATTTCATGACACTTCCGAAAATGAATCTTACGCTAAATATCTGGATGAACTTAGCGACAGAATCCGAACTTCGCAAGAACTCGCGAAACAGAATTTAGATGGAGCAAAAGTCCGTTCTAAACATTATTATGATAGGAAACTCAATGTCCAGAAATTCCAAGTAGGTCAATGGGTGTACCTACTCCGCGAACCATTGCAACACAAATTTCAATCACAATACACCGGACCATATAAAATATTGGAAATTCTGGATAATCATAATGCGAAAATTAATGTTAAGGGTAGGCATAAGGTTGTACATACAAACAAATTAAAATTATGTAAACGATTGCAAGCATCTAATGTAAGAGCGAATGTATGCAAGAATGATAAATCTAGTGCCAGTGTTCAGTGCACCCCCAATTCAAAAACTGAAAACCACGATGAACAAAGTGTAATAGAAAACCCCAAAAACATAGTGGAAAGTGTGACAAGGACCACTAGTGTAGCAACACAAGACATGGCCAGCACAATATCACTGCAGAATCCACAGCATCCGCAGCGTCCGCTGAACACGCAGAGTCAGCAGCATCTACAGCATTCGCAAAACAGGCAGAGCCCGCAGAACGCACAGCATTCGCAGCGCACACAAGACACACAACATACGCAACATACACAACGACACCAGAATCCACCGCATCCGCAGCATCCGCAGCATATGTTGCAGCCACTACATCTACAAAGCCGAGAAAAGAATAAGGGCCATGGAAAAGAAATAATCCACCCGCAATTGGCAACCCGCACATCCTCAGTCCAGAGATTTCGGCATCGCCGAAATTCTTTTTCAATGGGGGGAGGTGTGACGTCAGGCGTAGCGCCTGCCACACATTACATACGTCAGCATCCTCGTAACCTCCAGCATCGACCCCTGGACACAGGCAACCTGCAATACTCGCCTGAAGTATCGGCAACCAACAGAGTTCGCGCGCGCACGACCGCACGCACTCAGTCGTACCTGCAAGGACCGCTGTCTCGCTCGCACCTACGAGCAACCCTATCGCCCTCTCGTCAGGAATTCCGTCCAACAGAGAGAGGAAGCCGCAGTCCATCGCCGCAATGGGGACTTTTCCAGTTCAGGGAATCTACGTTGCCTGAACCTACGTACTATTTTTAGAATAAGCCTATAATACTCATAGATATAAGTACTCGACACGAATTGTAACACACCACAACACACATGTAATTCTAAGACCTTATTCTTAAGATTAGACGCTAAGATGCGCCTAGGCTATCGGCTCGAGCCGCTAGCCCCACCACGAGCCGCTAGCCCCACCACGAGCCGCGAGTCCCCACTCGCTGGACCGCGCGCTCCCTACCACGAGCGCCTGCGACCGTAGCGCCTCGCGAACCGAGGAGGTCCCAGACGCGCCTCGAGAGATTCATTCGAGTTCTCGGTCTTCTAGAGTTAACATCGATCTTCCATCTCAAGCCGCCTCAATGTGGGGCCTAGGCTACGCGTTGCTATTTCCATTTTACTAGTTCTAACTTAGAATAATTTCACTTTTGTATACTTTAACTTAGAATATATTTTACTTTAGTTACTATATCCAATCTACAAGTTCTTTTACCAGTTCTACTAGTTCCTATTCCAATAATTACTAAATCTAAACATAATATACTAGTTGTTACGTTAAAACATTATTCTTAAACTACGAATTCTACGACGTGTTCCTTCCAACAACTGGGTTGCGTTTGTTCACCTTGAAGGAGTATAGAACTCAGCTTTGCGACGTTGCGATAGAGCGGACCGCTGCTTATCCTTCTGAACATTGCCTGAAAGTACAGAAAAACTGGGTGAATGAAACGTGGATCCGGTTCGCGAAGAACACGACGCGCGGGTCGTAAGAATTTTATGCGTTCACTTGTTCGTGAATACCTGGGAGATACACCCCGAGTCCTCGTACTGCAGCAACCTGTCGTCATCGTTCCGGTTCAGTCACAGTTTTCCGAAACGCCGATCAACGCCGATTCGCCTGCCTCTGCAGCCAACGTCTCTGCAATATCCACAGTCTCCGCTGAATCTACTCTGCATCCAGACCGCTGTTTCCCGTTTTGCTGGAAGTTAATCGAAGTCACCGTCAACATCAACCGACCGATCGCTGCATCGATACCTACCAACGACCCTCGACGCACATTCTACCTGCGTATCGAGACTGAAGCCAGCGAAAGGTAAGGCTTTTCCATCATATCGCGAGTGTTTTTACCGCGTCGCGTAAGCCAAAAATATCGGACCCGGTCGTAACGCGTTCCCGCGGACCGAAACCCGTATAAATAGGCTCGCGTCGTGAAGCCTCCGGATAAACGAAAAATTCTTTCGCCGGACGTGACAGTAGTAATAGAGTTCTAATGCTTCTTAAAACGCCATATCGCATATCATTTCTGTGTTTCATGATAAGATATAATATTCATTCTGGAGTGTTATGTATACCTCGTATTCACTTCAATAGATTGTAAATGCGACACTTCCTTCCTAGGTAATAGCGTCAGCAGATGTTTACGCATCGAAGCAATAGAGTTCTAATGCTTCTTAAAACGCGAAATCGCTCCACATTTCTATGCTTCATGATAAGATATAATATTCATTGTGGAGTGTCATGTATACCTCGCATACACTACAGAAGAATGTAAATGCGACACTTCCTTGCTAGGAAATAGCGTTTGAAGATGTCTACGTATCGTAGCATTAGGGTTCTAATTCTTCTCAAAACGCGATATCGCATCTCATTTCTATGTTTCATGATAAGATGTAATATTCGAATGTATATGCTTCCTTGCTAGGAAGTAGCGATTGCAGATTTCTACGTATCGAAGCAACAGATTTCTAATGCTTCCTAAATCGCCATATCGCATCTCATTTCTATGTTTCTTGATAAGACATAATATTCATTGTGGATTGTTATGTATACCCCGTACTCACATCAAAAGAATGTAAATACGACACTTCCTTGCTAGGAATTAGCGTTTGCAGATGTCTACGTATCGTAGCAATAGAGTTCTAATGCTTGTTAAAAAGCGAAACCGCTTCTCATTTATATGCTTCATGATAGGATATAATATTCATTGTTGAGTGTTACGTATACCTCGTATTCACTTCAAAAGAATGTAAATGCGACACTTCCTTGCTAGGAAATAGCGTCTGCAGATGTCTACGTATCGTAGTAATAGAGTTCTAATGCTTCCTAGAACGCGAAATCGCTCCTCATTTCTATGCTTCATGATAAGATATAATGTTCATTGTGGAGTGTTGTGTATACCTCGTATTCACTCCAAAAGAATGTAAATGCGACACTTCCTTGCTAGGAAATAGGGTCTGCAGATGTCTACGTATCGTAGCAATAGCGTTCTAATGCTTCTTAAAACGCGAATCGATCCTCAATTCTATGTTTCATGATAAGATATAATATTCATTGTGGAGTGTTATGTATACCTCGTCTACACTTCCCAAGAATGTAAATGCGACACTTCCTTGCTTGGATATAGCGTTTGCAGATGTCTACGTATCGAAGCAATAGAGTTCTAATGCTTCTTAAAACGCGATATTGCATTTCATTTCTATGTTTCATTATAAGATATAGTATTCATAGCGAAGTGTCATGTATACCACCATACACTTCAAATGAATGTAAATGCGACACTTCCTTGCTAGAGGTAGCGTTTGCAGGTGTCTACGTATGGAAGCAATAGAGTTCTAATGCTTTTTACATGGCCATATCGCATCTCATTTCTATGTTTCACGATAAGATGTAATATTCGAATGTATATGCTTCCTTGCTAGGAAGTAGCGATTGCAGATTTCTACGTATCGAAGCAACAGTGTTATAATGCTTCTTAAATCGCCATATCGCATCTCATTTCTATGTTTCTTGATAAGATATAATATTCATTGTGCAGTGAAAGGTATATCTCGCATACACTTCAAATGAATGTAACTGCGACACTTCCTTGCTAGGAAATAGCGTCTGTAGATGTCTACGTCTCGAAGTAATAGTGTTCTCTTGCTTCTTACAACGCGATATCGCATCTCATTTCTATGTTTCATGATAAGATATAATATTCATTGCGAAGTGTCATGTATACCTCGCATACACTTCAAATGAATGTAAATGCGACACTTCCTTCCTCGGAAGTAGCGTTTGCAGATGTCTACGTATCGAAGCAACAGAGTACTAATGCTTCATGAAACGAGATATCGCACCTCATTTCTATGTTTTATGATAGGATATAATATTCATCGTGCAGTGTTATGTATACCTCGTATTCACCTCAATAGAATGTAAATGCGACACTTCCTTGCTAGGAAATAGCGTTTGCAGATGTCTACGTATCGTAGCAATAGAGTTCTAATGCTTCTTAAAACGCGACATCGCATCACATTTCTATTTTTCATGATAGGATATAATATTCATTGCGAAGTGCCACTTGTGCCTCGCATACACTTAAAATGAATGTAAATGCGACACTTCATTGCTAGGAAATAGCGTTTGCAGATGTCTACGTATCGAAGCAATAGTGTTCTAATGCTTCTTAAAACGGGATTCCGCATCACATTTCTATATATCATGGTAAGATATAATATTCATTGCGAAGTGTCATGTATACCTCGCATTCACTTCAAAGTAATGTATATGCGACACTTCCTTTCCAGGAAATTACGTTTCCAGGTGTATTCGTATCGAAGCAATAGAATTCTAATGCTTCTTAAAACGCGATATCGCATCACATTCCTATGTTTCGTGATAAGATATAATAATCATTGTGGAGTGTTGTGTGTACCTCGTATTCACTTCAAACGAACGTATATGCGACACATCCTTGCTTGGCAATAGCGTCTGCAGATGTCTACGTATCGTAGCAATAGAGTTCTAATGCTTCTTATATCGCGATATCGCATCTCATTTCTATGTGTCATGATAAGATATAATATTCATTGGTGAGTGTCATGTGTACTTCGTATTCACTTCAAAAGAATGCAAATGCGACACTTCCTTGCTAGGAAGTAGCGTTTGCAGATGTCTACGTATCGAAGCAATAGATATCCAATGCTTCTTAAAATGCGAAATCGCTCCCCAATTATATGATTCATGAAAAGATATAATATTCATTGTGGAGTGTTACGTATACCTCGTATTCACTTCAAAAGAATGTAAATGCGATACTTCCTTGCTAGGAAATATCGTCTACAGATGTCTACGTCTCGTAGCAATAGATTTCTAATGCTTCTTAAAACGCGATATCGCATCACATTCCTATGTTTCACTATAAGATATAATAAGCATTGCGAAGTTTCATGTATACCTCGAATTCTCTTCGAAAGATTGTAAATACGACACTTCCTTGCTAGGAAATAGCGTTTGCAGATGTCTACGTATCGAAGCGACAGAGTTATAATGCTTCTTAAGACAAGATTTCGCATGTCATTTTAATGTTTTATGATATAATATAATATTCATTGCGAAGTGTCGTGTATGCGTCGTATTCACCTCAAAAGAATGGAAATGTGACACTTCCTTGCTAGGAAATAGCGTTTGCAGACGTCTACGTATCGAAGCAATAGAGTTCTAATCCTCCTTATATCGCGATATCGCATCTCATTTCTATGTTTCATGATAAGATACAATGTTCATTGTGGAGTGTTGTATATACCTCGTATTCACTTCAAATGAATGTACATGCGACTCTTCCTTGCCATTAAGTAGCGTTTGCAGATGTCTACGTATCGCACGAATAGAAATCTAAGGCTTCTTAAAACGCGAAATCGCATCTCATTCCTATGCCTCATGAAAAGATATAATACAAATTGTGGATTATTATGTGTACCTGGTATTCACTTCAAAAGAATGTAAATGCAACACTACCTTGCTAGGACATAGCCTTTGCAGATGTCTATATATCGAAGCAATAGAGTTCTAATGCTTCTTAAATAGCGATATCGCTCCTAATTTCTGTTTTTTGATAAGATATAATATTCATTGCGAAGTGTCATGTATACCTCGTATTCACTTCAAAAGCATGTAAATGCGACACATCCTTGCTAGGAATATATCGAAGCAATAGAGTTCTAATGCTTCTTAAAACGCGAAATCGCATCTCATTTCTATGTCTCATGATAAGATATAATATACATTGGGGAGTGTTATGTGTACCTGGTATTCACTTCAAAAGAATGTAAATGCGACACTTCCTTGCTAGGAAATGGCGCTTGCAGATTTCTACGTATCGAAGCAATAGAGTTCTAATGCTTCTTAAAACGCGAAATCGCTCCTCATTTCTATGCTACATGATAAGATATAATATTCATTGTGAAGTGTTATGTATATCTCGTCTACACTTCCTAAGAATGTAAATGCGACACTTCCTTGCTTGGAAATAGCGTTTGCAGATGTCTGCGTATCGAAGCAATAGAGTCCTAATGCTTCTTAAATCGTCATATCGCATCTCATTTCTATGTTTCATGATAAGATATAATATTCATTTTGGAGTGTTATGTATACCTCGTATTCGCTTCAAAAGAATGTAAGTGCGACACTTCCTTGCTAGGAAATAGCGAATGCAGATATCTACGTATCGTAGCAATAGTGTTCTAATGCTTCTCAAAACGCGATATCACATCTCTCTTCTATGTTTCATGATAAGATATAATATTCATTGTGGAGTGTTATGTATACCGCGTATTCACTTCAAAAGAATGTAAGTGCGACACTTCCTTGCTAGGAAATAGCTTTTGCAGATGTCTACGTATCGAAGAAATAGAGCTCTGTTGCTTCTTAAAACGTGATGTCGCATCTCATTTCTATGTTTCTTGATAAGATATAATATTCATTGCGAAGTGTCACATATACCTCGCATACAATTCAAATGAATGTAAATGCTACACTTCCTTGCTAGGAAATAGCGTTTGCAGATTTCTCCGTAACGGAGCAATAGGGTTCTAATGCTTCTTAAATCTCGATATTGCATCTCATTTCTATGTTTCGTGGTAAGGTATAATATTCATTGTGGTGTGTTATGTCTACATCGTATTCACATCAATAGAATGTAAATGCGACACTTCCTTGCTAGGTATTAGCGTTTCCAGGTATCTACGTATCGCAGCAATAGAGTTCAAATGCTTCTAAAAACGAGATATCGCATCCCATTTCTGTTTCGTGATAAAATATAATATTCATTGCGGAGTGTCATTTATACTTCGTATTCACTTCAAATGAATGTAAATGCGACACTTCCTTGCTAGGAAATAGCGTTTGGAGATATCTACGTATCGAAGCAATAAAGTTCTAATGCTTCTTAAATCGCGATATCGCATCCCATTTCTGTGTTTCATGATAAGATATAATATTCATTGCTAAGTGTCATTTATACATTGTATTCACTTCAGAAGAATGTAAATGCGACACTTCCTTCCTAGGAAAAAGAGTCTGCAGATATCTGCGTATTATAGAAATTGAGTTCTAATGTTTCTTAAAACGAGATATCGCATCTCATTTCTATGTTTTATGATAAGATATAATATTCATTGCGGAGTGTCATGCATACCTCGTATTCTCTTCAAAAGAATGTAAACGCGACACTTCGTTGCTAGGAAATAGCGTTTGCAGATGTCTACGTATAGAAGCAATAGGATTCTAATGCTTCTTAAAACGCGATATCGCATCACTAGGAAATAGCGTTTGCAGATGTCTACGTATCGTAGCAATTGAGTTCTAATGCTTCTCAAAACGTGATTTAGCATCTCATTTCTATGAATCATGATAAGATGTAATATTCATTGCGAAGTTTCTTGTATAACTCGCATACATTTCAAATTAATGTAAATGCGAAACTTCCTTGCTAGGAAATAGCGATGTCAGATGTCTACGTATCGAAGCAATAGAGTTCTAATGCTACTTAAAACGCGATATCGCATCTCATTTCTATGTTTCATGAAGTGATATAATATTCAATGCGAAGTGTTGTGTATACCTCGTCTACACTTTAAAAGAATTTAAATGCCACAAATCCTTGATAGGAAAAGCGATTTCAGATTACTACGTATCGAAGCAATAGAGTTCTAATGCTTCTTAAAACGCAATACCGCACCTCACTTCTATGTTTCATGATGATATAATATTCATTGCGATGTGTCATGTATACCTCCTATTCGCTTCAAAAGAATGTAAATGCGACACTTCCTTGCTAGGAAATAGAGTTTGCAGATGTCAAAGTATCGCAGCAATAGAGTTCTAACGCTTCTTAAAATGCGAAATAGCATCTCATTTCTATGTGTCATGATGAGATATAATATTCATTGCGATGTGTCATGTATACCTCGTATTCGCTTCAGAAGAATGTAAATGCGACACTTCCTTGCTAGGAAATAGCGTTTGCATATGTCTTCGTATCGCAGCAATAGTGTTCTAAATCTTCTTAAAACAAGATATCGCATCTCATTTCTATGTTTCATGATAAGATATAATATTCATTGCGAAGTGTCATGTATACTTCGCATACACTTCAAATGAATGTAAATGCGACACTTCCTTGCTAGGAAATAATGTTTGCAGATGTCTAGGTATCGAATCAATAGAGTTCTAATGATTCTTAAATCGCGATATCGCATCTCATTTCTATGTTTCATGATAATATATAATAATCATTGTGCAGTGTTATGTTTACCTCGTATTCATTTCAAGAGAATGTTAATGCGAAACTTCCTTGCTAGGAAATAGCGTTTGCAGATGTCTACGTATCGAAGCAATAGAGTACTAATGCTTCTTAATTCGCGATATCGCATCTCATTTATATGTTTCATGACAAGATTTAATATTAATTGCGGAGTGTCATGTTTACCTCGCATACACTTCAAATGAATGTAAATGCGACACTTCCTTGCTAGGAAATTGCGTTGGCAGATGTCTACGTTTCGAAGCAATAGATTTCTAATGCTCCTTACATCGCGATGTCGCATCGCATTTCTATGCTTCATGATAATATATAATATTCATTGTGCAGTATTACGTATATCCCGTCTACACTTCAAATGAATGTAAATGCGACACTTCCTTGCTAGGAAATAGCGTTTGCAGGTGTCTACTTATCCTATCATTTGAGTTGTAATGCTTCTCAAAACGCGATATCACATCTCATTTCTATGTTTCATGATAAGATATAATATTCCCTGCGAAGTGTCATGTATAGCTCGCATACACTTCAAATGAATTTAAATGCGACACTTCCTTGCTAGCAAATAGCGTTTGCAGACGTCTACGTAACGTAGCATTAGGATTCTAATGCTTCCAAGACGCGATATCGCATCTCATTTCTATGTGTCGTGATAATATGTAATATTCATTGCGAAGAGTCATTTATACCTCGCATACACTTCTAATGAATGTAAATGCAACACTTCCTTGCAAGGAAGTAGCGTTGGCAGATGTCTACGTATCGAAGCAATTGAGCTCTAATGCTTCCTAAAACGAGATATCGAATCTCATTTCAATGTTTCATGATAAGATATAAAATTCAATGTGCAGTGTTATGTATACCTCGTATTCACTACAAATGAATGTAAATGCGACACTTCCTCTCTTGGAAATAGCGTTTGCAGATGTCTACGTATCGTAGCAATAGAACTTTAACGCTTCTTAAAAGGCGATATTGCATCTCATTTTATGTTTCATCATAAGATGTTGTATTCATTGCGAAGTGTTATGTATTCCTCGTCTACACTTCAAATGAATGTAAATGCGACACTTCCTTTCTAGGAATTGTCGTTTCCAGATGTCTACGTATCGTAGCAATAGAGTCCTAATGCTTCTTGAAACGCGATATCGCATCTCCATTCTATGTTTCATGATAAGATATAATATTCATTGCGAAGTGTCATGTATACCTCGCATACACATCAAATGAATATAAATGCGGCACTAGCTTGCTAGGAAATAGGGATCAGAGATGTCTACGTATCCAAGCAACAGCGTTCTAATGCTTCTTAAAACCAGATATCCCATCTCATTTCTATCTTTTATGATAAGATATAATATTCATTGTGCAGTGTTATGTATACCTCGTATTCGCTGCAATAGAATGTAAATGCGACACTTCCTTGCTTGGAAATAGCGTTTGCAGATATCTACGTTTCGTAGCATTAGAGTTCTAATCCTTCTTAGAACGCGATATCGCATCTCATTTCTATGAATCATGATAAGATGTAATATTCATTGCGAAGTGTCTTGTATACCACCCATACACTTCAAATGAATGTAAATGCGACACTTCCTTGCTAGGAAATAGCGATGTGAGATGTCTACGTATCCAAGCAACAGCGTTCTAATGCTTCTTAAAACGAGATATCCCATCTTATTTCTATGTTTTATGATAAGATATAATATTCATTGCGGAGTGTCATGTATACTTCGTATTCACTTCAAAAGAATGTAAATACGACACTTCCTTGCTACGAAATAGCGTCTGCAGGTGTCTACGTATCGTAGCAATGGAGTCCTAATGCTTCTTAAAACGCGATATCGCATCTCAATTCTATGTTTCATGATAAGATATGCTATTCATAGTGGAGTGTTATGTATACCTCGCATTCACTTCAATAGAATGTAAATGCGACACTTCCTTGCTAGGAAATAGCGTTTGCAGATGTCTCCGTACCGAAGCAATAGGGTTCTAGTGCTTCTTAAATCGGGATATCGCCACTCATTTCTATGTTTCATGATAAGATATAATATTCATTGTGCAGTGTTATGTATACCTCGTATTCACTGCAATAGAATGTAAACGCGACACTTCCTTGCTTGGAAATAGCGTTTGCAGATGTCTCCGTACCGAAGCAATAGGGTTCTAATGCTTCTTAAATCGGGATATCGCCACTCATTTCTATGTTTCGTGATAAGGTATAATATTCATTGTGGAGTGTTATGTATACCCCGTATTCACTTCAAAGGAATGTAAATGCTACACTTCCTTGCTAGGAAATACAGTTTGCAATTGTCTCCGTATCGAAGCAATAGAGATCTAATGCTTCATAAATCGCGTTATGGCATCTTATTTCTATGTTTCGTGATGATATGATATTCATCGCGAAGTGGCATGTAAACCTCGTATTTACTTCAAAAGAGTGTAAATGCGACACTTCCTTGCTAGGAAATAGCGTTCCCAGATGTCTACGTATAGAAACAATAGGGTTCTAATGCTTCTTAAAACGAGACTTCGCATCTCATTTCTATGTTTCATGATGACATATCATATTCATTGCGAAGTGTCATGTACACCTCGTATTCACATCAAAGGAATGAAAATGCGACACTCCCTTGCTAGGAAGTAGCGTCTGCAGATGTCTACGAATCGGAGCAACTGTGTTCTAATGCTTCTTAAATCGAGATATCTCATCTCACTTCTATGCTTCATGATAAGATATAATATTCATTGTGCAGTGTTATGTATACCTCGTATTCACTTCAAAAGAATGTAAATGCGACACTTCCTTGCTAGTGTCACGTCCGGCGAAAGAATTTTTCGTTTATCCGGAGGCTTCACGACAGGAGCCTATTTATACGGTTTTCTCTCCGCGGGAACGCGTTACGACCGGGTCCGATATTTTTGGCTTACGCGACGCGGTAAAAACACTCGCGATATGATGGAAAAGCCTTACCTTTCGCTGGCTTCAGTCTCGATACGCAGGTAGAATGTGCGTCGGGGGTCGTTGGTAGGTATCGATACAGCGATCTGTCGGTTGATGTTGATGGTGACTTTGATTAACTTCCAGCATGACGGGAAACAGCGGTCTGGATGCAGAGTAGATTCAGCGGAGACTGTGGATATTGCAGAGACGTTGGCTGCAGAGGCAGGCAAATCGGCGTTGATCGGCGTTTCGGAAAACTGTGACTGAACCGGAATGATGACGACAGGTTGCTGCGGTACGAGGACTCGGGGTGTATCTCCCAGGTATTCTCGAGCAAGTGAACGAATAAAATTCTTACGACCCGCGCGTTGTGTTCTTCGCGAACCGGATCCACGTTTCATTCACCCAGTCTTTCTGTACTTTCAGGCAATGTTCAGAAGGATAAGCGGCGGTCCGCTCTATCGCAACGTCGCAAAGCTGAGTTCTATACTCCTTCAAGGTGAACAAACGCAACCCAATTGTTGGAAGGAACACGTCGTAGAATTTGTAGTTTAAGAATAATGTTTTAACGTAAGAACTAGTATATTAAGTTTAGATTTAGTAATTATTGGAATAGGAAATAGTAGAACTGGTAAAAGAACTTGTAGATTGGATTTAGTAACTAAAGTAAAATATATTCTAAGCTAAAATGTACAAAAGTGAAATTATTCTAAGTTAGAACTAGTAAAATGGAAATAGCAACGCGTAGCCTAGACCCCACATTGAGGCGGCTTGAGATGGAAGATCGATGTTAACTCTAGAAGCCCGAGGACTCGAATGTGTCTCTCGAGGCGCGTCTGGGACCTCCTCGGTTCGCGAGGCGCTACGGTCGCAGGCGCTCGTGGTAGGGTGCGCGCGGTCCAGCGAGTGGGGACTCGCGGCGCGTGGTGGGGCTAGCGGCTCGTGCCGATAGCCTGGGCGCATCTAGCGTCTAATCTTAGGAATAAGAACTTAGAATTACATGTGTGTTGTGGTGTGTTACAATTCGTGTCGAGTACTTATATCTATGAGTATTATAGACTTATTCTAGAAATAGTACGTAGGTTCAGGCAACGTAGATTCCCTGAACTGGAAAAGTCCCCATTGCGGCGACGGACTGCGGCTTCTTCTCTCTGTTGGGCGGAATTCCTGATGAGAGGGCGATAAGGTTGCTCGTAGATGCGAGCGAGACAGCGGACCTTGCAGGTACGTCTGAGTGCGTGCGGACGTGCGCGCGCGAATCTGCTGATTGCCGATAATTCAGGCAAGTATTGCAGGTTGCTTGTGTCCAGGGGTCGATGCTGGAGGTTACGAGGATGCTGACGTATGTAATGGGTGGCAGGCGCTACGCCTGACGTCACACTAGGAAATAGCGCTGGCAGATGTCTACGTATCGAAGCATTAGAGTTCTAATGCATCTTAAATCGCGATATCGCATCTCATTTCTATGTTTCATGATAAGATATAATATTCATTGTGCAGTGTTATGTATACCTCGTATTCACTTCAAAAGAATGTAAATGCGACACTTCCTTGCTAGGAAATATCGTTTACAGATGTCTACGTATCGTAGCATTAGAGTTCTAATGCTTCTCAAAACGCGATATCGCATCTCATTCCTATGTTTCATGATAAGATATAATTTTCATTGTGCAGTGTTATGTATATCTCGTCTACACATCAAATGAATGTAAATGCGACACTTCCATGCTAGGAAATAGCGTCTGCTGTTGTCTACTTGTCGAAGCAATAGAGTTCTAATGCTCCTTAAAACGCGATATCGCATATCACTTCTATGTCTCACGATAAGATATAGCATTCATTGTGCAGTGTTATGTATACCTCGTTTTCTCTTCAAAAGAATGTAAATGTGACACTTCCTTGCTAGGAAATAGCGTTTGCAGATGTCTACGTATCGTAGCAATAGGGTTCCAATGCTTCTTAAAACGCGATATCGCATTTCATTTCTATGTTTCATGATAAGATATAATATTCATTGCGAAGTGACATGTATACTTCGTATTCACTTCAGAAGAACGCAAATGCGACACTTTCTTGCTAGGAAGTAGCGTTTGCAGATGTCTACGTATCGAAGCATTAGAGTTCTAGTGCTTCTCAAAACGCGATATCGCAGCACATTTCTATGTCTCATGGTAAGATATAATATTCACTGCGAAGTGTTATGTATTCCTCGACTACACTTCAAATGAATGTAAATGAGACACCCCCTTTCTAGGAAATAGCGTTTCCAGATGTCTGCGTATCGAAGCAATAGAGTTCTAATGCTCCTTAAACAGCGATATCGCATCTCATTCCTATGTTTCATGATAAGATATAATATTCATTGTGAAATGTTATGCCTACTCCGTATGCACCTCAAAAGAATGTAAGTGCGACACTTCCTTCCTGGGAAATAGCGTTTACAGATGTCTACGTATCGTAGCAATGGAGTTCTAATGCTTCTTAAAGCGCGACATCGCATCCCATTAATATGTCTCGTGATAAGATATGATATTCATTGCGAAGTATTATGTATTCCTCGTCGACACTTCAAATGAATGTAAATGCGACACTCCCTTGCTAGGAAATAGCGATGTGAGATGTCTACGTATCGAAGCAACAGAGTTCTAACGCTTCCTAAAACGAGATATCGCATCTCATTTCTATGTTTTATGATAAGATATAATATCCATTGCGGAGTGTCATGTATACTTCGTATTCACTTCAAAAGAATGTACATGCGACACTTTCTTGCTAGGAAGTAGCGTTTGCAGATGTCTACGTATCGAAGCATTAGAGTTCTAATGCTTCTCAAAACGCGATATCGCAGCACATTTCTATGTCTCATGGTAAGATATAATATTCACTGCGAAGTGTTATGTATTCCTCGACTACACTTCAAATGAATGTAAATGAGACACCCCCTTTCTAGGAAATAGCGTTTCCAGATGTCTGCGTATCGAAGCAATAGAGTTCTAATGCTCCTTAAACAGCGATATCGCATCTCATTCCTATGTTTCATGATAAGAGATAATATTCATTGTGAAATGTTATGTCTACTCCGTATGCACCTCAAAAGAATGTAAGTGCGACACTTCCTTCCTGGGAAATAGCGTTTACAGATGTCTACGTATCGTAGCAATGGAGTTCTAATGCTTCTTAAAGCGCGACATCGCATCCCATTAATATGTCTCGTGATAAGATATGATATTCATTGCGAAGTATTATGTATTCCTCGTCGACACTTCAAATGAATGTAAATGCGACACTCCCTTGCTAGGAAATAGCGATGTGAGATGTCTACGTATCGAAGCAACAGAGTTCTAACGCTTCCTAAAACGAGATATCGCATCTCATTTCTATGTTTTATGATAAGATATAATATCCATTGCGGAGTGTCATGTATACTTCGTATTCACTTCAAAAGAATGTACATGCGACACTTTCTTGCTAGGAAGTAGCGTTTGCAGATGTCTACGTATCGAAGCATTAGAGTTCTAATGCTTCTCAAAACGCGATATCGCAGCACATTTCTATGTCTCATGGTAAGATATAATATTCACTGCGAAGTGTTATGTATTCCTCGACTACACTTCAAATGAATGTAAATGAGACACCCCCTTTCTAGGAAATAGCGTTTCCAGATGTCTGCGTATCGAAGCAATAGAGTTCTAATGCTCCTTAAACAGCGATATCGCATCTCATTCCTATGTTTCATGATAAGAGATAATATTCATTGTGAAATGTTATGTCTACTCCGTATGCACCTCAAAAGAATGTAAGTGCGACACTTCCTTCCTGGGAAATAGCGCTTACAGATGTCTACGTATCGTAGCAATGGAGTTCTAATGCTTCTTAAAGCGCGACATCGCATCCCATTAATATGTCTCGTGATAAGATATGATATTCATTGCGAAGTATTATGTATTCCTCGTCGACACTTCAAATGAATGTAAATGCGACACTCCCTTGCTAGGAAATAGCCATGTGAGATGTCTACGTATCGAAGCAACAGAGTTCTAACGCTTCCTAAAACGAGATATCGCATCTCATTTCTATGTTTTATGATAAGATATAATATCCATTGCGGAGTGTCATGTATACTTCGTATTCACTTCAAAAGAATGTACATGCGACACTTCCTAGCTAGGAAGTTGCGTTTGCAGATGTCTACGTATCGAAGCAATAGAGTTGTAATGCTGCTTAAATCGCGATATCGCATCTCATTCCTATGTTTCGAGATAAGATATAATATTCATTGCGAAGTGTCATGTATACCTCGTAATCACTTCAAAAGAATGTAAATACGACACTTCCCTGCTAGGAAATAGCGTTTCCAGATGTCTACGAATCGAAGCAATAGAGTTCTAATGCTTCTTAATTCGAGATATCGCACCTCATTTCAACGTTTCATGACAAGATATAATATTCATTGCGAAGCGTTATGTATTCCTCGTCCACACTTCAAATGAATGTAAATGCGTCACTTGCTTTCTAGGAAATTACGTTTCCAGATGTGTACGTATCGAAGCAATAGAGTTCAAATGTTTCTCAAAACGCGATATCGCATCTCATTTCTATGTTTCATGATAAGATATAATATTCACTTCGAAATGTCATGTATACCTCGCGTACACTTCAAATGAATGTAAGTGCGACACTGCCTTGTTAGGTGGTAGCGTTTGCAGTTGTCTGCGTATCGTAGTAATGGAGTTCTAATGCTTCTTAAAACGAGATGTCGCATTTCAATTCTATGTTTCGCGATAAGATATAGTATTCATTGTGCAGTGCTATGTATACCTCGCATACACTTCAAATGAATGTAAATGCGACACTTCCTTGCTAGGAAATGGCGATGGCAGATGTCTACGTATCGAAGCAACAGAGTTCTAATGCTTCTTAAAACGAGATATCGCATCTCATTTCTATGTTTTATGATAAGATATAATATTCATTGCGGAGTGTCATGTATACCTCGTATTCACTTCAATAGAATGTAAATGCGACACTTCCTTGCTAGGAAATAGCGTCTGCAGATGTCTACGTATCGTAGCAATAGAGTTCTAGTGCTTTTTAAATCGCGACATCGCATCTCATTTCTAAGTTTCATGATAAGATATAATATTCATTGTGGATTGTTATGTATACCTCGTATTCACCTCAACAGATTGTAAATGCGACACTTCACTGGGAAGTAGCGTTTGCAGATGTCTACGTATCGAAGCAATGGAGATCTAATGCTTCTTAAATCGCGATATCGCATCTTATTTCTATGTTTCATGATAAGGTACAATATTCATTGCGAAGTGGCATGAATACCTCGCATTCTCTTCAAAAGAATGTAAATGCGACACATCCTTGATAGGAAATAGCGTTTCCAGATATCTACGTATCGTAGCAATAGAGTTTTAATGCTTCTCAAAACGCGATACCGCATCTCATTTCTATGTTTCACGATAAGATATAATATTCATTGCGTAGTGTCATGTATACCCTGTATTCAATTCAAAAGAATGTAAATGCGACACATCCTTGCTATTAAATAGCTTTTGCAGATGTCTACGTATCTTAGCAATAGAGTTCCAATCCTTTTTAAATCGCGATATCGCATCTCATTTCTATGCTTCATGATAAGATATAATACGCATTGTGGAGTGTTATGTATACCTTGTATTCCCTTCAATGGAATGTAAATGCGACACTTCCTTGCTAGGAAATTGCGATTCCAGATGTCTACGTATCGAAACAATAGTGTTCTAATGCTTCGTAAAACGCGATATCACATCTCATTTCTAGGTCTCATGATAAGATATAATATTCATTGTGCAGTGATATGTATACCTCGTACTCACTACAAAATAATGTAAATGCGACCTTTCCTCGCTAGGAAATAGCGATTGCAGATGTCTCCGTATCGAAGCAATAGAGTTCTAATGCTTCTTAAAACGCGAAATCGCATCTTATTTCTATGTTTCATGATAAGGTACAATATTCATTGCGAAGTGTCATGTATACCTCGTATACACTTCATATGAATGTAAATGCGACACTTCCTTGCTAGGATATAGCGTTTACAGATGTGTACTTATCGAGGCAATAGAGTTCTAATGCTTCTTAACACATTGAGGACGGGGCGCTGCGCGTTCAACACGCCCTCACGGATCGCAGATTTTCGAACGCTCCAAAAACATGCTTGGCATGTGACAGGAAGTGCATACGCATTTTACTTAATTTGCATTTAGTATTTTTAAATAATAGTATACATATGGTTCATATATGTGTATATCTGTTTTCATTACATCTATGCGTCATTTCGCTGCTTTTATAGAGGGCTAATTCATAAAATAAATTTTTGTTATCAATTATCAGTAACAGGTTGATTGAAAATATAGATAGTACTCAAAAAACTGTTACCTTCCAATTTTAAAACACGAAGTTTGAAAATCTAAAATGCAGATTAATGAAACACTTTATAAGATACGATACGTACGACGATCCGCACAGATCAGCCGGCAATGGCTATTGTCACGTCACGGGTCGCGAAAACTTATCATTTACCGGGAGCGACACGCAGCCTCGAACGGTTCGGCTCGCGGAATTGCAACGAAGACCGAGTTCTTTCTGGCTCGCGAAACACGTATCAAAAGGCACGAACGGGGATAAGAAAATATGACCTTACCTTTGATGTCTTGACAGCTGCTAATTTTTAGTACCCTTGTTGCAGGTATCGTCGTCGGCACGGATCGCCCTCAGGTATAATCCCTGCGTACGGTCGGTGAGGTGTGATTGTCAGCGGGAGGAGTACCCAGGTGGGCTGACCTCGGGAATGGATCGGCTCGATCAAGCGGATCGGCGATGGATGCGGCGGTGCGGGACGGCTGTCCGATCGGCGTGCGGCGGAAGATGAGACGTTGCAGTGGTATATGCACACGGCTGTACCAACGTATCCGCGCACAAGTGAACGCAAGAAGTTCTTCCTTCCCGCGCGACGAGTTTGTTTAGTTGTACCGGAATGACGCATTCAAGTCGGTTTCCAAAAGTCCAGATACGGGTCCACTAAGCGTCGGTCCGCTCTAGTTTACCGGTCCAGAAATATGGAAAATCGACGAGTGTCCTTGCTCTAGCCTCGCTGTGGGTCGATGCAGCTAAGCGGCGGTCGGCTATAACTGATCGATTACCAAGTTTGACTAAAGTTCGGAGCTTGTGAATGTTCTTGAAGACGCGTGAACTCGTGGAAGACTTCGCAATGAATGAATTTATAATAATAATGAGGCAAGGAATATTTAGAATGATGAGAATTGTAGTACTGGTAAACATAAAGTATATTCTAAATAAAACTAAGCTTACACTGATACTTCCCTATGCTAAAGTTGACTAAGTACTAGGATACGATAATTAGAGTTTAGAATAAGGACTTGAATTGAATTAGAGTTTAAGTTGAAATAGTAAGATTGGATTATGATAAAGGAGTGCTCGCTTGGAGCGGATGACTCGTACTGACTATCAGCTCGCGGGCCCGCGACCTCCTCGGATCGCGGGGCGCGCGAGTCGCAGGTCCCCAGAGTGGGGCGGACGCTCGGCCCACGGAGTGGGGTGGACGGTCGTGGTAGTGCGCGCGCGTTCAGCGTGAGCCGCGCGCGTCGGGCGCTGCGCTTACTTCTTATTACGATTAATTATGATCTTAAAAATTAGAATAACACATGAAACGCCTTATGCTAGGTTGTGTGTGCTGTGTCGTGTGCGTACATGGAATGCCGTGTGCTTAAGTTCTAGGATTCGCTTAATTATAATTATAATGGTATGCAAAGTATGGGTACGGGTGCGTAACGGCGGGCGACTCTTCCTGATACGTAGAATGGTCCTCGTGCGGAGGCTGTGCCTCGGTCGTGCTCCAGCTGTCTGGAAGGCACGCGTCGTAGCGCGGTCGTGTGGCCCAACTCCTGGTTGCGGGGGTGGCTGCCTTAGCTCGGCGATCGTATACTCGGTAAGCTCGTCTTTGTGGTGGCGACAGGCGATGCGTGTGGCTCTGCCGGGCGGTGAAGGAGGTACCGCGAGGTTCGGCGGACGTTACACAATAATGACTGTTTCTTCTTAAATTTAAGGAATGATTCAGTTGTTTCGCTTTGGTTTCGGAATGCTAGAGACTTCGACACCATCGTAACGTAACAGAAACATTTGCAGCTCCTTGCTCAGTTGCCGACTGAATAAAAAAAACGTGAAAACGAGATATATCGTGACCCGTTCGCAACGTTTAGTTTTCTAAAAACGAGATACCTCGTCAACCGTCCGCAATGTGTTAAAACGCGATATCGCATCTCATTTCTATGTTTCATGTTAAGATATAATATTCATTGCGTAGTGTCATGTATATCTCGCATACACTTCAAAAGAACGAAAATGAGACACTTCCTTGCTAGGAAGTAGCGCTTCCAGAAGTCTACGTATCGAAGCAAGAGAGTTCTAATGCTTCTTAAAACGCGACATCGCATCCCATTTCTATGTTTTGTGACATGACATAATATTCATTGCGAAGTGTTATGTATACCTCGTCTGCAGTACAAAAGATTGTAAATGCCACACTTCCTCGAATACCTCGTCTGCACTTAAAAAGATTGTAAATACCACACTTCCTTGCTAGGAAATAGCGTTTCCAGATATCCACGTATCGAAGCAATAGAGTTCTCATGCTTCATAAAACGGGATACAGCAACCCATTTCAATGTTTCATTATAAGATATAATATTCGTTGCGAAGTGTTATGTATACCTCGTCTACACTTCAAAAGAATGCAAATGTCACCCTTCCTCGCTAGGAAATAGCGCTTCCAGATGTCTACGTATCTAAACAGTAGATTTCTAATGCTTCTTTTAACGTGGTATCGCATATCAATACTATGTTTCATGATAACGTATAATGTTCATTGCGAAGTGTTATGTATACCTCGTCTACACTTCAAACGAATGTAAATGCGACACTTCCTTGCTAGGAAATAGCGTTTGCAGATGTCTACGTATCGAAGCAATAGAGTTCTAATGCTTCTTAAAACGAGATATCGCAGCTCATTTCTATGTTTCATGATAAGATATAATATTCATTGCGAAGTGTCACCAATACCTCGTATTCATTTCGAATGAATGTAAATGCTACACTTCCTTGCTAGGAAATAGCGTTTGCAGATGTCTACACATCGAGGCAATAGAGTTCTAATGCTTCTTAAAACGCGTTATCGCATCTCATTTCTATGTTTCATGATAAGATACAATATTCATTGCGAAGTGTCATGTGTACTTGGCATACACTTCAATTGAATGTAAATGCGACACTTCTTTTCTAGGAAATAGCGGTTGCAGATGTCTACGTATCGTAGCATTAGGGTTCTAATGCTGCTCAAAACGCGATATCGCATCTCATTTCTATGTTTTATGATAAGATGTAATATTCATTGTGTAGTGTTATGTATACCTCGTATTCACTTCAAAAGAATATAAGTGCGACGCTTCCTTGCTATTGAATAGCGTTTGCAGATGTCTACGTACCGTAGCAATAGATTTCTAATGCTTTTTAAATCCCGATATCGCATCTCATTTCTATGTTTCATGCGAAGATATAACATTCATTGTGGAGTGTTCTCTATACCTCGTATTCACTTCAAATGAATGTAAATGCGACACATCCTACCTAGGAAATAGCGTTTGTAGAGGTCTCCGTATCGTAGCAATAGAGTTCTAATCCTTCTTAGAACGCGATATCGCACCTTATTACTATGTTTCATGTTAAGATACAATATTCATTGCGAAGTGTCATGTATATCTCGCATACACTTCAAATGAATGTAAATGTGATACTTCCTCGCTAGGTAATAGCGATGCCAGATGTCTACGTATCGAAGCAATAGAGTTCTAATGCTTCTTAAACCGCGATGAGGCATTTCATTTCTATGTTTCGTGATAAGGTACAACAATCATCGTGGAGTGTTATGTATACCCCGTATTCACATCAAAAGAATGTAATTGCGACACTTCCTTCCCACGAAATAGCGTTTGCAGATGTCTACGTATCGAAGCAATAGAATTCTAACGCTTCTTAAAACGCGATATCGCATCTCATTTCAATGTTTCATGATAAGATATAATATTCATTGTGGAGTGTTACGTTAACCTCGTATTCACTTCAAAAGAATGTAAATGTGACATTTCCATGCTAGGAAATAGTGTTTGCAGATATCTACGTATCGTAGCAATAGAGTTATAATGCTTTTTAAAACGCGATATCGCATCTCATTTCTATGGTTCATGATAAGATAAATATTCGTTGGGAAGTGTTATGTATACCACGAATTCACTTCAAAAGGATGTAAATGCGACTCTTCCTTGCCAGAAAATGGCGTTTCCAGATATCTACGTATCGCAGCAATAGAGTCCTAATGCTTCTTAAAACGCCATATCGCATCTCATTTCTATGTTTCATAATAAGATATAATATTCATTGCGAAGTGTCATGTATACCTCGCATACACTTCAAATGAATGTAAATGCGACACTTCCTTGCTAGGAAATAGGGTTTCAAGATGTCTACGTATCGAAACAATACAGTTCTAATGCTTCGTAAAACGAGATGTCGCATCTCATTTCTAAGCTTCGTGATAGGATATAATATTCATTGCGAAGTGTCATGTATACCTCGTATTCACTTTAAAAGAGTGTACATGCGACACCTCCATGCCAGGAAATAGCGTTTGCAGATGTCTACGTAACGTAGCAATAAAGTTCTAATGCTTCTTAAGACGTGATATCGCACCTCACTTCTATGTTTCATGATAAGAGATAATATTCATTGCGAAGTGTCATGTACACCTCGAATTCTCTTCAAAAGAATGTAAATGCGACACTTCATTGCTAGGAAGTCGCGTTTGCAGATATCTACGAATCGAAGCAATAGTGTTCTAATGCTTCGTAAAACACGATATCGCATCTCCTTTCTATTTTTCATGATATGATATAATATTCATTGCGAAGTGTTATGTATACATCGCATACACTTCATATGAATGTAAATGCGACACATCCTTGCTAGGAAGTAGCGTTTGCAGATGTCTACGTATCGTAGCAATAGAGTTCTAACGATTCCTAATTCGCCATATCGCATCTCATTTCTATGTTTCGTGATAAGATATAATATTCATTGCGAAGTGTCATGTATACCACGTATTCACTTCAAAAGAGTGTAAATGCGATACTTCCTTGCTAGGAAATAGCGTTTCAAGATGTCTACGTATCGAAACAATACAGTTCTAATGCTTCGTAAAACGAGATGTCGCATCTCATTTCTAAGTTTCGTGTTAAGATATAATATTCATTGCGAAGTGTCATGTATACCTCGTATTCACTTTAAAAGAATGTAAATGCGACACCTCCATGCCAGGAAATAGCGTTTGCAGATGTCTCCGTTTCGAAGCAATAGAGTTCTAATGCTTCTTAGAACGAGATGTCGCATATGATTTCTATGTTTCATGATAAGATATAATATTAATTGCGAAGTATCATGTATACTTCGTATTCACTTCAAAAGAATGTAAATGCGACACTTCCCTGCTATTATATAGCGTTTGCAGATGACTACACACCGTAGCAGTAGAGTTCTAAAGCTTCTTAAAACAAGATATCGCACCTCATTTCCATGTTTCATGATAATATATAATATTCATTGCGAAGTGTCAAGAATACATCGTATTCACTTCAAAAGAATGTAAATGCGACACTTCATTACTAGGAAGTAGCGTTTGCAAATGTCTACTTATCGAAGCAATAGATTTCTAATGCTTCTTAAAACGAGATGTCGCATCTCATATCTATGTTTCATGATAAGATATAATATTCATTGCGAAGTGTCATGTATACCACGTATTCACTACAAAAGAATGTAAATGCGACACTTCATTGCTAGGAAGTAGCGTTTGCAGATGTCTACTTATCGAAGCAATAGATTTCTAATGCTTCTTAAAACGAGATGTCGCATCTCATATCTATGTTTCATGATAAGATATATTATTCATTGCGAAGTGTCATGTATACCTCGTATTCACTTCAAAAGAATGTAATGCGACAATTCCTTACCAGGAAATACCGTTTGCAGATGTCTCCGTATCGAAGCAATAGAGTTCTAATGCTTCTAAAAACGAGATGTCGCATCTCATTTCTTTGTTTCATGATAGGATATAATATTCATTGCGAAGTGTCATGTATACCACGTATTCACTTCAAAAGAGTGTAAATGCGATACTTCCTTACTAGGAAATAGAGTTTGCAAATGTCTACGTATCGTAGCAATAGAGTTCTAACGATTCTTAATTCGCCATATCGCATCTCATTTCTATGTTTCATGATAAGATATAATATTCATTGCGAAGTGTCATGTATACCACGTATTCACTTCAAAAGAGTGTAAATGCCATACTTCCTTGCTAGGAAATAGGGTTTCAAGATGTCTACGTATCGAAACAATACAGTTCTAATGCTTCGTAAAACGAGATGTCGCATCTCATTTCTAAGCTTCGTGATAAGATATAATATTCATTGCGAAGTGTCATGTATACCTCGTATTCACTTTAAAAGAGTGTACATGCGACACCTCCATGCCAGGAAATAGCGTTTGCAGATGTCTACGTAACGTAGCAATAAAGTTCTAATGCTTCTTAAGACGTGATATCGCACCTCACTTCTATGTTTCATGATAAGAGATAATATTCATTGCGAAGTGTCATGTACACCTCGAATTCACTTCAAAAGAATGCAAATGCGACACTTCATTGCTAGGAAGTCGCGTTTGCAGATATCTACGAATCGAAGCAATAGTGTTCTAATGCTTCGTAAAACACGATATCGCATCTCCTTTCTATTTTTCATGATATGATATAATATTCATTGCGAAGTGTTATGTATACATCGCATACACTTCATATGAATGTAAATGCGACACATCCTTGCTAGGAAGTAGCGTTTGCAGATGTCTACGTATCGTAGCAATAGAGTTCTAACGATTCCTAATTCGCCATATCGCATCTCATTTCTATGTTTCGTGATAAGATATAATATTCATTGCGAAGTGTCATGTATACCACGTATTCACTTCAAAAGAGTGTAAATGCGATACTTCCTTGCTAGGAAATAGCGTTTCAAGATGTCTACGTATCGAAACAATACAGTTCTAATGCTTCGTAAAACGAGATGTCGCATCTCATTTCTAAGTTTCGTGTTAAGATATAATATTCATTGCGAAGTGTCATGTATACCTCGTATTCACTTTAAAAGAATGTAAATGCGACACCTCCATGCCAGGAAATAGCCTTTGCAGATGTCTCCGTTTCGAAGCAATAGAGTTCTAATGCTTCTTAGAACGAGATGTCGCATCTGATTTCTATGTTTCATGATAAGATATAATATTAATTGCGAAGTATCATGTATACTTCGTATTCACTTCAAAAGAATGTAAATGCGACACTTCCCTGCTATTATATAGCGTTTGCAGATGACTACACACCGTAGCAGTAGAGTTCTAAAGCTTCTTAAAACAAGATATCGCACCTCATTTCCATGTTTCATGATAATATATAATATTCATTGCGAAGTGTCATGAATACATCGTATTCACTTCAAAAGAATGTAAATGCGACACTTCATTACTAGGAAGTAGCGTTTGCAAATGTCTACTTATCGAAGCAATAGATTTCTAATGCTTCTTAAAACGAGATGTCGCATCCCATATCTATGTTTCATGATAAGATATAATATTCATTGCGAAGTGTCATGTATACCACGTATTCACTACAAAAGAATGTAAATGCGACACTTCATTGCTAGGAAGTAGCGTTGGCAGATGTCTACTTATCGAAGCAATAGGTTTCTAATGCTACTTAAAACTCGATATCGCATCTCACTTCTATGCTTCATGATAGGATATAATATTCATTGCGAAGTGTCATGTATACCTCGCATTAACGTCAAAAGTATGTAAATGCGACACTTCCATGCTAGGAAATAGCGTTCGCAGATGTCTACGTATCGTAGCAAAAGTGTTCTAGAGCTTCTTAAAGCTCGATGCCGCATCTCATTTCTATGTTTCACGATAACATATGATATTCATTGTGGAGTGTTACGTATACCTCGTATTCACATCAAAATGAAGTAAGTGCGACACTTCCTTGCTAGGAATTAGAGTTTGCAGATGTCTACGTATCGAAGCAATGGAATTCTAATGCGTCTTTAATCGCGATATCGCATCTCATTTCTATGTTTCATGATAAGAGATAATATTCATAATGCAATGTTATGTATACATCTCATTCACTTCAAAAGAATTTAAATGCGACAATTCCTTGCTAGGATATGGCGTTTGCAGATGTCTACGTATCGTAGCATTAGAGTTCTAATGCTTCTTAATAGGAGATATCGCTTCACATTTCTATGTTTCATGATAAGGTATAATATTTATAGCGAAGTGTCATGTATACCTCGTATTCACTTCAAAAGTGTTAAAATGCACCACTTCCATGCTAGGAAGTTGCGTTTGCAGATGCCTACGTATCGAAGCAATAGATTTCTAATGCTTCTTAAATCGCGATTTCGCATCTCATTTCTATGTCTCATGATGAGATATAATATTCATTGCGAAGTGGCATGTATACCTCGCGTACACTTCAAATGGATGTAAATGCGACACTACCTTTCTAGGAAATAGAGTTTGCAGATGTCAACGTATCGAAGCAATAGAATTGTAATGCTTCTTAAATCGCGATATCGCATCTCATTCCTATGTTTCGAGATAAGATATAATAATCATTGTGCAGTGTTATGTATACCTCGTATTCACTTCAATTGAATATAAATGCGACACTTCCTAGCTAGGAAGTTGCGTTTGCAGATGTCTACGTATCGAAGCAATAGAGTTGTAATGCTGCTTAAATCGCGATATCGCATCTCATTCCTATGTTTCGAGATAAGATATAATATTCATTGCGAAGTGTCATGTATACCTCGTAATCACTTCAAAAGAATGTAAATACGACACTTCCCTGCTAGGCAATAGCGTTTCCAGATGTCTACGAATCGAAGCAATAGAGTTCTAATGCTTCTTAATTCGAGATATCACACCTCATTTCAACGTTTCATGACAAGATATAATATTCATTGCGAAGCGTTATGTATTCCTCGTCCACACTTCAAATGAATGTAAATGCGTCACTTGCTTTCTAGGAAATTACGTTTCCAGATGTGTACGTATCGAAGCAATAGAGTTCAAATGTTTCTCAAAACGCGATATCGCATCTCATTTCTATGTTTCATGATAAGATATAATATTCACTTCGAAATGTCATGTATACCTCGCGTACACTTCAAATGAATGTAAGTGCGACACTGCCTTGTTAGGTGGTAGCGTTTGCAGTTGTCTGGGTATCGTAGTAATGGAGTTCTAATGCTTCTTAAAACGAGATGTCGCATTTCAATTCTATGTTTCGCGATAAGATATAGTATTCATTGTGCAGTGCTATGTATACCTCGCATACACTTCAAATGAATGTAAATGCGACACATCCTTGATAGGAAATAGCGTTTCCAGATATCTACGTATCGTAGCAATAGAGTTCTAATGCTTCTTAAAACGAGATATCGCATCTCATTTCTATGTTTTATGATAAGATATAATATTCATTGCGGAGTGTCATGTATACCTCGTATTCACTTCAATAGAATGTAAATGCGACACTTCCTTGCTAGGAAATAGCGTCTGCAGATGTCTACGTATCGTAGCAATAGAGTTCTAGTGCTTTTTAAATCGCGACATCGCATCTCATTTCTAAGTTTCATGATAAGATATAATATTCATTGTGGATTGTTATGTATACCTCGTATTCACCTCAACAGATTGTAAATGCGACACTTCACTGGGAAGTAGCGTTTGCAGATGTCTACGTATCGAAGCAATGGAGATCTAATGCTTCTTAAATCGCGATATCGCATCTTATTTCTATGTTTCATGATAAGGTACAATATTCATTGCGAAGTGGCATGAATACCTCGCATTCTCTTCAAAAGAATGTAAATGCGACACATCCTTGATAGGAAATAGCGTTTCCAGATATCTACGTATCGTAGCAATAGAGTTTTAATGCTTCTCAAAACGCGATACCGCATCTCATTTCTATGTTTCACGATAAGATATAATATTCATTGCGTAGTGTCATGTATACCCTGTATTCAATTCAAAAGAATGTAAATGCGACACATCCTTGCTATTAAATAGCTTTTGCAGATGTCTACGTATCTTAGCAATAGAGTTCCAATCCTTTTTAAATCGCGATATCGCATCTCATTTCTATGCTTCATGATAAGATATAATACGCATTGTGGAGTGTTATGTATACCTTGTATTCCCTTCAATGGAATGTAAATGCGACACTTCCTTGCTAGGAAATTGCGATTCCAGATGTCTACGTATCGAAACAATAGTGTTCTAATGCTTCGTAAAACGCGATATCACATCTCATTTCTAGGTCTCATGATAAGATATAATATTCATTGTGCAGTGATATGTATACCTCGTACTCACTACAAAATAATGTAAATGCGACCTTTCCTCGCTAGGAAATAGCGATTGCAGATGTCTCCGTATCGAAGCAATAGAGTTCTAATGCTTCTTAAAACGCGAAATCGCATCTTATTTCTATGTTTCATGATAAGGTACAATATTCATTGCGAAGTGTCATGTATACCTCGTATACACTTCATATGAATGTAAATGCGACACTTCCTTGCTAGGATATAGCGTTTACAGATGTGTACTTATCGAGGCAATAGAGTTCTAATGCTTCTTAACACATTGAGGACGGGGCGCTGCGCGTTCAACACGCCCTCACGGATCGCAGATTTTCGAACGCTCCAAAAACATGCTTGGCATGTGACAGGAAGTGCATACGCATTTTACTTAATTTGCATTTAGTATTTTTAAATAATAGTATACATATGGTTCATATATGTGTATATCTGTTTTCATTACATCTATGCGTCATTTCGCTGCTTTTATAGAGGGCTAATTCATAAAATAAATTTTTGTTATCAATTATCAGTAACAGGTTGATTGAAAATATAGATAGTACTCAAAAAACTGTTACCTTCCAATTTTAAAACACGAAGTTTGAAAATCTAAAATGCAGATTAATGAAACACTTTATAAGATACGATACGTACGACGATCCGCACAGATCAGCCGGCAATGGCTATTGTCACGTCACGGGTCGCGAAAACTTATCATTTACCGGGAGCGACACGCAGCCTCGAACGGTTCGGCTCGCGGAATTGCAACGAAGACCGAGTTCTTTCTGGCTCGCGAAACACGTATCAAAAGGCACGAACGGGGATAAGAAAATATGACCTTACCTTTGATGTCTTGACAGCTGCTAATTTTTAGTACCCTTGTTGCAGGTATCGTCGTCGGCACGGATCGCCCTCAGGTATAATCCCTGCGTACGGTCGGTGAGGTGTGATTGTCAGCGGGAGGAGTACCCAGGTGGGCTGACCTCGGGAATGGATCGGCTCGATCAAGCGGATCGGCGATGGATGCGGCGGTGCGGGACGGCTGTCCGATCGGCGTGCGGCGGAAGATGAGACGTTGCAGTGGTATATGCACACGGCTGTACCAACGTATCCGCGCACAAGTGAACGCAAGAAGTTCTTCCTTCCCGCGCGACGAGTTTGTTTAGTTGTACCGGAATGACGCATTCAAGTCGGTTTCCAAAAGTCCAGATACGGGTCCACTAAGCGTCGGTCCGCTCTAGTTTACCGGTCCAGAAATATGGAAAATCGACGAGTGTCCTTGCTCTAGCCTCGCTGTGGGTCGATGCAGCTAAGCGGCGGTCGGCTATAACTGATCGATTACCAAGTTTGACTAAAGTTCGGAGCTTGTGAATGTTCTTGAAGACGCGTGAACTCGTGGAAGACTTCGCAATGAATGAATTTATAATAATAATGAGGCAAGGAATATTTAGAATGATGAGAATTGTAGTACTGGTAAACATAAAGTATATTCTAAATAAAACTAAGCTTACACTGATACTTCCCTATGCTAAAGTTGACTAAGTACTAGGATACGATAATTAGAGTTTAGAATAAGGACTTGAATTGAATTAGAGTTTAAGTTGAAATAGTAAGATTGGATTATGATAAAGGAGTGCTCGCTTGGAGCGGATGACTCGTACTGACTATCAGCTCGCGGGCCCGCGACCTCCTCGGATCGCGGGGCGCGCGAGTCGCAGGTCCCCAGAGTGGGGCGGACGCTCGGCCCACGGAGTGGGGTGGACGGTCGTGGTAGTGCGCGCGCGTTCAGCGTGAGCCGCGCGCGTCGGGCGCTGCGCTTACTTCTTATTACGATTAATTATGATCTTAAAAATTAGAATAACACATGAAACGCCTTATGCTAGGTTGTGTGTGCTGTGTCGTGTGCGTACATGGAATGCCGTGTGCTTAAGTTCTAGGATTCGCTTAATTATAATTATAATGGTATGCAAAGTATGGGTACGGGTGCGTAACGGCGGGCGACTCTTCCTGATACGTAGAATGGTCCTCGTGCGGAGGCTGTGCCTCGGTCGTGCTCCAGCTGTCTGGAAGGCACGCGTCGTAGCGCGGTCGTGTGGCCCAACTCCTGGTTGCGGGGGTGGCTGCCTTAGCTCGGCGATCGTATACTCGGTAAGCTCGTCTTTGTGGTGGCGACAGGCGATGCGTGTGGCTCTGCCGGGCGGTGAAGGAGGTACCGCGAGGTTCGGCGGACGTTACACAATAATGACTGTTTCTTCTTAAATTTAAGGAATGATTCAGTTGTTTCGCTTTGGTTTCGGAATGCTAGAGACTTCGACACCATCGTAACGTAACAGAAACATTTGCAGCTCCTTGCTCAGTTGCCGACTGAATAAAAAAAACGTGAAAACGAGATATATCGTGACCCGTTCGCAACGTTTAGTTTTCTAAAAACGAGATACCTCGTCAACCGTCCGCAATGTGTTAAAACGCGATATCGCATCTCATTTCTATGTTTCATGTTAAGATATAATATTCATTGCGTAGTGTCATGTATATCTCGCATACACTTCAAAAGAACGAAAATGAGACACTTCCTTGCTAGGAAGTAGCGCTTCCAGAAGTCTACGTATCGAAGCAAGAGAGTTCTAATGCTTCTTAAAACGCGACATCGCATCCCATTTCTATGTTTTGTGACATGACATAATATTCATTGCGAAGTGTTATGTATACCTCGTCTGCAGTACAAAAGATTGTAAATGCCACACTTCCTCGAATACCTCGTCTGCACTTAAAAAGATTGTAAATACCACACTTCCTTGCTAGGAAATAGCGTTTCCAGATATCCACGTATCGAAGCAATAGAGTTCTCATGCTTCATAAAACGGGATACAGCAATCCATTTCAATGTTTCATTATAAGATATAATATTCGTTGCGAAGTGTTATGTATACCTCGTCTACACTTCAAAAGAATGCAAATGTCACCCTTCCTCGCTAGGAAATAGCGCTTCCAGATGTCTACGTATCTAAACAGTAGATTTCTAATGCTTCTTTTAACGTGGTATCGCATATCAATACTATGTTTCATGATAACGTATAATGTTCATTGCGAAGTGTTATGTATACCTCGTCTACACTTCAAACGAATGTAAATGCGACACTTCCTTGCTAGGAAATAGCGTTTGCAGATGTCTACGTATCGAAGCAATAGAGTTCTAATGCTTCTTAAAACGAGATATCGCAGCTCATTTCTATGTTTCATGATAAGATATAATATTCATTGCGAAGTGTCACCAATACCTCGTATTCATTTCGAATGAATGTAAATGCTACACTTCCTTGCTAGGAAATAGCGTTTGCAGATGTCTACACATCGAGGCAATAGAGTTCTAATGCTTCTTAAAACGCGTTATCGCATCTCATTTCTATGTTTCATGATAAGATACAATATTCATTGCGAAGTGTCATGTGTACTTGGCATACACTTCAATTGAATGTAAATGCGACACTTCTTTTCTAGGAAATAGCGGTTGCAGATATCTACGTATCGTAGCAATAGAGTTCTAATGCTTCTTAAACCCGATATCGCATCTCATTTCTATGTTTCATGATAAGATATAATATTCATTTCGAAGTGTCATGTATACCTCGCATACACTTGAAATTAATGTAAATGCGACACTTCCTTGCCAGGAAGTATGCTTTTGCAGATGTTTACGTATCGAAGCAATAGATTTCTAATTCTTCTTAAATCGCGATATCGCATCTCACTTCCACGTTTCATGATAAGATATAATATTCGTTGCGAATTGTCATGCATTCCTCGTATACACACCAAATGAATGTAAATGCGACACGTCCTTGCTAGGAAATAGCGTTTGCAGATCTCTACGTATCGTAGCAATAGAGTTCTAATGCTTCTTAGAACGTGATATCGCATCTCATTTCTATGTTTCATGACAAGATATATTATTCGTTGCGAATTGTCATGCATTCCTCGTATACACATCAAATGAATGTAAATGCGACACGTCCTTGCTAGGAAATAGCGTTTGCAGATCTCTACGTATCGTAGCAATATAGAGTTCTAATGCTTCTTAGAACGCGATATCGCATCTCATTTCTATGTTTCATGATAAGATATAATATTCATTGCGAAGTGTTATGTATACCTCGTCTACGCTACAAATAAGTGTAAATGCGGCTCCTCCTTGCTAGGAAATAGCGTTCGCAGATGCCTTCGTATCGTAGCAATTGAGTTCTAATGCTTCTAAGAACGCCACATCGCATCTCATTTCTATGTTTCATGATAAGATATAATATTCATTGTGTAGTGTTATGTATTCCTCGTCTACACTTCAAAAGAATGTAATTGCTACACATCGTTGATAGGAAATAGCGTTTGCCCATGTCTGCGTATCGTAGCAATTGATTTCCACAGCTTCTCAAAACGCGATAGCGAATCTCAGTTCTATGTTTCATGATAAGATATATTATTAATTGCAAGTGACATGTATACCTCGTATTCGCTTCAAAAGAATGTAAATGCGACACTTCCTTGCAATTAAATAGCGTCTGCAGATGTCAACGTATCGTAGCAATTGAGATCTAATGCTTCTCAAAACGCGAAATCGCATCTCATTTCTATGTTTCATGATAAGATATAATATTCATTGCGAAGTTACATGTATACCTCGCATTCACTTCAGTAGAATGTAAATGCGACACTTCCATGCTATTAAATAGCGCTTGCAGATGTCTACGTATCGTAGCAATACAGTTCTAATGCTTCTTAAAACGCGATATCGCATCTCGCTTCTGTGTTTCACGATAAGATATAATATTCATTGCGAAGTGTCACTTATACCTCGCACACACTTTAAAAGAATGTAAATGCGACACTTCCTTGCTAGGAAATAGCGTTTGCAGATGCCTACGTACCGTAGCAATAGAGTTCTTATGCTTCTTAAAACGGGATATCGCATCTCACTTCTATGTTTCATGATAAGATATAATATTCATTGCGAATTGTCATGCATTCCTCGTATACACATCAAATGAATGTAAATGCGACACGTCCTTGCTAGGAAATAGCGTTTGCAGATCTCTACGTATCGTAGCAATAGAGTTCTAGTGCTTCTTAGAACGCGATATCGCATCTCATTTCTATGTTTCATGACAAGATATAATATTCATTGCGAAGTGTCATGTATACCTCGCATGCACTTCAAATGAATGTAAATGCGACATTTCCTTGCTAGGAAATAGCGTTTCCTGATCTCTACGTATCGAAGCAACAGGGTTCCAATGTTTCTTAAAACGCGAAATCGCATCTCATTTCTATGTTTCATGATAAGATATAATATTCATTGTGCAGTGTTATGTCTACTTCGTATTCACCTCAAAAGAATGTATTTGCGACACTTCCATGCTTCGAAATAGCGTTCGCAGGTGTCTACGTATCGTAGCAACTGAGTTCTAATGCTTCTTAAATCGCGATATCCCATCTCATACCTATGTTTCATGATAAGATACAATATACATTGTGCAGTGTTATGTATACCTCGTATTCGCTTCAAAAGAATGTAAGTGCGACACTTCCTTGCTTGGAAATAGCGTTGGCAGATGTATACGTATCGTAGCAACAGAATTCCAATGCTTTTTAAAACGCAATATCGCATGTCATTTCTATGTTCCATGATAAGATATAATATTCATTGCGAAATGCCATGAATACCTCACATACACTTCAAATGAATCTAAATGCGACACTTCCTTGCTAGGAAATAGCGTTGACAGATGTCTACGTACCGTAGCAATAGAGTTCTAATGCTTCTTAAATCGCGATATCGCATCTCATTTCTATGTTTCGTGATAAGGTATAATAATTATTGCGAAGTGACATGTGTACCTCGCATACATTTCAAATGAATGTAAATGTGACACTTCGTTGCTGGGAAATAGCGTCTGCAGATGTCTACGTATCGTAGAAATAGAGTTCTAATGCTTCTTAAATCGTCATATCGCATCTCATTCCTATGTTTCATGATAAGATACAATATTCATTGTGCAGTGTTATGTATACCTCGTATTCGCTTCAAAAGAATGTAAGTGCGACACTTCCTTGCTTGGAAGTAGCGTTGGTAGATGTATACGTATCGTAGCAACAGAATTCCAATGCTTCTTAAAACGCAATATCGCATGTCATTTCTATGTTCCATGATAAGATATAATATTCATTGCGAATTGTCATGCATTCCTCGTGTTCACTTCAAACGAATGTAAATGCGACAGTTCCTTGCTAGGAAATAGCGTTTGCAGATTTCTCCGTATCGAAGCAGTAGATTTCTATTGCTTCTTAAATCGGGATAACGCATCTCATTTCTATGTTTCATGATAACATATAATATTCACTGTGGAGTGTAATGTATACCTCGTATTCACTTCAATAGAATGTAAATGCGACACTTCCTTTCTATAAAATGTCGTTCGCAGATATCTACGTTTCGCAGCAATAGGGTTCTAATGCTTTTTAAAACGCGATTTCGCATCTCATTTCTACGTTTCATGATAAGATATAATATTCATTGCGGAGTATAATGTATACCTCGGATTCTCTTCAAAAGAATGTAAACGCGACACATCCATGCTAAGAAATAGCGTTTGCAGATTTCTCCGTATCGAAGCAGTAGAGTTCTAATGCTTCTTAAAATGGGATATCGCATCTGATCCCTATGTTTCATGATAAGATATAATATTCATTGCGATGTGTCATGTATACCTCGTAGTCACTTCAATAGAATGTGAATGCGAAACTTCCTTGCATTAAATAGCGTTTCCAGATGTCTACGTATCGATGAAATAGAGTTCTAATGTTTCTTAAAACGCGATAAGGCATCAAACTTCTATGTTTCATGATAAGATGTAATATTCATTGCGAAGTGTCACCTATACCTCGCATACACTTCAAATGAATGTAAATGCGACACTTCCTTCCTAGGAAATGGCGGTTGCAGATGTCTACGTATCGTAGCATTAGAGTTCTAATGCTTCTTATAACGAGATATCGTAACTCATTTCTATGTATCATAATAAGATATAATATTCATTGCGAAGTGTCATGTATACCTCGTATTCACTTCAAAAGAATGTGAATGCGACACTTCCTTGCTAGGAAGTAGAGTTTCCAGATGTCTAGGTATCGAAACAATAGAGTTCTAATGCATCTTAAAACGAGATGCCTCATCTCATTTCTATGTTTAATGATAAGATATAATATTCTTTGAGAAATGTCATGTATATCTCGTATTCACTTCAAGAGACCGTGAATGCGAAACTTCCTTGCGAGGAAGTAGTGTTTGCAGATGTCTAGGTATCGAAGCAATAGAGCTCTTATGCACCTTAAATCGCCATATCGCTCCTCATTGCTATGTTTCATGATAAGATATAATGTTCATTGTGGAGTGTCATGTATACCTCGTATTATATTCAAAAGAATGTAGATACGACACTTCCTTGGTAGGAAATAGCGTTTGCAGATGTCTAGGTATCGTAGCTATAGATTTCTAATGCTTCTCAAATCGCGTTATCGCATCCCATTTCTATGTTTCATGATAAGATATAATATTCATTGTGGAGTGTTATGTATGCTTTGTATTCACTTCAAAAGAATGTAAATGCGACACTTCCTTGCTAGGAAATAGCGTCTGCAGATATCTACGTATCGTAGCAATAGATTTCTAATGCTTCTTAAAACGCGATATCGCATCTCATTTCTGTGTTTTATGATAAGAAATAATATTCATTGTGGAGTGTTATGTTAACCTCGTATTCACTTCAAAAGAATGTAAATGTGACATTTCCATGCTAGGAAATAGTGTTTGCAGATATCTACGTATCGTAGCATTAGGGTTCTAATGCTGCTCAAAACGCGATATCGCATCTCATTTCTATGTTTTATGATAAGATGTAATATTCATTGTGTAGTGTTATGTATACCTCGTATTCACTTCAAAAGAATATAAGTGCGACGCTTCCTTGCTATTGAATAGCGTTTGCAGATGTCTACGTACCGTAGCAATAGATTTCTAATGCTTTTTAAATCCCGATATCGCATCTCATTTCTATGTTTCATGCGAAGATATAACATTCATTGTGGAGTGTTCTCTATACCTCGTATTCACTTCAAATGAATGTAAATGCGACACATCCTACCTAGGAAATAGCGTTTGTAGAGGTCTCCGTATCGTAGCAATAGAGTTCTAATCCTTCATAGAACGCGATATCGCACCTTATTACTATGTTTCATGTTAAGATACAATATTCATTGCGAAGTGTCATGTATACCTCGCATACACTTCAAATGAATGTAAATGCGACACTTCCTTGCTAGGAAATAGGGCTTCTAGATGTCTACGTATCGAAGCAATAGAGTTCTGATGATTCTTAAATCGTCATATCGCATCTCATTTCTATGTCTAATGATTAGATATAATATTCACTGCGAAATTTCATGTATACCTCGTATTCATTTGAATAGAATGTAAATGCGACACTTCGTTGCTAGGAAATAGCGTTTGCAGAAGTCTACGTTTCGAAGCAACGGAATTCTAATGCTTCTTAAATCGTCAAATCGCATCTCATTTCTATGCTTCATGATAAGATATAATATTCATTACGAAGTGCCATGTATACCTCGTACTCCTCTCAAAAGAATTTAAATGCGACACTTCCTTGCTAGGAACTAGCGTTTGCAGATGTCTACGTATCGAAACTATAGAGTTCTAATGCTTCTTAAATTGCCATATCGCATCTCATTTTTATGTCTCATGATTAGATATAATATTCACTGCGAAAGTTCATGTATACCTCGTATTCATTTGAAGAGAATCTAAATGCGACACTTCGTTGCTAGGAAATAGCGTTTGCAGATGTCTACGTAACGAAGCAATAGAGTTCTAATGCTTCTTAATTCGCGATATCGCATCTCATTCCTATGTTTCATGAGAAGATATAATATGCATTGCGGAGTGTCATGTATACCTCGTATTCTCTGCAAAAGAATGTAAATGCGACACTTATTTGCCAGGAAGTAGCGTTTCCAGATGTCTACGTATCGAAGCAGTTGTTCTAATGCTTCTTAAACCGGGATATCGCATCTCATTTCTATGTTTCATGTCAAGATTTAATATTAATTGCGGAGTGTCATGTTTATCTCGTATTCACTTCAGATGAATGTAAATGCGACACTTCCTTGCTAGGAAGTAGCGTTTGCAGATGCCTACGTATCGAAGCAATAGAGTTCTAATGCTTCTTAAATCGCCATATTGCATCTCATTTCTATGTTTCATGATAAGATATAATATTCATTGTGGAGTGTAATGTATACCTCTGTATTCACTTCAGATGAATGTATATGCGACACTTCCTTGCTAGGAAGTAGCGTTTGCAGATGTCTACGTATCGAAGCAATAGATTTCTAATGCTTCTTATAACGTGATTTCGCACCTCAATTCTATGTCTCATGATAAGATATAATATTCATTGCGAAGTGTCTTGTATACCTCGCATACAGTTCAAATGATGGTAAATGCGACACTTCCTTGCTAGGAAACAGCGCTTGCAGATTTCTACGTATCGAAGCAGTAAATTTCTAATGCTTCTTGAAACGCGATATCGAAGCACATTTCTATGTTTCGTGATAAGATATAATATTCATTGTGGAGTGTTATGTATACCTCGTATTCACTTCAAAGTAATGTATATGCGACACTTCCTTCCTAGGAAATATCGTTGGCAGATGTCTACGTATCGTAGCATTAGAGTTCTAAAGCATCTCAAAACGCGATATCGCATCACATTTCTATGTTTCATGATAAGATATAATAGGCATTGCGAAGTGTCATGTATACCTCGCATACACTTCAAATGACTGTAAATGCGACACTTCCTTGCTAGGAAACAGCGCTTGCAGATTTCTACGTATCGAAGCAGTAAATTTCTAATGCTTCTTGAAACGCGATATCGAAGCACATTTCTATGTTTCCTGATAAGATATAATATTCATTGTGGAGTGTTATGTATACCTCGTTTCCACTTCAAAAGAATGTAAATGCGACACTTCCTTGGTAGGAAATAGTGATTGCAGATGTCTACGTATCGAAACAATAAAGATCTAATGCTTCTTGAAACGGGATATCGAATCTCATTACTGTGTTTCATGATAAGATATAATATTCATTGCGGAATGTCATGTGTACCACGCATTCACTTCAAAGGAATGTTAATGCGACACTTCCTTGCTAGGAAGTAGCGTTTGCACATGTCTACGTATCGTAGCAATAGAGTTCTAATGCTTCTTAAAACGCGAATCGATCCTCATTTCTATGTTTCATGATAAGATATAATATTCATTGTGGAGTTTTATGTATACCTAGTCTACACTTCCTAAGAATGTAAATGCGACACTTCCTTGCTAGGAAACAGCGATGGCAGATGTCTACGTATCGAAGCAACATATTTCTATTGCTTCTTAAAACGGGATACCGCATCTCATTTCTAGGTCTCATGATAAGATATATTATTCACTGCGAAGTGTTATGTATTCCTTATCTACGCTTCATATGAGTTTAAATGCGACACTTCCTTTCTAGAAAATAGCGTTTCCAGATGTCTACGTACCGAAGCAATAGAGTTCTAATCCTTCTTAAATCGCCATATCGCATCTCATTTCTATGTTTCATGATAAGATATAATATTCATTGTGGAGTGTTATGTATACCTTGTATTCACTTCAAGAGAATGTAAATGCGACACTTCCTTGCTAGGAAATAGCGTTTACAGATGTCTACGTATCGTAGCAATTGAGTTCTAACGCTCCTTAAAACGCGATATCGCATTTCATTTCTATGATTCATGATAAGATATAATATTCATTGCGATGTTTCATGTATACCTCGTATTCACTTGAAAATAATGTAAATGCAGCACTTCCTTGCTAGGAAGGAGCGTTTGCAGATGTCTCCGTATCGAAGCAGTAGAGTTCTAAAACTTCTTAAATCGCGATATCGCATGTCATTTCTATGTTTCGTGATAAAGTATTATATTCATTGTGTAGTGTTACGTACACCCCGCATTCACTTGAAATGAATGTAAATGCAACACTTCCTTGCTACTAAACAGCGTTTGCAGATGTCTACGTATCGTCCCAATAGATTTCTAATTCCTATTAAATCGCGATATCGCATCTCATTCCTATGTTTCATGACAAGATATAAAATTCATTGTAGAGTGTTATGTATACCTCGTATTCACTTCAAAAGAATGTAAATGCGACACTTCCTTGCTAGGAAATAGCGTTTGCAGATGTCTACGTATCGTAGTAATGGGATTCTAATGCTTCCCAAAACGCGATATAGCAACTCATTTCGATATCTCACTATAAGATATAATATTCATTGTGGAGTGTTATGTATACCTCGTATTCACTTCAAAAGAATGTAAATGCGAAACTTCCTTGCTAGGAAATAGCGAATGCAATTGTCTCAGTATCGAACCAATAGGTTTCTAAAGCTTCTTAAATCGCGATATCGCATCCCATTTCTATGTTTCGTGACAAGATATAATATTCATTGCGAAGTGTTATGTATACCTTCTCTACACTTCAAAAGAATGTAAATGCTACACTTCCTTGCTAGGAAATGCGTTTCCAGATATCTATGTATCGATGTGATAGAGTTCTAATGATTCTTAAAACGCGATATCGCTTCCCATTTCTGTGTTCCATGATAAGATGTAATATTCATTGCGAAGTGCTACGTATACCCTGTCTACACATCAAAAGAAGGTAAACGCCACACTTTCTTGCTAGGTAATAGCGATTCCAGACGTCTACGTATCGAAGCAATAGAGTTCTAATGCTTCTGAAGGCGCGATATCGCATCGCAGTTCTATATTTCAGGATGAGATATAATATTCATTGCGAAGTGTAATGTATACATCGTCTACACTTCAAAAGAATGTAAATGCCACACTTCCATGCTAGGAAATGCCTTTCCAGATGTCAACGTATCGAAGCAATATAGTTCTAATGCTTCTTAAAACGCGCTGTCGATTCCCATTTCTATTCTTCATGATAAGATATAATATTCATTGCAAAGTGTTATGTATACCTCGTCTACAATTCAAACGAATGTAAGTGGCACACTACCTTGCTAGGAAACAGCGTTTCCAGATGTCTACGTATCGAAGAATTAGAGTTCTATTGCTTCTCAAAACGCGATATCGCATCACATTTCTATGTTCCATTACAAGATATAATATTCATTGCGAAGTGTTATGTATACCTCGTATACACTTCAAAAGAATGTAAATGCCACACATCCCTGCTAGGGTATAGCGTTTCCAAATGTCCACGTTTCGAAGCAATAGATTTCTAATGCTTCTTAAAACGCGATATAGAATCTCATTTCTATGTTCCATGATAAGATATAATATTCTTTGTGGGGTGTTATGTATACCTCGTATACACTTCAAAAGAATGTAAATGCGACTTCCTTGCTAGGAAATAGCGTCTGCAGATGTCTACGGATCAGAGCAATAGAGTTCTAATGCTTCTTAATACGCGATATCGCATCTCATTTCTATGTTTCATGATAAGGTATAACATTCATTCTGGAGTGTTATGTATACCTAGTATTCACATCAAAAGAATGTAAATGCGACACTTCGTTGCTAGGAAATAGCTTTTGCAGATATCTACGTATCGTAGCAATAGAGTTCTAAGGCTTCTTAAAACGCGATATCGCATCTCATTTCTATGTTTCATGATAAGATATAATGTTGATTGCGAAGTGTCATGTATACCTCGTATTCACTTCAAAAGAATGTAGTGCGACACTTCCTTGCTATTAAACAGTGTTTGTAGTTATCTAAGTATCGATGCAATAGAGTTCTAATGCACCTTAAATCGCGATATCGCATCTCATTTCTATGTTTCATGATAAGATATAATATTCATTGTGCAGTGTTATGTATATCTCGCAATCGCTTCAAAAGAATGTAAATGCGACACTTCCTTGCTAGGAGATAGCGTTTGCTGATGTCTACGTATCGTAGCATTAGAGTTCTAATGCCTCTTAAATCGCGATATCGCATCTCATTTCTATGTTTCATGATAAGATATAATATTCATTGTGCAGTGTTATGTATATCTCGCAATCGCTTCAAAAGAATGTATATGCGACACTTCCTTGCTAGGAGATAGCGTTTGCTGATGTCTACGTATCGTAGAAATGGAGATCTAATTCTTCTTTAAACGCGATATCGCATCTCATTTCTATGTTTCATGATAAGATATAATATTCGATGTGGAGTGTTATGTATACCTCGTATTCATTACAAAAGAATATGAATGCGACGCTTCCTTGCTAGGAAATAGCGTTTGCAGATGTCCACGTTTCGAAGCAATAGATTTCTAATGATTCTTAAAACGCGATATAGAATCTCATTCCTATGTTCCATGATAAGATATAATATTCTTTGTGGGGTGTTATGTATACCTCGTATTCACTTCAAAACAATGCAAATGCGACTTCCTTGCTAGGAAATAGCGTCTGCAGATTTCTACGTATCGTAGAAATGGAGATCTAATTCTTCTTAAAACGCGAGATAGCATCTCATTTCTATGTTTCATGATAAGATATAATATTCGATGTGGAGTGTTATGTATACCTCGTATTCATTACAAAAGAATATGAATGCGACGCTTCCTTGCTAGGAAATAGCGTTTGCAGATGTCTACGTATCGTAGCAGTAGCGTTCTAACGCTTCTTAAAAAGCGATATCGCATCTCATTTCTATGTTTCGTGATAAGATATAATATTCATTGCGAAGTGTCACGTATGCCTCGTATTCACTTCAAAATAATGTAATTGCGACACAATAGCGTTTCCAAATGTCCACGTTTCGAAGCAATAGATTTCTAATGCTTCTTAAAACGCGATATGGAATCTCATTTCTATGTTCCATGATAAGATATAATATTCTTTGTGGGGTGTTATGTATACCTCGTATACACTTCAAAAGAATGTAAATGCGACTTCCTTGCTAGGAAATAGCGTCTGCAGATGTCTACGTATCAGAGCAATAGAGTTCTAATGCTTCTTAAAACGCGATATCGCATCTCATTTCTATGTTTCATGATAAGATATAATATTCATTGTGCAGTGTTATGTATATCTCGCAATCGCTTCAAAAGAATGTATATGCGACACTTCCTTGCTAGGAGATAGCGTTTGCTGATGTCTACGTATCGTAGCATTAGAGTTCTAATGCCTCTTAAATCGCGATATCGCATCTCATTTCTATGTTTCATGATAAGATATAATATTCATTGTGCAGTGATATGTATATCCCGTCTACACTTCAAAAGAATGTAAATGCGACACTCCCTTTCTAGAAAATAGCGTTTGCAGATTTCTACGTATCGTAGAAATGGAGATCTAATTCTTCTTAAAACGCGAGATAGCATCTCATTTCTATGTTTCATGATAAGATATAATATTCGATGTGGAGTGTTATGTATACCTCGTATTCATTACAAAAAAATATGAATGCGACGCTTCCTTGCTAGGAAATAGCGTTTGCAGATGTCTACGTATCGTAGCAGTAGCGTTCTAACGCTTCTTAAAAAGCGATATCGCATCTCATTTCTATGTTTCGTGATAAGATATAATATTCATTGCGAAGTGTCACGTATGCCTCGTATTCACTTCAAAAGAATGTAATTGCGACACAATAGCGTTTCCAAATGTCCACGTTTCGAAGCAATATATTTCTAATGCTTCTTAAAACGCGATATAGAATCTCATTTCTATGTTCCATGATAAGATATAATATTCTTTGTGGGGTGTTATGTATACCTCGTATACACTTCAAAAGAATGTAAATGCGACTTCCTTGCTAGGAAATAGCGTCTGCAGATGTCTACGGATCAGAGCAATAGAGTTCTAATGCTTCTTAATACGCGATATCGCATCTCATTTCTATGTTTCATGATAAGGTATAACATTCATTCTGGAGTGTTATGTATACCTAGTATTCACATCAAAAGAATGTAAATGCGACACTTCGTTGCTAGGAAATAGCTTTTGCAGATATCTACGTATCGTAGCAATAGAGTTCTAAGGCTTCTTAAAACGCGATATCGCATCTCATTTCTATGTTTCATGATAAGATATAATGTTGATTGCGAAGTGTCATGTATACCTCGTATTCACTTCAAAAGAATGTAGTGCGACACTTCCTTGCTATTAAACAGTGTTTGTAGTTATCTAAGTATCGATGCAATAGAGTTCTAATGCACCTTAAATCGCGATATCGCATCTCATTTCTATGTTTCATGATAAGATATAATATTCATTGTGCAGTGTTATGTATATCTCGCAATCGCTTCAAAAGAATGTAAATGCGACACTTCCTTGCTAGGAGATAGCGTTTGCTGATGTCTACGTATCGTAGCATTAGAGTTCTAATGCCTCTTAAATCGCGATATCGCATCTCATTTCTATGTTTCATGATAAGGTATAATATTCATTGTGCAGTGTTATGTATATCTCGCAATCGCTTCAAAAGAATGTATATGCGACACTTCCTTGCTAGGAGATAGCGTTTGCTGATGTCTACGTATCGTAGAAATGGAGATCTAATTCTTCTTAAAACGCGATATCGCATCTCATTTCTATGTTTCATGATAAGATATAATATTCGATGTGGAGTGTTATGTATACCTCGTATTCATTACAAAAGAATATGAATGCGACGCTTCCTTGCTAGGAAATAGCGTTTGCAGATGTCCACGTTTCGAAGCAATAGATTTCTAATGATTCTTAAAACGCGATATAGAATCTCATTCCTATGTTCCATGATAAGATATAATATTCTTTGTGGGGTGTTATGTATACCTCGTATTCACTTCAAAACAATGCAAATGCGACTTCCTTGCTAGGAAATAGCGTCTGCAGATTTCTACGTATCGTAGAAATGGAGATCTAATTCTTCTTAAAACGCGAGATAGCATCTCATTTCTATGTTTCATGATAAGATATAATATTCGATGTGGAGTGTTATGTATACCTCGTATTCATTACAAAAGAATATGAATGCGACGCTTCCTTGCTAGGAAATAGCGTTTGCAGATGTCTACGTATCGTAGCAGTAGCGTTCTAACGCTTCTTAAAAAGCGATATCGCATCTCATTTCTATGTTTCGTGATAAGATATAATATTCATTGCGAAGTGTCACGTATGCCTCGTATTCACTTCAAAATAATGTAATTGCGACACAATAGCGTTTCCAAATGTCCACGTTTCGAAGCAATAGATTTCTAATGCTTCTTAAAACGCGATATGGAATCTCATTTCTATGTTCCATGATAAGATATAATATTCTTTGTGGGGTGTTATGTATACCTCGTATACACTTCAAAAGAATGTAAATGCGACTTCCTTGCTAGGAAATAGCGTCTGCAGATGTCTACGTATCAGAGCAATAGAGTTCTAATGCTTCTTAAAACGCGATATCGCATCTCATTTCTATGTTTCATGATAAGATATAATATTCATTGTGCAGTGTTATGTATATCTCGCAATCGCTTCAAAAGAATGTATATGCGACACTTCCTTGCTAGGAGATAGCGTTTGCTGATGTCTACGTATCGTAGCATTAGAGTTCTAATGCCTCTTAAATCGCGATATCGCATCTCATTTCTATGTTTCATGATAAGATATAATATTCATTGTGCAGTGATATGTATATCCCGTCTACACTTCAAAAGAATGTAAATGCGACACTCCCTTTCTAGAAAATAGCGTTTGCAGATTTCTACGTATCGTAGAAATGGAGATCTAATTCTTCTTAAAACGCGAGATAGCATCTCATTTCTATGTTTCATGATAAGATATAATATTCGATGTGGAGTGTTATGTATACCTCGTATTCATTACAAAAAAATATGAATGCGACGCTTCCTTGCTAGGAAATAGCGTTTGCAGATGTCTACGTATCGTAGCAGTAGCGTTCTAACGCTTCTTAAAAAGCGATATCGCATCTCATTTCTATGTTTCGTGATAAGATATAATATTCATTGCGAAGTGTCACGTATGCCTCGTATTCACTTCAAAAGAATGTAATTGCGACACAATAGCGTTTCCAAATGTCCACGTTTCGAAGCAATAGATTTCTAATGCTTCTTAAAACGCGATATAGAATCTCATTTCTATGTTCCATGATAAGATATAATATTCTTTGTGGGGTGTTATGTATACCTCGTATTCACTTCAAAAGAATGTAAATGCGACTTCCTTGCTAGGAAATAGCGTCTGCAGATGTCTACGTATCAGAGCAATAGAGTTCTAATGCTTCTTAAAACGCGATATCGCATCTCATTTCTATGTTTCATGATAAGGTATAACATTCATTCTGGAGTGTTATGTATACCTAGTATTCACATCAAAAGAATGTAAATGCGACACTTCCTTGCTAGGAAATAGCGTTTGCTGATGTCTACGTATCGTAGCATTAGAGTTCTTATGCCTCTTAAATCGCGATATCGCATCTCATTTCTATGTTGCATGATAAGATATAATATTCATTGTGCAGTGATATGTATATCCCGTCTACACTTCAAAAGAATGTAAATGCGACACTCCCTTTCTAGAAAATAGCGTCTGCAGATTTCTACGTATCGTAGAAATGGAGATCTAATTCTTCTTAAAACGCGATATCGCATCTCATTTCTATGTTTCATGATAAGATATAATATTCGATGTGGAGTGTTATGTATACCTCGTATTCATTACAAAAGAATATGAATGCGACGCTTCCTTGCTAGGAAATAGCGTTTGCAGATGTCCACGTTTCGAAGCAATAGATTTCTAATGATTCTTAAAACGCGATATAGAATCTCATTCCTATGTTCCATGATAAGATATAATATTCTTTGTGGGGTGTTATGTATACCTCGTATTCACTTCAAAACAATGCAAATGCGACTTCCTTGCTAGGAAATAGCGTCTGCAGATTTCTACGTATCGTAGAAATGGAGATCCAATTCTTCTTAAAACGCGAGATAGCATCTCATTTCTATGTTTCATGATAAGATATAATATTCGATGTGGAGTGTTATGTATACCTCGTATTCATTACAAAAGAATATGAATGCGACGCTTCCTTGCTAGGAAATAGCGTTTGCAGATGTCTACGTATCGTAGCAGTAGCGTTCTAACGCTTCTTAAAAAGCGATATCGCATCTCATTTCTATGTTTCGTGATAAGATATAATATTCATTGCGAAGTGTCACGTATGCCTCGTATTCACTTCAAAATAATGTAATTGCGACACAATAGCGTTTCCAAATGTCCACGTTTCGAAGCAATAGATTTCTAATGCTTCTTAAAACGCGATATAGAATCTCATTTCTATGTTCCATGATAAGATATAATATTCTTTGTGGGGTGTTATGTATACCTCGTATACACTTCAAAAGAATGTAAATGCGACTTCCTTGCTAGGAAATAGCGTCTGCAGATGTCTACGTATCAGAGCAATAGAGTTCTAATGCTTCTTAAAACGCTATACCGCATCTCATTTCTATGTTCCATGATAAGGTATAACATTCATTCTGGAGTGTTATGTATACCTAGTATTCACATCAAAAGAATGTAAATGCGACACTTCCTTGCTAGGAAATAGCTTTTGCAGATATCTACGTATCGTAGCAATAGAGTTCTAAGGCTTCTTAAAACGCGATATCGCATCTCATTTCTATGTTTCATGATAAGATATAATATTCATTTGTGCAGTGTTATGTATATCTCGTAATCGTTTCAAAAGAATGTAAATGCGACACTTCCTTCCTAGGAAATAGCGTCTGCAGATGTCTACGTATCGTAGAAATGGAGATCTAATTCTTCTTAAAACGCGAGATAGCATCTCATTTCTATGTTTCATGATATGATATAATATTCGATGTGGAGTGTTATGTATACCTCGTATTCATTACAAAAGAATATGAATGCGACACTTCCTTGCGAGGAAATAGCGTTTGCAAATGTCTACGTATCGTAGCAGTAGCGTTCTAACGCTTCTTAAAAAGCGATATCGCATCTCATTTCTATGTTTCGTGATATGATATAATATTCATTGCGAAGTGTCACGTATGCCTCGTATTCACTTCAAAAGAATGTAATTGCGACACTTCCTTGCTAGGAAATAGCGTTTCCACGTTTCGAAGCAATAGATTTCTAATGCTTCTTAAAACGCGATATAGAATCTCATTTCTATGTTCCATGATAAGATATAATATTCTTTGTGGGGTGTTATGTATACCTCGTATTCACTTCAAAAGAATATAAATGCGACTTCCTTGCTAGGAAATAGCGTCTGCAGATGTCTACGTATCAGAGCAATAGAGTTCTAATGCTTCTTAAAACGCGATATCGCATCTCATTTCTATGTTTCATGATAAGGTATAACATTCATTCTGGAGTGTTATGTATACCTAGTATTCACATCAAAAGAATGTAAATGCGACACTTCCTTGCTAGGAAATAGCTTTTGCAGATATCTACGTATCGTAGCAATAGAGTTCTAAGGCTTCTTAAAACGCGATATCGCATCTCATTTCTATGTTTCATGATAAGATATAATATTCATTTGTGCAGTGTTATGTATATCTCGTAATCGTTTCAAAAGAATGTAAATGCGACACTTCCTTCCTAGGAAATAGCGTCTGCAGATGTCTACGTATCGTAGCAGTAGCGTTCTAACGCTTCTTAAAAAGCGATATCGCATCTCATTTCTATGTTTCGTGATATGATATAATATTCATTGCGAAGTGTCACGTATGCCTCGTATTCACTTCAAAAGAATGTAATTGCGACACTTCCTTGCTAGGAAATAGCGTTTCCACGTTTCGAAGCAATAGATTTCTAATGCTTCTTAAAACGCGATATAGAATCTCATTTCTATGTTCCATGATAAGATATAATATTCTTTGTGGGGTGTTATGTATACCTCGTATTCACTTCAAAAGAATGTAAATGCGACTTCCTTGCTAGGAAATAGCGTCTGCAGATGTCTACGTATCAGAGCAATAGAGTTCTAATGCTTCTTAAAACGCGATATCGCATCTCATTTCTATGTTTCATGATAAGGTATAACATTCATTCTGGAGTGTTATGTATACCTAGTATTCACATCAAAAGAATGTAAATGCGACACTTCCTTGCTAGGAAATAGCTTTTGCAGATATCTACGTATCGTAGCAATAGAGTTCTAAGGCTTCTTAAAACGCGATATCGCATCTCATTTCTATGTTTCATGATAAGATATAATGTTGATTGCGAAGTGTCATGTATACCTCGTATTCACTTCAAAAGAATGTAGTGCGACACTTCCTTGCTATTAAACAGCGTTTGTAGTTATCCAAGTATCGATGCAATAGAGTTCTAATGCACCTTACATCGTGATATCGCATCTCATTTCTATGTTTCATGATAAGATATAATATTCATTGTGCAGTGTTATGTATATCTCGTAATCGCTTCAAAAGAATGTAAATGCGACACTTCCTTGCTAGGAAATAGCGTTTGCTGATGTCTACGTATCGTAGCATTAGAGTTCTAATGCCTCTTAAATCGCGATATCGCATCTCATTTCTATGTTGCATGATAAGATATAATATTCATTGTGCAGTGATATGTATATCCCGTCTACACTTCAAAAGAATGTAAATGCGACACTCCCTTTCTAGAAAATAGCGTCTGCAGATTTCTACGTATCGTAGAAATGGAGATCTAATTCTTCTTAAAACGCGAGATAGCATCTCATTTCTATGTGTCATGATAAGATATAATATTCGATGTGGAGTGTTATGTATACCTCGTTTTCATTACAAAAGAATATGAATGCGACGCTTCCTTGCTAGGAAATAGCGTTTGCAGATGTCCACGTTTCGAAGCAATAGATTTCTAATGATTCTTAAAACGCGATATAGAATCTCATTCCTATGTTCCATGATAAGATATAATATTCTTTGTGGGGTGTTATGTATACCTCGTATTCACTTCAAAAGAATGCAAATGCGACTTCCTTGCTAGGAAATAGCGTCTGCAGATGTCTACGTATCAGAGCAATAGAATTCTAATTCTTCTTAAAACGCTATATCGCATCTCATTTCTATGTTTCATGATAAGGTATAACATTCATTCTGGAGTGTTATGTATACCTAGTATTCACATCAAAAGAATGTAAATGCGACACTTACTTGCTAGGAAATAGCTTTTGCAGATATCTACGTATCGTAGCAATAGAGTTCTAAGGCTTCTTAAAACGCGATAACGCATCTCATTTCTATGTTTCATGATAAGATATAATATTCATTGTGCAGTGTTATGTATGCCTCGTATTCACTTCAAAAGAATGTAATTGCGACACTTCCTTGCTAGGAGATAGCGTTTGCTGATGTCTACGTATCGTAGAAATGGAGATCTAATTCTTCTTAAAACGCGATATCGCATCTCATTTCTATGTTTCATGATAAGATATAATATTCGATGTGGAGTGTTATGTATACCTCGTATTCATTACAAAAGAATATGAATGCGACGCTTCCTTGCTAGGAAATAGCGTTTGCAGATGTCCACGTTTCGAAGCAATAGATTTCTAATGATTCTTAAAACGCGATATAGAATCTCATTCCTATGTTCCATGATAAGATATAATATTCTTTGTGGGGTGTTATGTATACCTCGTATTCACTTCAAAACAATGCAAATGCGACTTCCTTGCTAGGAAATAGCGTCTGCAGATTTCTACGTATCGTAGAAATGGAGATCTAATTCTTCTTAAAACGCGAGATAGCATCTCATTTCTATGTTTCATGATAAGATATAATATTCGATGTGGAGTGTTATGTATACCTCGTATTCATTACAAAAGAATATGAATGCGACGCTTCCTTGCTAGGAAATAGCGTTTGCAGATGTCTACGTATCGTAGCAGTAGCGTTCTAACGCTTCTTAAAAAGCGATATCGCATCTCATTTCTATGTTTCGTGATAAGATATAATATTCATTGCGAAGTGTCACGTATGCCTCGTATTCACTTCAAAATAATGTAATTGCGACACAATAGCGTTTCCAAATGTCCACGTTTCGAAGCAATAGATTTCTAATGCTTCTTAAAACGCGATATGGAATCTCATTTCTATGTTCCATGATAAGATATAATATTCTTTGTGGGGTGTTATGTATACCTCGTATACACTTCAAAAGAATGTAAATGCGACTTCCTTGCTAGGAAATAGCGTCTGCAGATGTCTACGTATCAGAGCAATAGAGTTCTAATGCTTCTTAAAACGCGATATCGCATCTCATTTCTATGTTTCATGATAAGATATAATATTCATTGTGCAGTGTTATGTATATCTCGCAATCGCTTCAAAAGAATGTATATGCGACACTTCCTTGCTAGGAGATAGCGTTTGCTGATGTCTACGTATCGTAGCATTAGAGTTCTAATGCCTCTTAAATCGCGATATCGCATCTCATTTCTATGTTTCATGATAAGATATAATATTCATTGTGCAGTGATATGTATATCCCGTCTACACTTCAAAAGAATGTAAATGCGACACTCCCTTTCTAGAAAATAGCGTTTGCAGATTTCTACGTATCGTAGAAATGGAGATCTAATTCTTCTTAAAACGCGAGATAGCATCTCATTTCTATGTTTCATGATAAGATATAATGTTCGATGTGGAGTGTTATGTATACCTCGTATTCATTACAAAAAAGTATGAATGCGACGCTTCCTTGCTAGGAAATAGCGTTTGCAGATGTCTACGTATCGTAGCAGTAGCGTTCTAACGCTTCTTAAAAAGCGATATCGCATCTCATTTCTATGTTTCGTGATAAGATATAATATTCATTGCGAAGTGTCACGTATGCCTCGTATTCACTTCAAAAGAATGTAATTGCGACACAATAGCGTTTCCAAATGTCCACGTTTCGAAGCAATAGATTTCTAATGCTTCTTAAAACGCGATATAGAATCTCATTTCTATGTTCCATGATAAGATATAATATTCTTTGTGGGGTGTTATGTATACCTCGTATACACTTCAAAAGAATGTAAATGCGACTTCCTTGCTAGGAAATAGCGTCTGCAGATGTCTACGTATCAGAGCAATAGAGTTCTAATGCTTCTTAAAACGCGATATCGCATCTCATTTCTATGTTCCATGATAAGGTATAACATTCATTCTGGAGTGTTATGTATACCTAGTATTCACATCAAAAGAATGTAAATGCGACACTTCCTTGCTAGGAAATAGCGTTTGCTGATGTCTACGTATCGTAGCATTAGAGTTCTTATGCCTCTTAAATCGCGATATCGCATCTCATTTCTATGTTGCATGATAAGATATAATATTCATTGTGCAGTGATATGTATATCCCGTCTACACTTCAAAAGAATGTAAATGCGACACTCCCTTTCTAGAAAATAGCGTCTGCAGATTTCTACGTATCGTAGAAATGGAGATCTAATTCTTCTTAAAACGCGATATCGCATCTCATTTCTATGTTTCATGATAAGATATAATATTCGATGTGGAGTGTTATGTATACCTCGTATTCATTACAAAAGAATATGAATGCGACGCTTCCTTGCTAGGAAATAGCGTTTGCAGATGTCCACGTTTCGAAGCAATAGATTTCTAATGATTCTTAAAACGCGATATAGAATCTCATTCCTATGTTCCATGATAAGATATAATATTCTTTGTGGGGTGTTATGTATACCTCGTATTCACTTCAAAACAATGCAAATGCGACTTCCTTGCTAGGAAATAGCGTCTGCAGATTTCTACGTATCGTAGAAATGGAGATCCAATTCTTCTTAAAACGCGAGATAGCATCTCATTTCTATGTTTCATGATAAGATATAATATTCGATGTGGAGTGTTATGTATACCTCGTATTCATTACAAAAGAATATGAATGCGACGCTTCCTTGCTAGGAAATAGCGTTTGCAGATATCTACGTATCGTAGCAATAGAGTTCTAAGGCTTCTTAAAACGCGATATCGCATCTCATTTCTATGTTTCATGATATGATATAATATTCATTTGTGCAGTGTTATGTATATCTCGTAATCGTTTCAAAAGAATGTAAATGCGACACTTCCTTCCTAGGAAATAGCGTCTGCAGATGTCTACGTATCGTAGAAATGGAGATCTAATTCTTCTTAAAACGCGAGATAGCATCTCATTTCTATGTTTCATGATATGATATAATATTCGATGTGGAGTGTTATGTATACCTCGTATTCATTACAAAAGAATATGAATGCGACACTTCCTTGCTAGGAAATAGCGTTTGCAAATGTCTACGTATCGTAGCAGTAGCGTTCTAACGCTTCTTAAAAAGCGATATCGCATCTCATTTCTATGTTTCGTGATATGATATAATATTCATTGCGAAGTGTCACGTATGCCTCGTATTCACTTCAAAAGAATGTAATTGCGACACTTCCTTGCTAGGAAATAGCGTTTCCACGTTTCGAAGCAATAGATTTCTAATGCTTCTTAAAACGCGATATAGAATCTCATTTCTATGTTCCATGATAAGATATAATATTCTTTGTGGGGTGTTATGTATACCTCGTATTCACTTCAAAAGAATGTAAATGCGACTTCCTTGCTAGGAAATAGCGTCTGCAGATGTCTACGTATCAGAGCAATAGAGTTCTAATGCTTCTTAAAACGCGATATCGCATCTCATTTCTATGTTTCATGATAAGGTATAACATTCATTCTGGAGTGTTATGTATACCTAGTATTCACATCAAAAGAATGTAAATGCGACACTTCCTTGCTAGGAAATAGCTTTTGCAGATATCTACGTATCGTAGCAATAGAGTTCTAAGGCTTCTTAAAACGCGATATCGCATCTCATTTCTATGTTTCATGATAAGATATAATATTCATTTGTGCAGTGTTATGTATATCTCGTAATCGTTTCAAAAGAATGTAAATGCGACACTTCCTTCCTAGGAAATAGCGTCTGCAGATGTCTACGTATCGTAGAAATGGAGATCTAATTCTTCTTAAAACGCGAGATAGCATCTCATTTCTATGTTTCATGATATGATATAATATTCGATGTGGAGTGTCATGTATACCTCGTATTCATTACAAAAGAATATGAATGCGACACTTCCTTGCTAGGAAATAGCGTTTGCAAATGTCTACGTATCGTAGCAGTAGCGTTCTAACGCTTCTTAAAAAGCGATATCGCATCTCATTTCTATGTTTCGTGATATGATATAATATTCATTGCGAAGTGTCACGTATGCCTCGTATTCACTTCAAAAGAATGTAATTGCGACACTTCCTTGCTAGGAAATAGCGTTTCCACGTTTCGAAGCAATAGATTTCTAATGCTTCTTAAAACGCGATATAGAATCTCATTTCTATGTTCCATGATAAGATATAATATTCTTTGTGGGGTGTTATGTATACCTCGTATTCACTTCAAAAGAATGTAAATGCGACTTCCTTGCTAGGAAATAGCGTCTGCAGATGTCTACGTATCAGAGCAATAGAGTTCTAATGCTTCTTAAAACGCGATATCGCATCTCATTTCTATGTTTCATGATAAGGTATAACATTCATTCTGGAGTGTTATGTATACCTAGTATTCACATCAAAAGAATGTAAATGCGACACTTCCTTGCTAGGAAATAGCTTTTGCAGATATCTACGTATCGTAGCAATAGAGTTCTAAGGCTTCTTAGAACGCGATATCGCATCTCATTTCTATGTTTCATGATAAGATATAATGTTGATTGCGAAGTGTCATGTATACCTCGTATTCACTTCAAAAGAATGTAGTGCGACACTTCCTTGCTATAAAACAGCGTTTGTAGTTATCCAAGTATCGATGCAATAGAGTTCTAATGCACCTTACATCGTGATATCGCATCTCATTTCTATGTTTCATGATAAGATATAATATTCATTGTGCAGTGTTATGTATATCTCGTAATCGCTTCAAAAGAATGTAAATGCGACACTTCCTTGCTAGGAAATAGCGTTTGCTGATGTCTACGTATCGTAGCATTAGAGTTCTAATGCCTCTTAAATCGCGATATCGCATCTCATTTCTATGTTGCATGATAAGATATAATATTCATTGTGCAGTGATATGTATATCCCGTCTACACTTCAAAAGAATGTAAATGCGACACTCCCTTTCTAGAAAATAGCGTCTGCAGATTTCTACGTATCGTAGAAATGGAGATCTAATTCTTCTTAAAACGCGAGATAGCATCTCATTTCTATGTGTCATGATAAGATATAATATTCGATGTGGAGAGTTATGTATACCTCGTTTTCATTACAAAAGAATATGAATGCGACGCTTCCTTGCTAGGAAATAGCGTTTGCAGATGTCCACGTTTCGAAGCAATAGATTTCTAATGATTCTTAAAACGCGATATAGAATCTCATTCCTATGTTCCATGATAAGATATAATATTCTTTGTGGGGTGTTATGTATACCTCGTATTCACTTCAAAAGAATGCAAATGCGACTTCCTTGCTAGGAAATAGCGTCTGCAGATGTCTACGTATCAGAGCAATAGAATTCTAATTCTTCTTAAAACGCTATATCGCATCTCATTTCTATGTTTCATGATAAGGTATAACATTCATTCTGGAGTGTTATGTATACCTAGTATTCACATCAAAAGAATGTAAATGCGACACTTACTTGCTAGGAAATAGCTTTTGCAGATATCTACGTATCGTAGCAATAGAGTTCTAAGGCTTCTTAAAACGCGATAACGCATCTCATTTCTATGTTTCATGATAAGATATAATATTCATTGTGCAGTGTTATGTATGCCTCGTATTCACTTCAAAAGAATGTAATTGCGACACTTCCTTGCTAGGAAATAGCGTTTCCAAATGTCCACGTTTCGAAGCAATAGATTTCTAATGCTTCTTAAAACGCGACATAGAATCTCATTTCTATGTTCCATGATAAGATATAATATTCTTTGTGGGGTGTTATGTATACCTCGTATTCACTTCAAATGAATGTAAATGCGACACTTCCTTGCTAGGAAATAGCGTTGGCAGATGTCTACGTATCGAAGCAATAGAGTTCTAATGCAGCTTTAATCGCGATATCGCATCTCATTTCTATGTTTCATGATAAGATATAATATTCATTGTGCAGTGATATGTATATCTCGTCTACACCTCAAAAGAATGTAAATGCGACACTTCCTTGCTAGGAAATAGCGTCTGCAGATGCCTACGTATCGTAGAAATAGAGTTCTAATTCTTCTTAAAACGCGATATCGCATCTCATTTGTATGTTTCATGATAAGGTACAATATTGATTGCGAAGTGTCATGTATACCTCGTATTCATTTCAAAACAATGTAAATGCGACACTTGCTTGCTAGGAAATAGCGTTTGCAGATGTCTACGTGTCGAAGCAATAGATTTCAAATGCATCTAAAATCGCGATATCGCATCTCATGACTATGTTTCATGATAAGATATAATATTCACTGCGGAGTGTCATGTATACCTCGTACTCACTTCAAGAGAATGTAAATGCTACACTTCCCTGCTAGGAAATAGCGTTTGCAGATGTCTACGTATCGAAGCAATAGAGATCTAATGCTTCTTAAATCGCGATATCGCATCTCATTTCTGTGTTTCATGAAAAGATATAATATTTATTGTGCAGTGTTATGTATATCTCGTCTACACTTCAAAACAATGTAAATGCGACACTTCCTTGCTAGGAAATAGCGTCTGCAGATGTCTATGTATCGTAGAAATAGAGTTCTAATTCTTCTTAGAACGCGATATCGCATCTCATTTATATGTTTCATGATAATATACAATATTAATTGCCAAGTGTCATGTATACCTCGTATTCACTTCAAAAGTATGTAAATCCTACACTTCCTTGCTAGGAAATAGCGTTTGCAGGTGCCTAAGTACCGAAGCAATAGACTTCTGATGCTGCTTAAATCGCGATATCGCATCTCATTTCTATGTTTCATGATAAGATATAATATTCATTGTGCAGTGTTATGTATATCTCGTAATCGCTTCAAAAGAATGTAAATGCGACACTTCCTTGCTAGGAAATAGCGTTTGCTGATGTCTAGGTATCGTAGCATTAGAGTTCTAATGCCTCTTAAATCGCGATATCGCATCTCATTTCTATGTTTCATGATAAGATATAATATTCATTGTGCAGTGATATGTATATCCCGTCTACACTTCAAAAGAATGTAAATGCGACACTCCCTTTCTAGGAAATAGCGTCTGCAGATTTCTACGTATCGTAGAAATGGAGATCTAATTCTTCTTAACACGCGAGATAGCATCTCATTTCTATGTTTCATGATAAGATATAATATTCGATGTGGAGTGTTATGTATGCTTCGTATTCATTACAAAAGAATATGAATGCGACGCTTCCTTGCTAGGAAATAGCGTTTGCAGATGTCTACGTATCGTAGCAGTAGCGTTCTAACGGTTCTTAACAAGCGATATCGCATCTCATTTCTATGTTTCGTGATAAAATATAATATTCATTGCGAAGTGTCACGTATGCCTCGTATTCACTTCAAAAGAATGTAATTGCGACACTTCCTTGCTAGGAAATAGCGTTTGCAGATGTCTACGTATCGTAGCAATAGTGTTCTAATGCCTTTTAATTCGCGATATCGCATCTCACTTCTGTGTTTCATGATAAGATATAATATTCATTGTGGAGTGTTATGTATACCTCGTATTTACTTCAAATGAATGTAAATGCGACACCTCCTTGCTATTAAATAGCGTTTGCAGATGTCTACGTATCATAGCAATAGATTTCTGATGCTGTTTGAATCGCGGTATCGCATCTCATTTCTACGTTTCAAGATAAGATATAATATTCATTGTGGAGTGTTATGTATGCCTCGCATTCACATCAAATGAATGTAAATGCGACACTTCGTTTCTAGGAAATCGCGTTTCCAGAGGTCTGCGTATAGAAACAATAGAGTTCTAATGTTTCTTAAAACGAGATATCGCATCTCATTACTATGTTTCATGATAAGATATAATATTCATTGTGCAGTGTTATGTATACCTCGTATTCACATCAAAGAATGTAAATGCGACAGTTCCTTCCTGGGGAATAGCGATGGCAGATGTCTACGTGTCGAGGCAATAGAGTTCTAATGCTTCTTAAAACGAGATGTCGCACCTAATTTCTATGTTTTATAATAAGATATAATATTCATTGCGAAGTGCCGTGCATTCCTCGAATTGACATCAAAAGAACGTAAATACGACACTTCCTTGCTAGGAAGTAGCGTTTGCATATGTCTACGTATCGAAGCTATAGAGTTCCAGTGCTTCTTAAATCGCGATATCGCATCCCATTTCTATGTTTCATGATAAGATATAATATTCATTGTGCAGTGTTATGTATACCTCGTATTGACTTCAAAAGAATGTAAATGCGACACTTTCTTGCATGAAGATAGTATTGGCAGGTGTCTACGTATCGAAGCAGTAGAGTTCTAATGCTGCTAAAATCGCGATATCGCATCTATTTTCTATGTTTTATGATGAGATATAATATTCGTTGTACAGTGTTATGTGTACCTCGTATTCGTTTCAAATGAATGTAAATGCGACACTTCCTTGCTAGGAAATAGCGTTTCCAGATGTCTACGTATCGTAGCAATAGGTTTATAATGCTTCTTAAATCGCGATATAGCAACTCACTTCTACGTGTCATGACAAGATATAATATTCATTGTGCAGTGCTATGTATATCTCGTCTACACTTCAAATGAATGTAAATGCGACACTTCCCTGCTAGGAAATAGCGTTTGCAGATGTCTACGTATCAAGGCAATAGTGTTCTAATGCTTCTTAAAGCGCCATATCGCACCACATTTCTATGTTTCATGATAAGATATAATATTCATTGCCAAGTGTCATGCATACCTCGTATTCCTTTCAAAAAAATGTAAGCGCGACACTTCCATGCTAGGAAGTAGCGTTTGCAGATGTCTGCGTATCGAGCAATAGGATTCTAATGCTTCTTAGATCGCGATATCGCATATTATTTCTATGTTACATGATAAGATATAATAATCATTGCGAAGGGCTATGGTGCACACTTCAAAGGAATGTAAATGCGCCACTTCCTTGCTAGGAAATAGCGATTCCCGAAATCTACGCATCGAAGCAATAGGATTCTAATGCTTCTGAAATCGCAATATCGCATCTCATTTCTATGTCTCATGATAAGATATAATATTCATTGTGCAGTGTTATGTATACCTCGTATTCACTTCAAAAGAATGTAAATACGACACTTCCCTAATAGGAAATAGTGTTTGCAGATGTCTACGTATAGAAGCAATGGAATTCTAATCCTTTTTAAATCGTCCTATCGCATTTCATTTCTATGTTTCATGATAAGATATAATATTCATTGCGAAGTGTCATGTATACATCGTATTCACTATCAAAGAATGAAAATGCGACAATTCCTTGTTAGGAAATAGCTTTTGCTGATGTCTACGTATCGAAGCAATAGATTTCTAATGCTTCTTAAATCGCGATATCGCATCTCATTTCTATGCTTCATGATAAGATATAATATTCATTGCGAAGTGTTTTGTATACCTCGCATACACTTCAAATGAATGTAGATGCGACACTTCCTTGCTAGGAAATAGCACTTGCAGATGTCTACGTATCGTAGCAAAAGTGTTCTAATGCTTCTTAAATCGCGATATCGCATTTCATTTCTATGTTTCATGGTAAGGTATAATATTCATTGTGTTGTGTTATGTATACCTCGTATTCACTTCAAAAGAATGTAGTGCGACACTTCCTTGCTATTAAACAGTGTTTGTAGTTATCTAAGTATCGAAGCAATAGAGTTCTAATGCACCTTAAATCGCGATATCGCATCTCATTTCTATGTTTCATGATAAGATATAATATTCATTGTGCAGTGATATGTATATCTCGTCTACACTTCAAAAGAATGTAAATGCGACACTTCCTTGCTAGGAAATAGCGTCTATAGATGCCTACGTATCGTAGAAATAGAGTTCTAATTCTTCTTAAAACGCGATATGGCATCTCATTTGTATGTTTCATGATAAGGTACAATATTGATTGCGAAGTGTCATGTATACCTCGTATTCATTTCAAAACAATGTAAATGCGACACTTGCTTGCTAGGAAATAGCGTTTGCAGGTGTCTACGTATCGGAGCAATAGGGATCTAGTGCTTCTTAAATCGCGATATCGCATCTCATTTCTATGTTTCATGATAAGATATATTATTCATTGCGAAGTGTCTTGTATACCTCGCATACACTTCAAATGAATGTAAATGCGACACTTCCTTGCTAGGAAATAGCGTTGGCAGATGTCTACGTATCGAAGCAATAGAGTCTAATACTTCTTAAAACGAGATGTCGCATCTGATTTCTATGTTTCATGATAAGATATAATATTAATTGCGAAGTATCATGTATTCTTCGTATTCACTTCAAAAGAATGTAAATGCGACTCTTCCCTGCTATTAAATAGCGTTTGAAAATGTCTACGCACCGTAGCAACAGATTTCAAAAGCTTCTAAAAACAAGAAATCCATCTCATTTCTATGTTTCATGATAAGATATAATATTCATTGCGAAGAGTCATGAATACCTCGTATTCTCTTCAAAAGAATGTAAATGCGACACTTCCCTGCTAGGAAATAACGTTTGCAGATGACTACACACCGTAGCAATAGAGTTCTAAAGCTTCTTAAAACAAGATATCGCACCTCATTTCCATGTTTCATGTTAAGATATAATATTCATTGCGAAGTGTCATGAATACTTCGTTATCACTTCAAAAGAATGTAAATGCGACACTTCTTTGCTAGGAAGTAGCGTTTGCAGATGTCTACTTATCGAAGCAATAGATTTCTAATGCTTCTTAAAACGATATGTCGCATCTCATATCTATGTCTCATGATAAGATATATTATTCATTGCGAAGTGTCATGTATACCTCGTATTCACTTCAAAAGAATGTAATGCGACACTTTATTGCTAGGAAGTAGCGTTTGCAGATGTCTACGCATCGTAGCATTAGTGTTCTAATGCTTCTCAAAACGCGATATCGCATCTCAATTTTATGTTTCATGATATGATATAATATTCATTGAGGAGTGTCATGTATACTTCGTATGCACTTCAAAAGAATGTAAATGCAACACTTCCTTGCTAGGAAGTAGCGTTTGCACATGTCCACGTATCGTAGCAATAGAGTTCGAATGCTTCTTAAAACGCGAAATCACATCACATTTCTATGTTTCATGATAGGATATAATATTCATTGAGAAGTTTCATGTATTCCTCGTATTCACTTCAAATGAATGTAAATGCGACACTTCCATGCTAGGAAATAGCGTTTGCAGATGTCTACGTATAGAAGCAATAAAGTTCCAATGCATCTTATACCGCGAGATCGCATCTCAAATCTATGTTTCACGATAGGATATAATATTCATTGCGGAGTGTTATGTATGAAGCGTATTTACTTCAAAAGGATGTAAATGCGGCACTTCCTTCCTAGGAAATAGCGTTTGCAGATGTCTACGTATCGTAGCAATAGTGTTCTGATGCTTCTTAAATCGCGATATCGCAGCTCATTTCTATGTTTCAAGATATGATATAATATTCATTGCGAAGTGTCATGTATACCTCGCACACACTTCAAATGAATGTAAACCCGACACTTCCTTCCTAGAAAATTACGTTTCCAGATGTCTACGTATCGAAGCAATAGGGTTTTATGCTTCTTAAATCCCGATATCGCATCTCATTTCTATGTTTCATGATAAGATATAATATTCATTGTGGAGTGTTATGTATACCTCGTATTTACTTAAAAAGATTGTAATTGCGATACTTCCTTGCTGGGAAATAGCGATAGCAGATGTCTCCGTATCGAAGCAATAGAGATCTAATGCTTCTCAATTCGCGATATCGCATTTCATTTCTATGTTTCGCGATAAAGTATAATATTCATTGTGGAGTGTTATGTGTACCTCGTATTCACTTTAAAAGAATGTAAATGCGACACTTCCGTGCGACTAAATAGCGTTTGCAGATGTCTACGTATCGAAGCAATAGAGTTCTAATGCTTTTTAAACCGCGATGTTGCATCTCATATCTATGTTTCATGATAAGATGTAATATTCATTGCGAAGTGTCATGTACACCGCGCATACACTTCAACTGAATGTAAATGCGACACTTCCTTGCTAGGAAATAGAGTTTGCAGATGTCTACGTATCGAAGCAATGGAGTTCTAATGCTTCTTAAATCGCGCTATCGCATCTCATTTCTATGTTTCATGATAAGATATAGTATTCATTGTGCAGTGTTATGCATACCTCGTATTCACTTCAAAAGAATGTAAATGCGACACTTCCTTGCTAGGAAGTAGCGTTTGCAGATGTCTACGTACAGAAGCAATAGAGTTCTAATGCATCTTAAATCGCGATACCGCATCATTTCTATGTCTCACAATAAGATATAATATTCATTGCGAAGTGTCACTTATACCTCGCATACACTTCAAATGAATGTAAATGCGACGCTTCCTTACTAGGAAGTAGCATTTGCAGTTGTCTCCGTATCGAAGCAATATAGTTCTTATGCTTCTTAAATCGCGATATCGCATCACATGCCTATGTTTCATGATAAGATATAATATTCAGAACGAAGTGTCATGTGTACCTCGTATTCCTTCCAAAAGAATGTAACTGCGACACTTCCTTTCTATTAAATAGCGTTTGCAGATGTCTACGTATCGAAGTAATAGAATTCTAATGCTTCTTAAAACGCGATATCGCATCTCTTTTCTATGTTTCATGATAAGATATAATATTCATTGTGGATTGTTATGTATGAAGCGTATTTACTTCAACAGAATGTAAATCCGACACTTCCTTGCTATTAAATAGCGTTTGCAGATGTCTACGTATCGAAGCAATAGTATTCTAATGCTTCTTAAAACGCGATATCGAATCTCATTTCTATGTTTCATGATAAGATATAATATTCATTGCGAAGTGTCATGTATACCACGCATACACTTCAAACGAATGTAAATGCGACACTTCCTTGCTAGGAAGTACCGATGGCAGATTTCTACGTATCGTAGCAATAGAGTTCTTATGCTTCTTATATCGCAAGATCGAATCTCAGATCTATGTTTTACGATAAGATATAATATTCATTGCGAAGTGTTATGTATACCTCGCATACACTTCAAATGAATGTAAATGCGACACTTCCTTGCTAGGAAATAGCGTTTGCAGATTTCTGCGTATCGTAGCATTAGATTTCTATTGCATCTCAAAATGCGCTATCGCATCTCATTTCTATGTTTCATGAAAAGATATAATACTTATTGCGATGTATCAAGTATACCTCGCATACTCTTCAAATGAATGTAAATGCGACACTTCCTTGCTAGGTAGTAGCGTTTGCAGATGTCTACGTATCGTGGCAATAGAGTTCTGATGCTTCTCAAAACGCGATATCGCATTTCATTTCTATGTTTCATGATAAGATATAATATGCATTGCGAAGAGTCATGTATTCCTCGTCTTCACTTCAAATGAATGTAAATGCGACACGTACTTGCTATGAAATAGCGTTTGTAGATGTATATGTATCGTAGCAATGAAGTTCTAAAGCTTCTTAAAACGCGATATCACATCACATTTCTATGTTTCATGATAAGATATAATATTCATTGCGAAGTTTCACGTATTCCTCGTATTCACTTCAAATGTATGTAAATGCGGCACCTCCTTCCTAGGAAACAGCGTTTGCAGATGTCTACGTATCGTAGCAAGCATGTTATAATGCTTCTTGAAACGCGATATCGCATCTCATTTCTATGTTTCATGACAACATATAATATTCATTGCGAAGTGTTATGTATACCTCGCATACACTTTAAATGAATGTAAATGCGACACTTCCTTGCTAGCAAATAGCGTTTGCAGATGTCTACGTATCGTAGCAATAAAGTTCTAATGCACATTATATCGCGATATCGCATCTCATTTCTATGTTTCATAATAAGATATAATATTCATTGCGAAGTGTCATGTATATCTCGGATTCACTTCAGAAGAATGTAAATGCGACACTTCCTTGCTAGGAAGTAGCGTTTGCAGACGTCTGCGTATCGAAGCAATAGAGTTCTTATTCATCTTAAAACACGATATCGCATCACATTCCTATGTTTCATGATAAGATATAATATTCATTATGGAGTGTTATGTATACCTCGTATTCACTTCAAAAGAATGTAAATGCGACACTTCCTTGCTAGGAAATAGAGTTTGCAGATGTCTACGTATCGTAGCAAGCGTGTTATAATGCTTCTTAAAACGAGATATCGCATCTCATTTCTATGTTTCGTGACAACATATAATATTCATTGCGAATTGTTATGTATTCCTCGCATACACTTCAAAAGAATGTTAATGCGACACTTCCTTGCTAGGAAATAGCGTTTGCAGATTTCTGCGTATCGTAGCATTATATTTCTATTGCATCTCAAAACGCGATATCGCACCTCATTTCTATTTTTCATGATAAGATATAATATTTATTGCGAAGTGTCACGTATACATCGCATACACTGCAAATGAATGTAAATGCGACACTTCCTTGCTAGCAAATAACGTTTGCAGATGTCTACGTATCGTAGCAATAGAGTTCTAAATGATTCTTAAAACGAGATATCGCATCTCATTTCTTTGTTTCATGATAACATATCATATTCATTGCGAAGTGTTATGTATACCTCGCATACACTTCAAATGAATGTAAATGCGACACTTCCTTGCTAGGAAATGACGTTTGCAGATGTCTACGTATCGTGGCAATAGAGTTCTAATGCTTCTCAAAACGCGATATCGCATTTCATTTCTATGTTTCATGATAAGATATAATATGCATTGCGAAGAGTCATGTATTCCTCGTCTCACTTCAAATGAATGTAAATGCGACACGTACTTGCTATGAAATAGCGTTTGTAGATGTATATGTATCGTAGCAATGAAGTTCTAAAGCATCTTAAAACGCGATATCACATCACATTTCTATGTTTCATGATAAGATATAATATTCTTTGCGAAGTTTCACGTATTCCTCGTATTCACTTCAAATGTATGTAAATGCGGCACCTCCTTCCTAGGAAACAGCGTTTGCAGAGTCTACGTATCGTAGCAAGCATGTTATAATGCTTCTTAAAACGCGATATCGCATCTCATTTCTATGTTTCATGACAACATATAATATTCATTGCGAAGTGTTATGTATACCTCGCATACACTTTAAATGAATGTAAATGCGACACTTCCTTGCTAGCAAATAGCGTTTGCAGATGTCTACGTATCGTAGCAATAAAGTTCTAATGCACATTATATCGCGATATCGCATCTCATTTCTATGTTTCATAATAAGATATAATATTCATTGCGAAGTGTCATGTATATCTCGGATTCACTTCAGAAGAATGTAAATGCGACACTTCCTTGCTAGGAAGTAGCGTTTGCAGACGTCTGCGTATCGAAGCAATAGAGTTCTTATTCATCTTAAAACACGATATCGCATCACATTCCTATGTTTCATGATAAGATATAATATTCATTATGGAGTGTTATGTATACCTCGTATTCACCTCAAAAGAATGTAAATGCGACACTTCCTTGCTAGGAAATAGCGTTTGCAGATGTCTACGTATCGTAGCAGTAGAGTTCTTATGCTTCTTATATCGCAAGATCGAATCTCAGATCTATGTTTCACGATAAGATATAATATTCATTGCGAAGTTTCATGTATTCCTCGTATTCACTTCAAATGAATGTAAATGGCGACACTTCCTTGCTAGGAAATAGAGTTTGCAGATGTCTACGTATCGTAGCAAGCGTGTTATAATGCTTCTTAAAACGAGATATCGCATCTCATTTCTATGTTTCGTGACAACATATAATATTCATTGCGAAGTGTTATGTATACCTCGCATACACTACAAAAGAATGTTAATGCGACACTTCCTTGCTAGGAAATAGCGTTTGCAGATTTCTGCGTATCGTAGCATTATATTTCTATTGCATCTCAAAACGCGATATCGCACCTCATTTCTATTTTTCATGATAAGATATAATATTTATTGCGAAGTGTCACGTATACATCGCATACACATCAAATGAATGTAAATGCGACACTTCCTTGCTAGCAAATAACGTTTGCAGATGTCTACGTATCGCAGCAATAGGGTTCAAATGATTCTTAAAACGAGATATCGCATCTCATTCCTTTGTTTCATGATAACATATAATATTCATTGCGAAGTGTTATGTATACCTCGCATACACTTCAAATGAATGTAAATGCGACACTTCCTTGCTAGGAAATAACGTTTGCAGATGTCTACGTATCGTAGCAATAGAGTTCTAATGCTTCTTATATCGCGAGATCGCATCTCATATCTATGTTTCACGATAAGATATAATATTCATTGCGAAGTGTTATGTATACCTCACATACACTTCAAATGAATGTAAATGCGACAGTTCCTTGCTAGGTAGTAGCGATTGCAGATGTCTACGTATCGAAGCAATAGAGTTCTAATGCTTCTTGGAACGGGATATCGCATCTCATTTCCATGTTTCATGATAAGATATAATATTAATTGCGAAGTGTCATGTATACCACGCATTCACTTCAAAAGAATGTAAATGCGACACTTCCTTGCTAGGAAATAGCGTTTGCAGATTTCTGCGTATCGTAGCATTATATTTCCATTGCATCTCAAAACGCGATATCGCACCTCAATTCTATGTTTCATGATAAGATATAATATTTATTGCGAAGTGTCACGTATACATCGCATACACTTCAAATGAATGTAAATGCGACACTTCCTTGCTAGCAAATAACGTTTGCAGATGTCTACGTATCGTAGCAATAGAGTTCTAATGCTTCTTAAAACGCGATATCACATCACATTTCTATGTTTCATGATAAGATATAATATTCATTGCGAAGTTTCATGTATACCTTGTATTCACTTCAGGGGAATGTAAATGTTACTCTTCCCTGCTAGGAAATAGCGTTTGCAGATGTCTACGTATAGTAACAATAGAGTTCTAATGCTTCTCAAAACGCGATATCAAATCTCATTACTATGTTTCATGGTAAGATAAAATATTAATTGCGAAGTGTCATGTATACCTTGTATTCACTTCAGAAGAATGTAAATGCGACACTTCCTTGCTAGGAAATAGCGTTTGCAGATGTCTACGTATCCAAGCAAAAGTGTTCTAATGCTTCTTAGAATGAGATACCGCATCTCATTCCTATGTTTCATGGTACGATATATTATTCATTGCGAAGTATCACGTATACCTCGCATACACTTCAAATGAATGTAAATGCGACACTTCCTTGCTAGGAAATAGCGTTTGCAGATGTCTACGTATAGTAACAATAGAGTTCTAATGCTTCTCAAAACGCGATATCAAATCTCATTACTATGTTTCATGGTAAGATAAAATATTAGTTGCGAAGTGTCATGTATACCTTGTATTCACTTCAGAAGAATGTAAATGCGACACTTCCTTGCTAGGAAATAGCGTTTGCAGATTTCTGCGTATCGTAGCGTTAGATTTCTATTGCATCTCAAAACGCGATATCGCATCTCATTTCTATGTTTCATGATAAGATATAATATTTATTGTGAAGTGTCACGTATACATCGCATACACTTCAAATGAATGTAAATGCGACACTTCCTTGCTAGGAAATAGCGTTTGCAGACGTCTACGTATCGAAGCAATAGAGTTCTAATGCTTCTTAAAACGCGATATCACATCACATTTCTATGTTTCATGATAAGATATAATATTCATTGCGAAGTTTCATGTATACCTTGTATTCACTTCAGAGGAATGTAAATGTTACTCTTCCCTGCTAGGAAATAGCGTTTGCAGATGTCTACGTATCGTAGCAAGCGTGTCATAATGATTCTTAAAACGAGATATCGCATCTCATTTCTATGTTTCATGATAACATATAATATTCATTGCGAAGTGTTATGTATACCTCGCATACACTTCAAATGAATGTAAATGCGACACTTCCTTGCTAGTAAATAAAGTTTGCAGATGTCTACGTATCGTAGCAATGGAGATATAATGCTTCTTATATCGCGAGATCGCATCTCATATCTATGTTTCGCGATAAGATATAATATTCATTGCGAAGTGTTATGTATACCTCGCATACACTTCAAATGAATGTAAATGCGACAGTTCCTTGCTAGCAAATAACGTTTGCAGATGTCTACGTATCGTAGCAATAGAGTTCTAATGATTCTTAAAACGAGATATCGCATCTCATTTCTATGTTTCATGATAACATATAATATTCATTGCGAAGTGTTATGTATACCTCACATACACTTCAAAAGAATGTTAATGCGACACTTCCTTGCTAGGAAATAGCGTTTGCAGATTTCTGCGTATCGTAGCATTATATTTCTATTGCATCTCAAAACGCGATATCGCATCTCATATCTATGTTCCACGATAAGATATAATATTCATTGTGGAGTGTTATGTATACCTCGTATTCACCTCAAAAGAATGTAAATGCGACACTTCCTTGCTAGGAAATAGCGTTTGCAGATTTCTGCGTATCGTAACATTAGATTTCTGTTGCATCTCAAAACGCGATATCGCATTATATTTCTATGTTTCATGATAAGATATAATATTCATTGCGAAGTGTTATGTATACCTCGCATACACTTCAAATGAATGTAAATGCGACAGTTCCTTGCTAGGAAGTAGCGATTGCAGATGTCTACGTATCGAAGCAATAGAGTTCTAATGCTTCTTGAACCGGGATATCGCATCTCATTTCTATGTTTCATGATAAGAAATAATATTTATTGTGAAGTGTCACGTATACATCGCATACACTTCAAATGAATGTAAATGCGACACTTCCTTGCTAGGAAATAGCGTTTGCACACGTCTACGTATCGAAGCAATACAGTTCTAATGCTTCTTGAAACGGGATAGCGCATCTCATTTCCATGTTTCATGATAAGATATAATATTAATTGCGAAGTGTCATGTATATCTTGCATTTACTTCAAAAGAATGTAAATGCGACACTTCCTTGCTAGGAAATAGCGTTTGCAGATGTCTACGTATCGTAGCAATAGAGTTCTTATGCTTCTTATATCGCAAGATCGAATCTCAGATCTATGTTTCACGATAAGATATAATATTCATTGCGAAGTTTCATGTATTCCTCGTATTCACTTCAAATGAATGTAAATGCGACACTTCCTTGCTAGGTAATAGCGTTTGCAGATTTCTGCGTATCGTAGCATTAGGTTTCTATTGCATCTCAAAACGCGATATCGCATCTCATTTCTATGTTTCATGAAAAGATATAATATTTATTGCGAAGTATCACGTATACCTCGCATACTCTTCAAATGAATGTAAATGCGACACTTCCTTGCTAGGTAGTAGCGTTTGCAGATGTCTACGTATCGTGGCAATAGAGTTCTGATGCTTCTCAAAACGCGATATCACATCACATTTCTATGTTTCATGATAAGATATAATATTCATTGCGAAGTTTCACGTATTCCTCGTATTCACTTCAAATGTATGTAAATGCGGCACCTCCTTCCTAGGAAACAGCGTCTGCAGATGTCTACGTATCGTAGCAAGCATGTTATAATGCTTCTTAAAACGCGATATCGCATCTCATTTCTATGTTTCATGACAACATATAATATTCATTGCGAAGTGTTATGTATACCTCGCATACACTTTAAATGAATGTAAATGCGACACTTCCTTGCTAGGAAATAGCGTTTGCAGATGTCTACGTATCGTAGCAATAAAGTTCTAATGCACCTTATATCGCGATATAGCATCTCATTTCTATGTTTCATAATAAGATATAATATTCATTGCGAAGTGTCATGTATATCTCGGATTCACTTCAGAGGAATGTAAATGCGACACTTCCTTGCTAGGAAATAGCGTTTGCAGATGTCTACGTATCGTAGCAATAGAGTTCTTATGCTTCTTATATCGCAAGATCGAATCACAGATCTATGTTTCACGATAAGATATAATATTCATTGTGGAGTGTTATGTATACCTCGTATTCACCTCAAAAGAATGTAAATGCGACACTTCCTCGCTAGGAAATAGCGTTTGCAGATTTCTGCGTATCGTAGCATTAGATTTCTATTGCATCTCAAAACGCGATATCGCATCTCATTTCTATGTTTCATGAAAAGATATAATATTTATTGCGAAGTGTCACGTATACATCGCATACACTTCAAATGAATGTAAATGCGACAGTTCCTTGCTAGGAAATAGCGTTTGCAGACGTCTACGTATCGAAGCAATAGAGTTCTAATGCTTCTTGAAACGGAATATCGAATCTCATTTCTATGCTTCACGATAAGAAATAATATTCATTGCGAAGTTTCATGTATTCCTCGTATTCACTTCAAATGAATGTAAATGCGACACTTCCTTGCTAAGAAATAGAGTTTGCAGATGTCTACGTATCGTAGCAAGCGTGTTATAATGCTTCTTAAAACGAGATATCGCATCTCATTTCTATGTTTCGTGACAACATATAATATTCATTGCGAAGTGTTATGTATACCTCGCATACACTTCAAAAGAATGTTAATGCGACACTTCCTTGCTAGGAAATAGCGTTTGCAGATTTCTGCGTATCGTAGCATTATATTTGTATTGCATCTCAAAACGCGATATCGCATCTCATTTCTATGTTTCATGATAAGATATAATATTTATTGCGAAGTGTCACGTATACATCGCATACACTTCAAATGAATGTAAATGCGACACTTCCTTGCTAGCAAATAACGTTTGCAGATGTCTACGTATCGTAGCAATAGAGTTCTAATGATTCTTAAAACGAGATATCGCATCTCATTTCTATGTTTCATGATAACATATAATATTCATTGCGAAGTGTTATGTATACCTCGCATACACTTCAAATGAATGTAAATGCGGCACCTCCTTCCTAGGAAACAGCGTTTGCAGATGTCTACGTATCGTAGCAAGCATGTTATAATGCTTCTTAAAACGATATATCGCATCTCATTTCTATGTTTCATGACAACATATAATATTCATTGCGAAGTATTATGGATACCTCGCATACACTTTAAATGAATGTAAATGCGACACTTCCTTCCTAGGAAATAGCGTTGGCAGATATTTACGTATCTTAGCATTAGAGTTCTAATGCTTCCCAAAACGCGATATTGCATTTCATTTCTATCTGTCATGATAAGATATAATATCCATTACGAAGTGTTATGTATTCCTCTTCTACACTTCAAATCAATGTAAATGCGACACTTCCTTTCTAGGAAATTACGATTCCAGATGTCTACGTACCGAAGCAATAGAGTACTAATGCTTCTTAAATCGTGATATCGCATCTCATTTCTATGTTTCATGATAAAATATAATATTCATTGCGAAGTGTTACGTATACCTCGTCTACACTTCATAAGAATGTAATTGCCACACTTCCTTGCTAGAGAGGGCGTTTTCAGATGTCCACGTGTCGAAGCAACATAGTTCTATTCCTTCATCAAACGCGATATCGCATCTCATTTGTAAGTTTCATGATATGATATAATATTTATTGTGAAGTGTCACGTATACATCGCATACACTTCAAATGAATGTAAATGCGACACTTCCTTGCTAGGAAATAGCGTTTGCACACGTCTACGTATCGAAGCAATACAGTTCTAATGCTTCTTGAAACGGGATAGCGCATCTCATTTCCATGTTTCATGATAAGATATAATATTAATTGCGAAGTGTCATGTATATCTTGCATTTACTTCAAAAGAATGTAAATGCGACACTTCCTTGCTAGGAAATAGCGTTTGCAGATGTCTACGTATCGTAGCAATAGAGTTCTTATGCTTCTTATATCGCAAGATCGAATCTCAGATCTATGTTTCACGATAAGATATAATATTCATTGCGAAGTTTCATGTATTCCTCGTATTCACTTCAAATGAATGTAAATGCGACACTTCCTTGCTAGGTAATAGCGTTTGCAGATTTCTGCGTATCGTAGCATTAGGTTTCTATTGCATCTCAAAACGCGATATCGCATCTCATTTCTATGTTTCATGAAAAGATATAATATTTATTGCGAAGTATCACGTATACCTCGCATACTCTTCAAATGAATGTAAATGCGACACTTCCTTGCTAGGTAGTAGCGTTTGCAGATGTCTACGTATCGTGGCAATAGAGTTCTGATGCTTCTCAAAACGCGATATCACATCACATTTCTATGTTTCATGATAAGATATAATATTCATTGCGAAGTTTCACGTATTCCTCGTATTCACTTCAAATGTATGTAAATGCGGCACCTCCTTCCTAGGAAACAGCGTCTGCAGATGTCTACGTATCGTAGCAAGCATGTTATAATGCTTCTTAAAACGCGATATCGCATCTCATTTCTATGTTTCATGACAACATATAATATTCATTGCGAAGTGTTATGTATACCTCGCATACACTTTAAATGAATGTAAATGCGACACTTCCTTGCTAGGAAATAGCGTTTGCAGATGTCTACGTATCGTAGCAATAAAGTTCTAATGCACCTTATATCGCGATATAGCATCTCATTTCTATGTTTCATAATAAGATATAATATTCATTGCGAAGTGTCATGTATATCTCGGATTCACTTCAGAGGAATGTAAATGCGACACTTCCTTGCTAGGAAATAGCGTTTGCAGATGTCTACGTATCGTAGCAATAGAGTTCTTATGCTTCTTATATCGCAAGATCGAATCACAGATCTATGTTTCACGATAAGATATAATATTCATTGTGGAGTGTTATGTATACCTCGTATTCACCTCAAAAGAATGTAAATGCGACACTTCCTCGCTAGGAAATAGCGTTTGCAGATTTCTGCGTATCGTAGCATTAGATTTCTATTGCATCTCAAAACGCGATATCGCATCTCATTTCTATGTTTCATGAAAAGATATAATATTTATTGCGAAGTGTCACGTATACATCGCATACACTTCAAATGAATGTAAATGCGACAGTTCCTTGCTAGGAAATAGCGTTTGCAGACGTCTACGTATCGAAGCAATAGAGTTCTAATGCTTCTTGAAACGGAATATCGAATCTCATTTCTATGCTTCACGATAAGAAATAATATTCATTGCGAAGTTTCATGTATTCCTCGTATTCACTTCAAATGAATGTAAATGCGACACTTCCTTGCTAAGAAATAGAGTTTGCAGATGTCTACGTATCGTAGCAAGCGTGTTATAATGCTTCTTAAAACGAGATATCGCATCTCATTTCTATGTTTCGAGACAACATATAATATTCATTGCGAAGTGTTATGTATACCTCGCATACACTTCAAAAGAATGTTAATGCGACACTTCCTTGCTAGGAAATAGCGTTTGCAGATTTCTGCGTATCGTAGCATTATATTTGTATTGCATCTCAAAACGCGATATCGCATCTCATTTCTATGTTTCATGATAAGATATAATATTTATTGCGAAGTGTCACGTATAGATCGCATACACTTCAAATGAATGTAAATGCGACACTTCCTTGCTAGCAAATAACGTTTGCAGATGTCTACGTATCGTAGCAATAGAGTTCTAATGATTCTTAAAATGAGATATCGCATCTCATTTCTTTGTTTCATGATAACATATAATATTCATTGCGAAGTGTTATGTATACCTCGCATACACTTCAAATGAATGTAAATGCGACACTTCCTTGCTAGGAAATAACGTTTGCAGATGTCTACGTATCGTAGCAATAGAGTTCTAATGCTTCTTATATCGCGAGATCGCATCTCATATCTATGTTTCACGATAAGATATAATATTCATTGCGAAGTGTTATGTATACCTCACATACACTTCAAATGAATGTAAATGCGACAGTTCCCTGCTAGGAAGTAGCGATTGCAGATGTCTACGTATCGAAGCAATAGAGTTCTAATGCTTCTTGAAACGGGATATCGCATCTCATTTCCATGTTTCATGATAAGATATAATATTAATTGCGAAGTGTCATGTATACCTCGCATTCACTTCAAAAGAATGTAAATGCGACTCTTCCTTGCTAGGAAATAGCGTTTGCAGATGTCTACGTATCGTAGCAATAGAGTTCTTATGCTTCTTATATCGCAAGATCGAATCACAGATCTATGTTTCACGATAAGATATAATATTCATTGTGGAGTGTTATGTATACCTCGTATTCACCTCAAAAGAATGTAAATACGACACTTCCTTGCTAGGAAATAGCGTTTGCAGATTTCTGCGTATCGTAGCATTAGATTTCTATTGCATCTCAAAACGCGATATCGCATTTCATTTCTATGTTTCATGAAAAGATATAATATTTATTGCGAAGTGTCACGTATACATCGCATACACTTCAAATGAATGTAAATGCGACAGTTCCTTGCTAGGAAATAGCGTTTGCAGACGTCTACGTATCGAAGCAATAGAGTTCTAATGCTTCTTGAAACGGAATATCGAATCTCATTTCTATGCTTCACGATAAGAAATAATATTCATTGCGAAGTTTCATGTATTCCTCGTATTCACTTCAAATGAATGTAAATGCGACACTTCCTTGCTAGGAAATAGAGTTTGCAGATGTCTACGTATCGTAGCAAGCGTGTTATAATGCTTCTTAAAACGAGATATCGCATCTCATTTCTATGTTTCATGATAACATATAATATTCATTGCGAAGTGTTATGTATACCTCGCATACACTTCAAATGAATGTAAATGCGACACTTCCTTGCTAGGAAATAACGCTTGCAGATGTCTACGTATCGTAGCAATAGAGTTCTTATGCTTCTTATATCGCAAGATCGAATCTCAGATCTATGTTTCACGATAAGATATAATATTCATTGTGGACTGTTATGTGTACCTCGTATTCACCTCAAAAGAATGTAAATGCGACACTTCCTTGCTAGGAAATAGCGTTTGCAGATGTCTACCTATCGAAGCAATAGAGTTCTAATGCTTCTTGAAACGGAATATCGCTTCTGATTTCTATGCTTCACGATAAGAAATAATATTCATTGCGAAGTTTCATGTATTCCTCGTATTCACTTCAAATGAATGTAAATGCGATACTTCCTTGCTAGGAAATAGAGTTTGCAGATGTCTACGTATCGTAGCAAGCGTGTTATAATGCTTCTTAAAACGAGATATCGCATCTCATTTCTATGTTTCGTGACAACATATAATATTCATTGCGAAGTGTTATGTATTCCTCGCATACACTTCAAAAGAATGTTAATGCGACACTTCCTTGCTAAGAAATAGCGTTTGCAGATTTCTGCGTATCGTAGCATTATATTTCTATTGCATCTCAAAACGCGATATCGCATCTCATTTCTATGTTTCATGATAAGATATAATATTTATTGCGAAGTGTCACGTATACATCGCATACACTTCAAATGAATGTAAATGCGACACTTCCTTGCTAGCAAATAACGTTTGCAGATGTCTACGTATCGTAGCAATAGAGTTCTAATGATTCTTAAAACGAGATATCGCATCTCATTTCTATGTTTCATGATAACATATAATATTCATTGCGAAGTGTTATGTATACCTCGCATACACTTCAAATGAATGTAAATGCGGCACCTCCTTCCTAGGAAACAGCGTTTGCAGATGTCTACGTATCGTAGCAAGCATGTTATAATGCTTCTTAAAACGATATATCGCATCTCATTTCTATGTTTCATGACAACATATAATATTCATTGCGAAGTATTATGGATACCTCGCATACACTTTAAATGAATGTAAATGCGACACTTCCTTCCTAGGAAATAGCGTTGGCAGATATTTACGTATCTTAGCATTAGAGTTCTAATGCTTCCCAAAACGCGATATTGCATTTCATTTCTATCTGTCATGATAAGATATAATATCCATTACGAAGTGTTATGTATTCCTCTTCTACACTTCAAATCAATGTAAATGCGACACTTCCTTTCTAGGAAATTACGATTCCAGATGTCTACGTACCGAAGCAATAGAGTACTAATGCTTCTTAAATCGTGATATCGCATCTCATTTCTATGTTTCATGATAAAATATAATATTCATTGCGAAGTGTTACGTATACCTCGTCTACACTTCATAAGAATGTAACTGCCACACTTCCTTGCTAGAGAGGGCGTTTTCAGATGTCCACGTGTCGAAGCAACATAGTTCTATTCCTTCATCAAACGCGATATCGCATCTCATTTGTAAGTTTCATGATATGATATAATATTCATTGCGAAGTGTCATGTATACCTCGTGTTCACTTCAAATGAATGTAAGTGCGACACTTCCTTGCAAGGAAATAGTGTTTGCAGTTGTCTACGTATCGAAGCAATAGTGTTCTAATGTTTCTTGAAACGCGATATCGCATCACATATCTATGTTTCGTGATAAGATATAATATTCATTGCGAAGTTACATGTATATCTCGTATGCACTTCAAACGAATGTAAATGCGACACTTCCTTGCCAGGAAATAGCGTTTGCAGATGTCTCCGTATCGAAGCAGTAGAGTTCTAATGCTTCTTAAAACGAGATGTCGCATCTCATTTCTATGTTTCACGTTAAGATATGATATTCATTGCGAAGTGTCACTTATACCTCGCACACACTTCAAGTGAATGTAGGTGCTACACTTCCTTGCTAGGATATATCATTTGCAGATGTCTACGTATCGAGGCAATAGGGTTCTAATGCTTCTTATAACGCGATATCGCATCTCATTTCTATGTCTCATGATAAGATATAATATTCATTGCGAAGTGTCATGTATACTTCGAATTCACATCAAAAGAATGTAAATGCGACACTCCCTTGCTAGGAAATGGCGTCTCCAGATGTGTACGTATCGATGTAATATAATTCTAATGCTTCTTGGATCGTGATATCGCATCTCATTTCGATGTTTCACGATAAGATATAATATTCATTGCGAAGTGCAATGTATTCCTCGTATTCACTTCAAAAGAATGTAAATGCGACACTTCCTTGCTAGGAAATAGCGTCTGCAGATGTCTACGTACCGAAGCAACAGAGTTATAATGCTTCTTAAAACGCGATATCGCATCTCATTTCTATGTTTCATAATAAGATATAATATTCAATGCGAATTGTCATGTATACCTCGCATACACTTCAACTGAATGTAAATGCGACACTTCCGTGCTAGGTAATAGCGATGGCAGATGTCTACGTTTCGAAGCAAGAGAGATCTAATGCTTCTTAAAACGAGATATCGCATCTCATTTCTATGTTTCATGATAAGATATAATATTTCAATGTTTCATGATAAGCTATAACATTCATTGTGGAGTGTTATGTATACCTCGTATTCACATCAGAAGAATGTAAATGCTACACTTCCTTGCTAGGAAATAGCGTTCGCAGATGTCTACGTATCGTAGCATTAGAGTTCTAATGCTTCTCAAAACGCGATATCGCATCTCATTTTTATGTATCATGATAGGATGTAATATTCATTGCGAAGTGTTATGTATACCTCGTACTTACTTCAAAAGAATGATAATGCATCACTTCCTTGCTAGGAAATAGCGTTTGCAGATGTCTATGTATCGTAGCAATAGAGTTCTAATTCTTCTTAAAACGCGATATCGCATCTCATTTGTATGTTTCATGATAAGATATAATATTCATTGCGAAGTGTTTTGTATACCTCGCATACACTTCAAATGAATGTAAATGCGACACTTCCTTGCTAGGAAATAGCGTTGGCAGATGTCTACGTTTCGAAGCAATAGGGATCTACTGCTTCTTAAATCGCCATATCGCATCTCATTTCTATGTTTCATGATAAGATATAATATTCGTTGTGCAGTGATATGTATATCTCGTCTACACTTCAAAAGAATGTAAATGCGACACTTCCATGCTAGGGAATATCGTCTGCAGATGTCTACGTATCGTAGAAATAGAGTTCTAATTCTTCTTAAAACGCGAGATAGCATCTCATTTCTATGTTTCATGATAAGATATAATATTCATTGCGAAGTGTCATGTATACCTCTTATTCACTTCAAGAGAATGTAAATGCGACACTTCTTTGCTAGGAAATAGCGTTTGCAGATGTCTACGTATCGTAGCAGTAGATTTCTAATACTTCTAAAGTCGCGATATCGCATCTCATTTCTATGTTTCATGATAAGATATAATATTTATTGTGCAGTGTTATGTATATCTCGTCTACACTTCAAAAGAATGTAAATGCGACACTTCCTTGCAAGGAAATGGCGTTTGCAGATATCTACGTATCGTAGCATTAGAGTACTAATGCTTCTCAAAACGCGATATTGCATCTCATTTCTATGTTTCATGGTAAGATGTAATATTCATTGCGAAATGTCTTGTATACCTAGCATACACTTCAAATGAATGTAAATACGACACTTCCTTGCTAGGAAGTAGCGTTTGCATATGTCTACGTATCGAAGCAATAGAATTGTAAAGCTTCTTAAATCGTCATATCGGATCTCATTTCTATGTTTCATGATAAGATATAATATTCATTGCGCAGTGTTATGTATACCCCGTATTCACTTCAATTAAAAGTAAATGCGATACTTCCTAGCTAGGAAGTTGCGTTTGCAGATGTCTACGTTTCGAAGCAATAGAGTTGTAATGCTTCTTAAATCGCGATATCGCATCTCATTCCTATGTTTCGAGATAAGATATAATATTCATTGTGGAGTGTTATGTATACCTCGCATACAATTCAAGAGAATGTAAATGCGACACTTCCTTCTCAAAACGCAATATCGCATCTCATTTCTATGTATCATGATAAGATATAATATTCATTGCGAAGTGTTATGTATACCTCGCATACACTTCAAATGTATGTAAATGCGACACTTTCTTGCTAGGAAATAGCGTTTGCAGATGTCTACGAATCGTAGCAATAGAGATCTAATGCTTCTTAAAACGTGATATCGCATCTCACTTCTATGTTTCACTGTAAGATAAGATAATCATTGCGAAGTGTCACTTATACTTCGCATACACTTCAAATGAATGTAAATCCGACACTTCCTTGCTAGGAAATAGCATTTGCAGATATCTACGTATCATAGCATTAAGTTCTAATGCTTCTCAAGACGCGATATAGCATCTCATTTCTATGTTTAATGATAAGATATAATATTTATTGCGAAGTATCATGTATACCTCGTATTCACTTCAAAAGAAAGAAAATGCGACACGTCCTTGCTAGGAAATAGCGCCTGCAGATATCTACGTATCGAAGCGATAGAGTTCTAATGCTTCATAAAACGCCATATCGCATCTCATTTCTATGATTTATGATAAGATGTAATATTCATTGTGGAGTGTTATGTATTCCTCGTATTCACTTCAAATGAATGTAAATGCGACACTTCCTTGCTAGGAAATAGCGTTTGCAGATGTCTACGTATCGCAGAAACAGTGTTCTAATGCTTCTCAAATCGCGATATCGCATCTGATTTCTATGTTTCATTATAAGATATAATATTCAATGCGAAGTTTTATGTATTCCTCTTCAGCACATCAAATGAATGTAAATGCGACACTTCCTTGCTAGGAAATAACGTTTGCAGATGTATAAATATCGAAGCAATAGAGTTTTAATGCTTCTTAAAAAGAGATAACGCATCACAATTCTATGTGTCATGATAAGGTTTACTATTCATTGTGGTGTGATATGTATACCTTGTATTCACTTCAAAACAATGCGAATGCGACACTTCCTTGCTAGGAAATAGCGTTTGCAGATGTCTACGTATCGTAGCAACATAGTTCTAATGCTTGTAGAAATTCGATATCGCATCTCATTTCTACGTTTCGTGATAAGATATAATATTCATTGCGTAGTGTCATGTATATCTCGTACTCACTTCAAAAGAATGTACCTGCGGCACTTCCTTGCTAGGAAGTAGCGTTTGCAGATGTCTACGTATCGAAGCAATAGAGTACTAAAGCTTCTTAAATCGCGATATCGCATCTCAATTCTATTTTTCATGATAAGATATAATATTCATTGTGGAGTGTTATGTATACCTCGTATTCACTTCAAAAGAATGTAAATGCGACACTACCTTGGTTGGAAATAGCGTCTGCAGATATCTACGTATCGAAGCAATAGAGTTCTAATGCTTCTTAAAACGCGATATCGCATCACATTCCTATGTTTCATGATAGGATATAATATTCACTGCGAAAAGCCACTTATACCTCGCATACCCTTCAAATGAATGTAAATGCGACACTTCATTGGTAGGAAATAGCGTTGGCAGATATCTACGTATCGAAGCTACGGAGTTCTAATGCTTCTTAAAACGCGATATCGCATCTCATTTCTATGTTTCATGATAAGATATAATATTCATTGCGAATTGTCATGTATACCTCGTATTCACTTCAGAAGAATGTAAAAGCGACACTTCCTTGCTAGGAAATAGCGTTTGCAGAAGTCTACGTATAATAGCAATAGTGTTCTAATGCTTCTCAAAGCGCGATATCGCACCTCATTTCTATGTTTCATGATCAGATATAATATTCATTGCGAAGTTACATGTATACCTCGTATTCACTTCAAAAGCATGTAAGTACGACACTTCCTTGCCAGGAAATTGCGTTTGCAGATGTCTCCGTATCGCCGAAACAGTGTTCTAATGCTTCTTTAAATGCGAGATCGTATCTCATTTCTATGATTCATGATATGATATAATATACATTACGAAGTGTCGTGTATACCTCGTATTCACTTCAAAAGAAAGTAAATGCGACACATACTTGCTAGGAAATAGCGTTTACAGTTGTCTAGGTATCGAAACAATAGAGTTCTAATGCTTCTTAAAACGCGATATCGCATCTCATTTCTATGTTTCATGATAATGTATAATATTCATTGCGAAATGCCATGAATATCTCGTATTCACTTCAAATGAATGTAAATGCGACACTTCCTTGCTAGGAAAAAGCGTTTAAAAGATGTCTACGTATCGAAGCAATAGAGTTGTAGTGACTCTTATATCGCGATGTCGCATCTCATTTCTATGTTTCATGATAGGGTATAATATTCATTGCGAAGTGCCATTTATACCTCGCATACACCTCAAATGAATATAAATGAGACACTTCATTGCTAGGAAATAGCGTTTGCAGATGTCTGCGTATCGAGGCAATAGTGTTCTACTGCTTCTTAAAACGGGATAACGCACCTCATTTCTATGTATCATGATAAGATATAATATTCATTGCGAAGTGTTACGTATACCTCGTCTACTCTTCAAAAGAATGTAAGTGCCACAATTTCTTGCTAGGAAATAGCGTTTCGATATGTCTACGTATCGAGGCAATATAGTTCTAATGCTTCTTAAAACGCCATATCGCATCTCAGTTTTATGTTTCATGATAATATATAATATTCATGCGACGTGTTATGTATACCCCGTCTACACTTCAAAAGAATGTAAATGCCACACATCCTTTCTAGAGAATGCGTTTCCAGATGTCTACATATCGAAGCAATGAAGTTCTATTGTTCCTTAGGACGCGAAATCGCATCTCATTCCTATGTACCATGATAAGATATAATATTCATAGCGAAGTGTCATGTATACCTCGCATACACTTCAAATGAATGTAAATGCGGCATTTCCTTGCTAGGAAATAGCGCTTGCAGATGTCTGCGTATCGTAGCATTAGAGTTCTCATGCTTCTCAAAACGCGATATCGCATCTCTTTTCTATGTTTCATGATAAGATATAATTTTCATTGCGATGTGTCATGTATACCTCGCATACACTTCAAGTGAATGTAAATGTGACACTTTCTTGCTAGGAAATAGCGTTGGCAGATGTCTACGTATCGAAGCAATAGAGTTCTAATGCTTCGTAAATCGCCATATCGCATCTCTTTTCTATGGTCTATGATACGATACAATATTCATTGTGAAGAGTTATGTATACCTCGTATTCACTTCAAAAGAATGTAAATGCGACACTTCCTTGCTAGGAAATAGCGTTTGCAGAAGTCTACGTATCGTAGCAATAGGGTTCTAATGCTTCTTAAATCGCGATATCGCATATCATTTCCATGTTTCATGATAAGATATAATATTCATTTCGAAGTGTCACGTATACCTCGCATACACTTAATATGAATGTAAATGCAACACTTCCTTGCTAGGAAATGGAGTTTGCAGATGTCTACGTATCGTAGCAATAGGGTTCTAGCTCATCCAAAACGCGATATCGCATCTCATTTCTATGTGTCATGATGAGATATAATATTCATTGCGAAGTGTCATGTATAACTCGTATTTACTTCAAAAGAATGTAAATGCGACACTTCCTTGCTAGGAAATAGCGTTTCCAGATGCCTACGTATAGAAACAATAGTGTTCTAATGCTCCTTAAATCGCGATATCGCATCTCATTTCTATGTTACATGATAAGATATAATATTCATTGCGAAGTTTCATGTGTTCCTCGTATTCACTTCAAATGAATGTAAATGCGACACTTCCTTTCTAGGAAATAGCGTTTACAGATGTCTACGTATCGAAGCAAAAGAGTTCTAATGCTTCTTAAAACGAGATATTGCATCTCATTCCTATGTTTCATGGTAAGATATATTATTCATTGCGAAGTATCACATATACATCGGATACACTTCAAATGAATGTAAATACGACAGTTCCTTGCTAGGAAATGGCGTTTGTAGATGTCTACGTATCGAAGCAATAGTGTTCTAATGCTTCTTAAAACGCGATATCGCATCTCATTTCTATGTTTCGTGATAAGATATAATATTCATTGGGAAGTGTTATGTATTTCTCGTCTACACCTCAAATGAATGTAAATACGTCAGTCCCTTGGTAGGAAATAGCGTTTGTAAATGTCTACGTATCGAAGCAATAGACTTCTAATACTTCTAAAACGCGATATCGCATCTCATATCTATGTTTCGTGATAAGATATAATATTCATTGCGAAGTGTCATGAATACCCTGGATACACATCAAATGAATGTAATTGCGACACTTCCATGCTAGGAAATAGCGTCTGCAGATATCTACGTAACGTAGCAATGGAGTTCTATTGCTTCTTAAAACGCGATATCGTATCTCATTTCTATGTTTCATGATAAGATATAATACTCATTTCGAGGTGTTACGCATACCTCGTATACACTTCACATGAATGAAAGTGCTAAATTTCCTTGAGAGCAAGCAGCGCTTGCAGTTGTCTACGTATCGAAGCAATAGAGTTCTGATGCTTCTTAAATCGCGATATCGCATCTCATTTCTATGTTTCATGATAAAATATAATATTCATTGCGAAGTGTTACGTATACCTCGTCTACACTTCATAAGAATGTAATTGCCACACTTCCTTGCTAGAGAGGGCGTTTTCAGATGTCCACGTGTCGAAGCAACATAGTTCTATTCCTTCATCAAACGCGATATCGCATCTCATTTGTAAGTTTCATGATATGATATAATATTTATTGTGAAGTGTCACGTATACATCGCATACACTTCAAATGAATGTAAATGCGACACTTCCTTGCTAGGAAATAGCGTTTGCACACGTCTACGTATCGAAGCAATACAGTTCTAATGCTTCTTGAAACGGGATAGCGCATCTCATTTCCATGTTTCATGATAAGATATAATATTAATTGCGAAGTGTCATGTATATCTTGCATTTACTTCAAAAGAATGTAAATGCGACACTTCCTTGCTAGGAAATAGCGTTTGCAGATGTCTACGTATCGTAGCAATAGAGTTCTTATGCTTCTTATATCGCAAGATCGAATCTCAGATCTATGTTTCACGATAAGATATAATATTCATTGCGAAGTTTCATGTATTCCTCGTATTCACTTCAAATGAATGTAAATGCGACACTTCCTTGCTAGGTAATAGCGTTTGCAGATTTCTGCGTATCGTAGCATTAGGTTTCTATTGCATCTCAAAACGCGATATCGCATCTCATTTCTATGTTTCATGAAAAGATATAATATTTATTGCGAAGTATCACGTATACCTCGCATACTCTTCAAATGAATGTAAATGCGACACTTCCTTGCTAGGTAGTAGCGTTTGCAGATGTCTACGTATCGTGGCAATAGAGTTCTGATGCTTCTCAAAACGCGATATCACATCACATTTCTATGTTTCATGATAAGATATAATATTCATTGCGAAGTTTCACGTATTCCTCGTATTCACTTCAAATGTATGTAAATGCGGCACCTCCTTCCTAGGAAACAGCGTCTGCAGATGTCTACGTATCGTAGCAAGCATGTTATAATGCTTCTTAAAACGCGATATCGCATCTCATTTCTATGTTTCATGACAACATATAATATTCATTGCGAAGTGTTATGTATACCTCGCATACACTTTAAATGAATGTAAATGCGACACTTCCTTGCTAGGAAATAGCGTTTGCAGATGTCTACGTATCGTAGCAATAAAGTTCTAATGCACCTTATATCGCGATATAGCATCTCATTTCTATGTTTCATAATAAGATATAATATTCATTGCGAAGTGTCATGTATATCTCGGATTCACTTCAGAGGAATGTAAATGCGACACTTCCTTGCTAGGAAATAGCGTTTGCAGATGTCTACGTATCGTAGCAATAGAGTTCTTATGCTTCTTATATCGCAAGATCGAATCACAGATCTATGTTTCACGATAAGATATAATATTCATTGTGGAGTGTTATGTATACCTCGTATTCACCTCAAAAGAATGTAAATGCGACACTTCCTCGCTAGGAAATAGCGTTTGCAGATTTCTGCGTATCGTAGCATTAGATTTCTATTGCATCTCAAAACGCGATATCGCATCTCATTTCTATGTTTCATGAAAAGATATAATATTTATTGCGAAGTGTCACGTATACATCGCATACACTTCAAATGAATGTAAATGCGACAGTTCCTTGCTAGGAAATAGCGTTTGCAGACGTCTACGTATCGAAGCAATAGAGTTCTAATGCTTCTTGAAACGGAATATCGAATCTCATTTCTATGCTTCACGATAAGAAATAATATTCATTGCGAAGTTTCATGTATTCCTCGTATTCACTTCAAATGAATGTAAATGCGACACTTCCTTGCTAAGAAATAGAGTTTGCAGATGTCTACGTATCGTAGCAAGCGTGTTATAATGCTTCTTAAAACGAGATATCGCATCTCATTTCTATGTTTCGAGACAACATATAATATTCATTGCGAAGTGTTATGTATACCTCGCATACACTTCAAAAGAATGTTAATGCGACACTTCCTTGCTAGGAAATAGCGTTTGCAGATTTCTGCGTATCGTAGCATTATATTTGTATTGCATCTCAAAACGCGATATCGCATCTCATTTCTATGTTTCATGATAAGATATAATATTTATTGCGAAGTGTCACGTATAGATCGCATACACTTCAAATGAATGTAAATGCGACACTTCCTTGCTAGCAAATAACGTTTGCAGATGTCTACGTATCGTAGCAATAGAGTTCTAATGATTCTTAAAATGAGATATCGCATCTCATTTCTTTGTTTCATGATAACATATAATATTCATTGCGAAGTGTTATGTATACCTCGCATACACTTCAAATGAATGTAAATGCGACACTTCCTTGCTAGGAAATAACGTTTGCAGATGTCTACGTATCGTAGCAATAGAGTTCTAATGCTTCTTATATCGCGAGATCGCATCTCATATCTATGTTTCACGATAAGATATAATATTCATTGCGAAGTGTTATGTATACCTCACATACACTTCAAATGAATGTAAATGCGACAGTTCCCTGCTAGGAAGTAGCGATTGCAGATGTCTACGTATCGAAGCAATAGAGTTCTAATGCTTCTTGAAACGGGATATCGCATCTCATTTCCATGTTTCATGATAAGATATAATATTAATTGCGAAGTGTCATGTATACCTCGCATTCACTTCAAAAGAATGTAAATGCGACTCTTCCTTGCTAGGAAATAGCGTTTGCAGATGTCTACGTATCGTAGCAATAGAGTTCTTATGCTTCTTATATCGCAAGATCGAATCACAGATCTATGTTTCACGATAAGATATAATATTCATTGTGGAGTGTTATGTATACCTCGTATTCACCTCAAAAGAATGTAAATACGACACTTCCTTGCTAGGAAATAGCGTTTGCAGATTTCTGCGTATCGTAGCATTAGATTTCTATTGCATCTCAAAACGCGATATCGCATTTCATTTCTATGTTTCATGAAAAGATATAATATTTATTGCGAAGTGTCACGTATACATCGCATACACTTCAAATGAATGTAAATGCGACAGTTCCTTGCTAGGAAATAGCGTTTGCAGACGTCTACGTATCGAAGCAATAGAGTTCTAATGCTTCTTGAAACGGAATATCGAATCTCATTTCTATGCTTCACGATAAGAAATAATATTCATTGCGAAGTTTCATGTATTCCTCGTATTCACTTCAAATGAATGTAAATGCGACACTTCCTTGCTAGGAAATAGAGTTTGCAGATGTCTACGTATCGTAGCAAGCGTGTTATAATGCTTCTTAAAACGAGATATCGCATCTCATTTCTATGTTTCATGATAACATATAATATTCATTGCGAAGTGTTATGTATACCTCGCATACACTTCAAATGAATGTAAATGCGACACTTCCTTGCTAGGAAATAACGCTTGCAGATGTCTACGTATCGTAGCAATAGAGTTCTTATGCTTCTTATATCGCAAGATCGAATCTCAGATCTATGTTTCACGATAAGATATAATATTCATTGTGGACTGTTATGTGTACCTCGTATTCACCTCAAAAGAATGTAAATGCGACACTTCCTTGCTAGGAAATAGCGTTTGCAGATGTCTACCTATCGAAGCAATAGAGTTCTAATGCTTCTTGAAACGGAATATCGCTTCTGATTTCTATGCTTCACGATAAGAAATAATATTCATTGCGAAGTTTCATGTATTCCTCGTATTCACTTCAAATGAATGTAAATGCGATACTTCCTTGCTAGGAAATAGAGTTTGCAGATGTCTACGTATCGTAGCAAGCGTGTTATAATGCTTCTTAAAACGAGATATCGCATCTCATTTCTATGTTTCGTGACAACATATAATATTCATTGCGAAGTGTTATGTATTCCTCGCATACACTTCAAAAGAATGTTAATGCGACACTTCCTTGCTAAGAAATAGCGTTTGCAGATTTCTGCGTATCGTAGCATTATATTTCTATTGCATCTCAAAACGCGATATCGCATCTCATTTCTATGTTTCATGATAAGATATAATATTTATTGCGAAGTGTCACGTATACATCGCATACACTTCAAATGAATGTAAATGCAACACTTCCTTGCTAGCAAATAACGTTTGCAGATGTCTACGTATCGTAGCAATAGAGTTCTAATGATTCTTAAAACGAGATATCGCATCTCATTTCTATGTTTCATGATAACATATAATATTCATTGCGAAGTGTTATGTATACCTCGCATACACTTCAAATGAATGTAAATGCGGCACCTCCTTCCTAGGAAACAGCGTTTGCAGATGTCTACGTATCGTAGCAAGCATGTTATAATGCTTCTTAAAACGATATATCGCATCTCATTTCTATGTTTCATGACAACATATAATATTCATTGCGAAGTATTATGGATACCTCGCATACACTTTAAATGAATGTAAATGCGACACTTCCTTCCTAGGAAATAGCGTTGGCAGATATTTACGTATCTTAGCATTAGAGTTCTAATGCTTCCCAAAACGCGATATTGCATTTCATTTCTATCTGTCATGATAAGATATAATATCCATTACGAAGTGTTATGTATTCCTCTTCTACACTTCAAATCAATGTAAATGCGACACTTCCTTTCTAGGAAATTACGATTCCAGATGTCTACGTACCGAAGCAATAGAGTACTAATGCTTCTTAAATCGTGATATCGCATCTCATTTCTATGTTTCATGATAAAATATAATATTCATTGCGAAGTGTTACGTATACCTCGTCTACACTTCATAAGAATGTAACTGCCACACTTCCTTGCTAGAGAGGGCGTTTTCAGATGTCCACGTGTCGAAGCAACATAGTTCTATTCCTTCATCAAACGCGATATCGCATCTCATTTGTAAGTTTCATGATATGATATAATATTCATTGCGAAGTGTCATGTATACCTCGTGTTCACTTCAAATGAATGTAAGTGCGACACTTCCTTGCAAGGAAATAGTGTTTGCAGTTGTCTACGTATCGAAGCCATAGTGTTCTAATGTTTCTTGAAACGCGATATCGCATCACATATCTATGTTTCGTGATAAGATATAATATTCATTGCGAAGTTACATGTATATCTCGTATGCACTTCAAACGAATGTAAATGCGACACTTCCTTGCCAGGAAATAGCGTTTGCAGATGTCTCCGTATCGAAGCAGTAGAGTTCTAATGCTTCTTAAAACGAGATGTCGCATCTCATTTCTATGTTTCACGTTAAGATATGATATTCATTGCGAAGTGTCACTTATACCTCGTACACACTTCAAGTGAATGTAGGTGCTACACTTCCTTGCTAGGATATATCATTTGCAGATGTCTACGTATCGAGGCAATAGGGTTCTAATGCTTCTTAAAACGCGATATCGCATCTCATTTCTATGTTTCATAATAAGATATAATATTCAATGCGAATTGTCATGTATACCTCGCATACACTTCAACTGAATGTAAATGCGACACTTCCGTGCTAGGTAATAGCGATGGCAGATGTCTACGTTTCGAAGCAAGAGAGATCTAATGCTTCTTAAAACGAGATATCGCATCTCATTTCTATGTTTCATGATAAGATATAATATTTCAATGTTTCATGATAAGCTATAACATTCATTGTGGAGTGTTATGTATACCTCGTATTCACATCAGAAGAATGTAAATGCTACACTTCCTTGCTAGGAAATAGCGTTCGCAGATGTCTACGTATCGTAGCATTAGAGTTCTAATGCTTCTCAAAACGCGATATCGCATCTCATTTTTATGTATCATGATAGGATGTAATATTCATTGCGAAGTGTTATGTATACCTCGTACTTACTTCAAAAGAATGATAATGCATCACTTCCTTGCTAGGAAATAGCGTTTGCAGATGTCTATGTATCGTAGCAATAGAGTTCTAATTCTTCTTAAAACGCGATATCGCATCTCATTTGTATGTTTCATGATAAGATATAATATTCATTGCGAAGTGTTTTGTATACCTCGCATACACTTCAAATGAATGTAAATGCGACACTTCCTTGCTAGGAAATAGCGTTGGCAGATGTCTACGTTTCGAAGCAATAGGGATCTACTGCTTCTTAAATCGCCATATCGCATCTCATTTCTATGTTTCATGATAAGATATAATATTCATTGTGCAGTGATATGTATATCTCGTCTACACTTCAAAAGAATGTAAATGCGACACTTCCATGCTAGGGAATATCGTCTGCAGATGTCTACGTATCGTAGAAATAGAGTTCTAATTCTTCTTAAAACGCGAGATAGCATCTCATTTCTATGTTTCATGATAAGATATAATATTCATTGCGAAGTGTCATGTATACCTCTTATTCACTTCAAGAGAATGTAAATGCGACACTTCTTTGCTAGGAAATAGCGTTTGCAGATGTCTACGTATCGTAGCAGTAGATTTCTAATACTTCTAAAGTCGCGATATCGCATCTCATTTCTATGTTTCATGATAAGATATAATATTTATTGTGCAGTGTTATGTATATCTCGTCTACACTTCAAAAGAATGTAAATGCGACACTTCCTTGCAAGGAAATGGCGTTTGCAGATATCTACGTATCGTAGCATTAGAGTACTAATGCTTCTCAAAACGCGATATTGCATCTCATTTCTATGTTTCATGGTAAGATGTAATATTCATTGCGAAATGTCTTGTATACCTAGCATACACTTCAAATGAATGTAAATACGACACTTCCTTGCTAGGAAGTAGCGTTTGCATATGTCTACGTATCGAAGCAATAGAATTGTAAAGCTTCTTAAATCGTCATATCGGATCTCATTTCTATGTTTCATGATAAGATATAATATTCATTGCGCAGTGTTATGTATACCCCGTATTCACTTCAATTAAAAGTAAATGCGATACTTCCTAGCTAGGAAGTTGCGTTTGCAGATGTCTACGTTTCGAAGCAATAGAGTTGTAATGCTTCTTAAATCGCGATATCGCATCTCATTCCTATGTTTCGAGATAAGATATAATATTCATTGTGGAGTGTTATGTATACCTCGCATACAATTCAAGAGAATGTAAATGCGACACTTCCTTCTCAAAACGCAATATCGCATCTCATTTCTATGTATCATGATAAGATATAATATTCATTGCGAAGTGTTATGTATACCTCGCATACACTTCAAATGTATGTAAATGCGACACTTTCTTGCTAGGAATAGCGTTTGCAGATGTCTACGAATCGTAGCAATAGAGATCTAATGCTTCTTAAAACGTGATATCGCATCTCACTTCTATGTTTCACTGTAAGATAAGATAATCATTGCGAAGTGTCACTTATACTTCGCATACACTTCAAATGAATGTAAATCCGACACTTCCTTGCTAGGAAATAGCATTTGCAGATATCTACGTATCATAGCATTAAGTTCTAATGCTTCTCAAGACGCGATATAGCATCTCATTTCTATGTTTAATGATAAGATATAATATTTATTGCGAAGTATCATGTATACCTCGTATTCACTTCAAAAGAAAGAAAATGCGACACGTCCTTGCTAGGAAATAGCGCCTGCAGATATCTACGTATCGAAGCGATAGAGTTCTAATGCTTCATAAAACGCCATATCGCATCTCATTTCTATGATTTATGATAAGATGTAATATTCATTGTGGAGTGTTATGTATTTCCTCGTATTCACTTCAAATGAATGTAAATGCGACACTTCCTTGCTAGGAAATAGCGTTTGCAGATGTCTACGTATCGCAGAAACAGTGTTCTAATGCTTCTCAAATCGCGATATCGCATCTGATTTCTATGTTTCATTATAAGATATAATATTCAATGCGAAGTTTTATGTATTCCTCTTCAGCACATCAAATGAATGTAAATGCGACACTTCCTTGCTAGGAAATAACGTTTGCAGATGTATAAATATCGAAGCAATAGAGTTTTAATGCTTCTTAAAAAGAGATAACGCATCACAATTCTATGTGTCATGATAAGGTTTACTATTCATTGTGGTGTGATATGTATACCTTGTATTCACTTCAAAACAATGCGAATGCGACACTTCCTTGCTAGGAAATAGCGTTTGCAGATGTCTACGTATCGTAGCAACATAGTTCTAATGCTTGTAGAAATTCGATATCGCATCTCATTTCTACGTTTCGTGATAAGATATAATATTCATTGCGTAGTGTCATGTATATCTCGTACTCACTTCAAAAGAATGTACCTGCGGCACTTCCTTGCTAGGAAGTAGCGTTTGCAGATGTCTACGTATCGAAGCAATAGAGTACTAAAGCTTCTTAAATCGCGATATCGCATCTCAATTCTATTTTTCATGATAAGATATAATATTCATTGTGGAGTGTTATGTATACCTCGTATTCACTTCAAAAGAATGTAAATGCGACACTACCTTGGTTGGAAATAGCGTCTGCAGATATCTACGTATCGAAGCAATAGAGTTCTAATGCTTCTTAAAACGCGATATCGCATCACATTCCTATGTTTCATGATAGGATATAATATTCACTGCGAAAAGCCACTTATACCTCGCATACCCTTCAAATGAATGTAAATGCGACACTTCATTGGTAGGAAATAGCGTTGGCAGATATCTACGTATCGAAGCTACGGAGTTCTAATGCTTCTTAAAACGCGATATCGCATCTCATTTCTATGTTTCATGATAAGATATAATATTCATTGCGAATTGTCATGTATACCTCGTATTCACTTCAGAAGAATGTAAAAGCGACACTTCCTTGCTAGGAAATAGCGTTTGCAGAAGTCTACGTATAATAGCAATAGTGTTCTAATGCTTCTCAAAGCGCGATATCGCACCTCATTTCTATGTTTCATGATCAGATATAATATTCATTGCGAAGTTACATGTATACCTCGTATTCACTTCAAAAGCATGTAAGTACGACACTTCCTTGCCAGGAAATTGCGTTTGCAGATGTCTCCGTATCGCCGAAACAGTGTTCTAATGCTTCTTTAAATGCGAGATCGTATCTCATTTCTATGATTCATGATATGATATAATATACATTACGAAGTGTCGTGTATACCTCGTATTCACTTCAAAAGAAAGTAAATGCGACACATACTTGCTAGGAAATAGCGTTTACAGTTGTCTAGGTATCGAAACAATAGAGTTCTAATGCTTCTTAAAACGCGATATCGCATCTCATTTCTATGTTTCATGATAATGTATAATATTCATTGCGAAATGCCATGAATATCTCGTATTCACTTCAAATGAATGTAAATGCGACACTTCCTTGCTAGGAAAAAGCGTTTAAAAGATGTCTACGTATCGAAGCAATAGAGTTGTAGTGACTCTTATATCGCGATGTCGCATCTCATTTCTATGTTTCATGATAGGGTATAATATTCATTGCGAAGTGCCATTTATACCTCGCATACACCTCAAATGAATATAAATGAGACACTTCATTGCTAGGAAATAGCGTTTGCAGATGTCTGCGTATCGAGGCAATAGTGTTCTACTGCTTCTTAAAACGGGATAACGCACCTCATTTCTATGTATCATGATAAGATATAATATTCATTGCGAAGTGTTACGTATACCTCGTCTACTCTTCAAAAGAATGTAAGTGCCACAATTTCTTGCTAGGAAATAGCGTTTCGATATGTCTACGTATCGAGGCAATATAGTTCTAATGCTTCTTAAAACGCCATATCGCATCTCAGTTTTATGTTTCATGATAATATATAATATTCATGCGACGTGTTATGTATACCCCGTCTACACTTCAAAAGAATGTAAATGCCACACATCCTTTCTAGAGAATGCGTTTCCAGATGTCTACATATCGAAGCAATGAAGTTCTATTGTTCCTTAGGACGCGAAATCGCATCTCATTCCTATGTACCATGATAAGATATAATATTCATAGCGAAGTGTCATGTATACCTCGCATACACTTCAAATGAATGTAAATGCGGCATTTCCTTGCTAGGAAATAGCGCTTGCAGATGTCTGCGTATCGTAGCATTAGAGTTCTCATGCTTCTCAAAACGCGATATCGCATCTCTTTTCTATGTTTCATGATAAGATATAATTTTCATTGCGATGTGTCATGTATACCTCGCATACACTTCAAGTGAATGTAAATGTGACACTTTCTTGCTAGGAAATAGCGTTGGCAGATGTCTACGTATCGAAGCAATAGAGTTCTAATGCTTCGTAAATCGCCATATCGCATCTCTTTTCTATGGTCTATGATACGATACAATATTCATTGTGAAGAGTTATGTATACCTCGTATTCACTTCAAAAGAATGTAAATGCGACACTTCCTTGCTAGGAAATAGCGTTTGCAGAAGTCTACGTATCGTAGCAATAGGGTTCTAATGCTTCTTAAATCGCGATATCGCATATCATTTCCATGTTTCATGATAAGATATAATATTCATTTCGAAGTGTCACGTATACCTCGCATACACTTAATATGAATGTAAATGCAACACTTCCTTGCTAGGAAATGGAGTTTGCAGATGTCTACGTATCGTAGCAATAGGGTTCTAGCTCATCCAAAACGCGATATCGCATCTCATTTCTATGTGTCATGATGAGATATAATATTCATTGCGAAGTGTCATGTATAACTCGTATTTACTTCAAAAGAATGTAAATGCGACACTTCCTTGCTAGGAAATAGCGTTTCCAGATGCCTACGTATAGAAACAATAGTGTTCTAATGCTCCTTAAATCGCGATATCGCATCTCATTTCTATGTTACATGATAAGATATAATATTCATTGCGAAGTTTCATGTGTTCCTCGTATTCACTTCAAATGAATGTAAATGCGACACTTCCTTTCTAGGAAATAGCGTTTACAGATGTCTACGTATCGAAGCAAAAGAGTTCTAATGCTTCTTAAAACGAGATATTGCATCTCATTCCTATGTTTCATGGTAAGATATATTATTCATTGCGAAGTATCACATATACATCGGATACACTTCAAATGAATGTAAATACGACAGTTCCTTGCTAGGAAATGGCGTTTGTAGATGTCTACGTATCGAAGCAATAGTGTTCTAATGCTTCTTAAAACGCGATATCGCATCTCATTTCTATGTTTCGTGATAAGATATAATATTCATTGGGAAGTGTTATGTATTTCTCGTCTACACCTCAAATGAATGTAAATACGTCAGTCCCTTGGTAGGAAATAGCGTTTGTAAATGTCTACGTATCGAAGCAATAGACTTCTAATACTTCTAAAACGCGATATCGCATCTCATATCTATGTTTCGTGATAAGATATAATATTCATTGCGAAGTGTCATGAATACCCTGGATACACATCAAATGAATGTAATTGCGACACTTCCATGCTAGGAAATAGCGTCTGCAGATATCTACGTAACGTAGCAATGGAGTTCTATTGCTTCTTAAAACGCGATATCGTATCTCATTTCTATGTTTCATGATAAGATATAATACTCATTTCGAGGTGTTACGCATACCTCGTATACACTTCACATGAATGAAAGTGCTAAATTTCCTTGAGAGCAAGCAGCGCTTGCAGTTGTCTACGTATCGAAGCAATAGAGTTCTGATGCTTCTTAAATCGCGATATCGCATCTCATTTCTATGTTTCATGATAAGATATAATATTCATTGCGAAGTGTCATGTATACCTCGTATTCACTTCAAAAGAATGTAAATGCGACACTTCCTTGCTAGGAAATAGTGTTTGCTGATGTCTACGTATAGTAGCAATAGAGTTCTAATGCTATTTAAATCGCGATATCGCATTTCATTTCTATGTTTCGTTATATGGTATGATATGCAATGGGGAGTGTGAGGTATACCTCGTATTCACTTCAAAAGAATGTAAATGCGACAATTACTTGCTACTAAATAGCGTTTGCGGAAGTCTACGTATCGTAGCAATAGTGTTCTAATGCTTCTTAAAACGGGATACCGCATCTCATTTCTATGTATCATGATAAGATATAATATTCATTGCGAAGTGTCATGTATACGTCGTATTCACTTCAAAAGAATGTAAATGCCACACTTCCTTGCTAGGAAATAGTGTTTGCTGATGTCTACGTATAGTAGCAATAGAGTTCTAATGCTATTTAAATCGCGATATCGCATTTCATTTCTATGTTTCGTTATATGGTATGATATGCAATGGGGAGTGTGAGGTATACCTCGTATTCACTTCAAAAGAATGTAAATGCGACAATTACTTGCTACTAAATAGCGTTTGCGGAAGTCTACGTATCGTAGCAATAGTGTTCTAATGCTTCTTAAAACGGGATACCGCATTTCATTTCTATGTATCATGATAAGATATAATATTCATTGCGAAGTGTCATGTATACCTCGCATGCACTTCAAATGAGCATACACTTCCTTGCTAGGAAAAAGCGTTTAAAAGATGTCTACGTATCGAAGCAATAGAGTTGTAGTGACTCTTATATCGCGATGTCGCATCTCGTTTCTCTGTTTCATGTTAGGATATAATATTCATTGCGAAGTGCCACTTATACTTCGCACACACTTCAAATGAATGTAAATGCGACACTTCATTTCTAGTAAATAGCGTTTGCAGATGTTTACGTATCGTAGCAATAGAGTTCTAATGCTTCTTAAAACGCGATATCGCATCTCATTAATATGTGTCGTGATAAGATATGATATTCATTGCGAAGTATTATGTATTCCTCATCAACACTTCAAATGAATGTAAGTGCGACTCTTCCCTGCTATTATATAGCTTTTGCTGCTGTCTAAGTGTCGTAGCAACAGAGCTCTAATGCTTTTTAGATCGCGATATAGCACCTCATTTTAATGTTTCATGATAAGGTATAATATTCATTGTGGAGTGTTATGTATACCTCGTATTCACTTTAAAAGAATGTAAATGCGACACTTCCTTGCTAGGAAGTAGCGTTTGCAGATGTCTACGTATCGAAGCAATACATTTCAAATGCTTCTTAATTCGCGATATCGATACTCACTTCTATGTTTCATGATAAGAATTCATAATATTCATTGCGAAGTGTCATGTATACCTCGTACGCTACTCAAATGAATGTAAATGCGGCACTTCCTTGCTAGGAAATAGCGCTGGCAGATGTCTACGTATCGAAGCAATAGAGATCTTATGCTTCTTGAAAGCGAGATATCGCATCTCATTTCTATGTTACATAATAAGATATAATATTCACTGTGCAGTGTTATGTATACCTCGCATTCGCTTCAACAGAATGGAAATGCTCCACTTCTTTGGCAGGAAATAGCGTTTGCAGATGTCTACGTATCCTAGCAATAGTGTTCTAATGCTACTTAAAACTCGATATCGCATTGCACTTCTATGTTTCATGATAGGATATAATATTAATTGCGAAGTGTCATGTATACCTAGCATCCACTTCAAAAGGATGTAAATGCGACACTTCCTTGCTGGGCAGTAGCATTTGCAGACGTCCACGTACCGAAGCAATAGATTTCCAACGCTTCTTAAATCGCGATATCGCATCTCATATCTAAGTTTCATGATAAGATATAATATTCATCGTGCAGTGTAATGTATACCTCGTATTCACATCAAAAGAATGTAAATGCGACAGTTCCTTCCTAGGGAATAGCGATGGCAGATATCTACGTATCGTAGCAATAGAGTTCTAACGCTTCTTAAAACGCCATATCGCATCTCATTTCTACGTTTCCTGATAAGATATAATATCCATTGCAAAGTGTTGTGTATACCTCGTATTCACTTCAAATGAATGTCAGTGCGACACATCCTTGCTATTAAATAGTGTTTGCAGATGACTACGTATCGTAGCAATAGATTACTAATGCTTTTTAAATCGCGGCATCGCATCTCATTTCTATGTTGCAAGATATGATATAATATTCATTGCGAAGTGTCATGAATACCTCGTATTCACTTCAAATGAAAGTAAATGCGACACTTCCTTGCTAGGAAATAGCGTTTCCAGATTTCTACGTATCGTAGCAATAGAGTTCTAATGCTTCTTAAAACGCCATATCGCATCTCATTTCTACGTTTTATGATAAGATATAATATTCATTGTGGAGTATTATGTATTCCTGGTATTCACTTCAAAAGAATGTCAATGCGACACTTCCTTTCTAGGAAATAGCTCTGGCAGGTGTCTACGTATCGTAGCATTAGAGTTCTAATGCTACTAAAAACGCGATATCGCATCTCATTTCTATGTATCATGATAAGCTATAATATTCATTGTGCAGTGTTATGTATACCTCGTATTCACTTCAAAAGAATGTAAATGCGACACTTCCTTGCTAGGTAATAACGTCTGCAGATGTTTACGTATCGAAGCAATAGAGTTCTAATTTTTCTTAAAACGCGAAATCGCTCCTCATTTCTATGCTTCATGATAAGATATAGTATTCATTGTGGAGTGTTATGTATACCTCGTCTACACTTCCTAAGAATGTAAATGCGACACTTCCTTGCTTGGAAATAGCGTTTGCAGATGTCTGCGTATCGAAGCAATAGAGTTCTAATGCTTCTTAAATCGCGATATCGCATCTCATTTCTATGCTTCATGATAAGATACAATATTAATTGCCAAGTGTCATGTATACCTCGTATTCGCTTCAAATGAATGTAAATGTGACACTTCCTAGGAAATAGCGTTGGCAGATGTCTACGTAATGAAGCAATAGAGATCTATTGCTTCTTAAATAGCGATATCGCATCTCATTTCTATGTTTCATGTTAAGATATAATATTCATTGCGGAGTGTCATGTATACCTCGTATTCGCTTCAAAAGAATGTACATGCGACACTTCCTTGCTAGGAAGTAGCGTTTGCAGATGTCTAGCTATCGAAGCAATAGAGTTCCAATTCTTCGTAAAACGCGATATCGCATCTCATTTCTATGTATCATGATAAGATATAATATTCATTGTGCAGTGTTATCAATACCTCGTATTCACTTCAAAAGAATTATAATGCGTCAATTCCTTGCTAGGAAGTTTCATTTGCAGATGTCTACGTATCGAACCAATAGAATTATAATGCTTCTTAAATCGTCATAACGCATCTCATTTCTATGATTCATGATAAGATATCATATTCATTGCGAAGTGTCATGTATACCTCGTATTCCTTTCAATAGAATGTAATTGCGACACTTCCTTGCTAGGAAGTAGCGTTTGCAGATATCTACGTATCGGAGCAATAGAGATCTAGTGCTTCTTAAATCGCGATATCGCATCTCATTTCTATGGTTCATGATAAGATATAATATTCATTGCGGAGTGTTATCATAATCTCGTATTCACTTCAATAGAATTTAAATGCGACACACCCTTGCTAGGAAATAGCGTTTGCAGATGTTTTCGTATCGTAGCATTAGTGTTCTAATGCTTCTCAAAATGCGATACCGCATCTCATTTCTATGTTTCACGATAATATATAATAATCATTGCGAAGTGTCATGTATACCTCGCATACACTACAAATGAATGTAAATGCGACACTCCCTTGCTAGGAAATAGCGTCTGCAGATGTCTACGCATCGTAGCAATAGAGTTCTAATGCTTCCTAAAACGCCATATCGCATCTCATTTCTATGTTTTATGATAAGATATAATATTCATTGTGGAGTATTATGTATTCCTAGTATTCACTTCAAAAGTATGTCAATGCGACACTTCCTTTCAAGGAAATAGCGCTTGCAGGTGTCTACGTGTGGTAGCATTAGAGTTCTAATGCTACTAAAAACGCGATATCGCATCTCATTTCTGTGTCTCATGATGAGCTATAATATTCATTGCGAAGTGACATGTATACCTCGTATTCACTTCAACAGATTGTAAATGCGACACTTCCTTCCTAGGTAATAGCGTCTGCAGATGTTTACGTATCGAAGCAATAGGGTTCTAATGCTTCTTAAAACGCGAAATCGCTCCTCATTTCTATGCTTCATGATAAGATATAATATTCATTGTGGAGTGTTATGTATCCCTCGTCTACACTTCCTAAGAATGTAAATGCGACACTTCCTTGCTTGGAAATAGCGTTTGCAGATGTCTGCGTATCGAAGCAATAGAGTTCTAATGCTTCTTAAATCGCGAAATCGCATCCCATTTCTGTTTCGTGATAAGATGTAATATTCATTGTGGAGTGTTATGTATACCTCGTATTCACTTCAAAAGAATGTAAATGCGACACTTCCTTTCTGTTAACTGTCGTTCCCAGATATCTACGTTTCGCAGCAATAGGGCTCTAATGCCTTTTAAATCGCGATATCGCATCTCAATCCTATGTTACTTGATAAGATATAATATTCATTGTGGTGTGTGATGTACACCTCGTATTCACATCAAAAGAATGTAAATGCGACACTTCCTTGCTAGGAAATAGCGTTTGCAAATGTCTGCGTATCGTAGCAATAGATTTCTAACGCTTCTAATAGCGCGATATCGCATCTCATTTCTATGTTTCATGATAAGATATAATATTCATTGCGAAGTGTTATATACTCCTAATATTCACTTCAAATGAATGTAAGTGCGACACTTCCCTGCTAGGAGGAAGCGTTTCCAGATGTCTACGTATCGAAGCAATAGAGTTCTAATGCTTCTTAAAACGCGATATCGCATCTCATTTCTATGTTTCATGATAAGATATAATATTTGTTGCGATGTGTCATGCATACCTTGTATGCACTTCAAAAGAATGTAAATGCGAAACTTCCTTGCTAGGATATAGCGAATGCAAATGTCTCAGTATCGAAGCAATGGAGTTCTAAAGCTTCTTAAATCGCGATATCGCAACCCATTTCTGTGTTTCGTGACAAGATATAATATTCATTGCGAAGTGTCATGTATACCTCGCATACACTTCAAATGAATGTAAATGCGACACTTCCTTGCTAGGAAATGGCGTTTGCAGATGTCTGCGTATCGAAGCAATTGAGTTCTAATGCTTCTTAAATCGCGAAATCGCATCCCATGTCTGTTTCGTGATAAGATGTAATATTCATTGTGGAGTGTTATTTAAACCTTGTATTCACCTCAAAAGAATGTAAGTGCGACACATCCTTGCTAGGAAATAGCGTTTCAAGATGACTAGGTATGGAAACAGTAGAGTTCTAATGCTTCTTAAAACGAGATGTCGCACCTCATTTCTATGTTTCATGATGAGATATAATATTCATTGCGAAGTGTCATGTATTCCTCGTATTTACTACAAAAGACCGTAAATGCGACACTTCCTTGCTAGGAACTAGCGTTTGCAGATGTCTACGAATGGAAGCAATAGATTTGTAATGCTTCTTAAATCGCGATATCGCATCTCACTTCTACGTTTCATGATAAGATATAATATTCATTGTGCAGTGTTATGTATATCTCGTCTACACTTCAAATGAATATAAATGCGACACTTCCTTGCTAGGAAATAGCGTCTGCAGATATCTACGTATCGTAGCAATAGAGATCTAATGCTTCTTGAATCGTCATATCGCATCTCATTTCTATGTTTTACGATAAGATGTACTATTCATTGCGGAGTGTTATGTATACCTCGTATTCACATCAAAAGAATGTGAATGCGACACTTCCTTTCTAGGAAATAGCGTCTGCAGATGTCTACGTATCGTAGCAATAGTGTTCCAATGCTTCTTAAAACGCGATATCGCATGCCATTTCTATGTTTCATTATAAGATATAATATTCATTGCGAAGTGTCATGTATACCTCGCATACACTTCAAATGAATGTAAATGCGACACATCCTTGCTAGGAATTAGCGTTTGCAGATGTCTACGTATTGTAGCAATAGAGTTCTAATGCTTCTGTAAACGCCATATTGCATCTCATTTCAATGTTTCATGATAAGATATAATATTCATTCTGGAGTGTTATGTATACCTCGTATTCACTTCAACAGATTGTAAATGCGACACTTCCTTCCTAGGTAATAGCGTCTGCAGGTGTTTACGTATCGAAGCAATAGAGTTCTAATGCTTCTTAAATCGTCATATCGCATCTCATTTCTATGTTTCATGATAAGATATAGTAATCATTGTGCAGTGTTATGTATTCCCCGTAATCACATCAAATGAATGTAAATACGACCCTTTCTTGCTAGGAATTAGCGTTTGCAGATGTCTACGTATCTTAGCAGTAGAGTTCTAATGCTTCTTAAAACGCGATAGCGCTTCTCATTTATGTGCTTCATGATAAGATATAATATTCATTGTGGAGTGTTGTGCATACCTCGTATTCACTTCAAAAGAATGTCAATGCGACACTTCCTTGCTAGGTAATAACGTCTGCAGATGTTTACGTATCGAAGCAAGAGAGTTCTAATGCTTCTTAAAACGCGAAATCGTTCCTCATTTCTATGCTTCATGATAAGATATAATATTCATTGTGGAGTGTTATGTATACCTCGTCTACACTTCCTAAGAATGTAAATGCGACACTTCCTTGCTTGGAAATAGCGTTTGCAGATGTCTGCGTATCAAAGCAATAGTGTTCTAATGCTTCTTAAATCGCGAAATCGCATCCCATGTCTGTTTCGTGATAAGATGTAATATTCATTGTGGAGTGTTATTTAAACCTTGTATTCACCTCAAAAGAATGTAAGTGCGACACATCCTTGCTAGGAAATAGCGTTTCAAGATGACTAGGTATGGAAACAGTAGAGTTCTAATGCTTCTTAAAACGAGATGTCGCACCTCATTTCTATGTTTCATGATGAGATATAATATTCATTGCGAAGTGTCATGTATTCCTCGTATTTACTACAAAAGACCGTAAATGCGACACTTCCTTGCTAGGAACTAGCGTTTGCAGATGTCTACGAATCGAAGCAATAGATTTGTAATGCTTCTTAAATCGCGATATCGCATCTCACTTCTACGTTTCATGATAAGATATAATATTCATTGTGCAGTGTTATGTATATCTCGTCTACACTTCAAATGAATATAAATGCGACACTTCCTTGCTAGGAAATAGCGTCTGCAGATATCTACGTATCGTAGCAATAGAGATCTAATGCTTCTTGAATCGTCATATCGCATCTCATTTCTATGTTTTACGATAAGATGTACTATTCATTGCGGAGTGTTATGTATACCTCGTATTCACATCAAAAGAATGTGAATGCGACACTTCCTTTCTAGGAAATAGCGTCTGCAGATGTCTACGTATCGTAGCAATAGTGTTCCAATGCTTCTTAAAACGCGATATCGCATGCCATTTCTATGTTTCATTATAAGATATAATATTCATTGCGAAGTGTCATGTATACCTCGCATACACTTCAAATGAATGTAAATGCGACACATCCTTGCTAGGAATTAGCGTTTGCAGATGTCTACGTATTGTAGCAATAGAGTTCTAATGCTTCTGTAAACGCCATATTGCATCTCATTTCAATGTTTCATGATAAGATATAATATTCATTCTGGAGTGTTATGTATACCTCGTATTCACTTCAACAGATTGTAAATGCGACACTTCCTTCCTAGGTAATAGCGTCTGCAGGTGTTTACGTATCGAAGCAATAGAGTTCTAATGCTTCTTAAATCGTCATATCGCATCTCATTTCTATGTTTCATGATAAGATATAGTAATCATTGTGCAGTGTTATGTATACCCCGTAATCACATCAAATAAATGTAAATACGACCCTTTCTTGCTAGGAATTAGCGTTTGCAGATGTCTACGTATCTTAGCAGTAGAGTTCTAATGCTTCTTAAAACGCGATAGCGCTTCTCATTTATGTGCTTCATGATAAGATATAATATTCATTGTGGAGTGTTGTGCATACCTCGTATTCACTTCAAAAGAATGTAAATGCGACACTTCCTTGCTAGGTAATAACGTCTGCAGATGTTTACGTATCGAAGCAAGAGAGTTCTAATGCTTCTTAAAACGCGAAATCGTTCCTCATTTCTATGCTTCATGATAAGATATAATATTCATTGTGGAGTGTTATGTATACCTCGTCTACACTTCCTAAGAATGTAAATGCGACACTTCCTTGCTTGGAAATAGCGTTTGCAGATGTCTGCGTATCAAAGCAATAGTGTTCTAATGCTTCTTAAATCCTCATATCGCATCTCATTTCTATGTTTCATGATAAGATATAATATTCATTTTGGAATGTTATGTATACCTCGTATTCGCTTCAAAAGAATGTAAATGCGAAACTTCCTTGCTAGGAAATAGTGAATGCAAATGTCTCAGTATCGAAGAAATAGGGTTCTAAAGCTTCTTAAATCGCGATATCGCATCCCATTTCTATGCTTCGTAACAAGATATAATATTCATTGCGAAGTGTCATGTATACCTCGCATATACTTCAAATGAATGCAAATGCGACACGTCCTTGCTAGGAAATAGCGTTTCCAGATGTCTACGTATCGAAGCAATAGAGTTCTAATGCTACTTAAAACGCGATATTGCATCTCATTTCTATGTTTCATGATATGATATAATACTCATTTCGAAGTGTCATGTATACCTCGTATTCACTTCAAAAGAACGTAAATGCGACACTTCCTTGCTAGGAAATAGCGTTTGCAGATGCTTACGTATCGTAGCAATACAGTCCTAATGTTTCTTAAAACGCGTTAACGCATCTCATTTCTATGTTTCATGATAAGATATAATATTCATTGTGGAGTGTTATGTATACCTCGTATTCACTTCAAAAGATTGTAAATGCGACACTTCCTTCCTAGGAAATAGCGTCTGTAGATGTCTACGTATCGAAGCAATAGAGTTCTAATGCTTCTTATATCGTCATATCGCATCTCATTTCTATGTTTCATTATAGGATATAATGTTCATTGTGAAGTGTCAGGTATACCTCGCATACACTCCAAATGAATGTAAATGCGACTCTTCCTTGCTTGGAAATAGCGTTTGCAGATGTCTACGTATCGAAGCAACAGAGTTCTAATGCTTCTTAAAACGCGATATTGCATTTCATTTCTATGTTTCATGATAAGATATAATATTCATTGCGAAGTGCCACTTATGCCTCCCATAAACTTAGAATGAATGTAATTGCGACACTTCCTTGCTAGGAAATAGCGATTGCTGATGTCTACGTATCGAAGCAATAGAGTTCTAATGCTTCTTGAAACGGGATGTCACATCTCGTTTCTATGTTTCATGATAGGATATAGTATTCATTGCGAAGAATCACTTATACCTCGCATACACTTCAGAAGAATGTAAATGCGACACTTCCTTGCTAGGAAACAGCGTTTGCAGATGTGTACGTATCGAAGCAAAAGAATTCTAATGCTGTGACGTCAGGCGTACCGCCTGCCACCCTCCGGCGTCAACCTCTTCTCCAGCGGCATCCGTATCCAGAGCCCCTGTACGCGGGCCACCCGCCGACACGCCGCTCCAGTATTCAGAGACGACGATACGAGAGAGAGGAAGGGTACTCGACACACGTCAGGGAAGACCTCACCCCACGTTACGAGGGCGAGGAGCACCACACCACGTACCGCATCGAGTCACCGGCGATCACGCACCCGTACACCCTCTTCTCGTATATGCGATCATAGTATAAGTACACTACTCATTTCTGTACATACACCACAACACACATCTAGATTTAAATACATACATGTACATACGCCGCCTAGTCGTTACGCTAGAGATAAGTTGCGATGCGCTCGCGCGCGCACTCGACGCTCGCGGCTCACGCTCAACGCGGGCCGCTCCCCACTCCGACCGGCCGCCCCACCGCTAGGGCCGAGCGGCTGCCCTACTCCAACCGTCCGCCCCACCGCGAGGGCCCAGCGACTCGCGCGCCGCGCGACCCGAGGAGGTCGCGGATGCGAGATCTGATAGACACTTCTAATCGCGCCTCCGAACGAGACACATCTAGTCTCGACTCCGAACCGAGGAGTTCTCTCCGACTCGAGCAATTGGCTCATAAGCAACGAGCTACCAGCTCAATGCCTTCGTCTCTATCTCATCTACGTTAGCGGAGTCCGTAACGTAACTTAGTCCATTTCAATTTCTTGTTATAATCTTAGTTTAATAACTTAGAATTAGTCAAGTGTAGTAACATAGGGAAGTTTAAAGAATATACGTAGTTTATACCAGATACAAATCTTCTTTATTTCAATTACAAGTTCCTCAACTCAATTCCACGGGTACGCTCGCGAATATTACACGTTTCTACAATTCATCTGCGATAGTCCTGAAGGTAGACAGCTAGAGCGAACCAACGCTTAGCCGCTCTTACTTCAGTCCTGCCGTAATCGAGCATCTTGCGCCCAGGTTGACACTGTACCGCTAGAGCGAACCAGCGCTTAGCCGTGCCGTTATCTTCCGAAGTACAAGTGCTCTTGATGAACTTCGAGACTCCGAAAAAGCGTACACGACGCGCGGGGAGGAAGGAGTTCATGCGTCGTCTGATTCGCGAATACGTGGGCAGTGTTCCTGGATACATCGATCTCTGCACTCGAGTTCCTGTTCCTGCGAAGGATACCTTTTCCGCCGTCCGGCCCGTTCGTGCCCAGGATCGTCCTGTCCCAGCGCCCGTACCCGCCAGCCAGGGTCAGCCCGTCTGGAAACTCATCCCTGTGACCGTACAACCGTTCCAGCCGTACGCCACAGCAATACCGGTCACGGATCCAAGGCGCTCTCGATACCTGGAACGAGAGTCACAGCGGTAAAATCAAGACATCGAAAGGTAAGTGCCGCGTTAAATATTCGGTAATTAGAGTCCAGAACGCCAACGAACCCGGTCCAGGCGCAATTCGCGTTCGTTTCGGGAACGGCTACGACGTCGTGTCATAGTTTCGAGTGAAATCACACCCCGGGACGTGACACGAAAGTTATTTTTGGTGACAGCGGTGGGATAGCCACGCGTTCTCTCCGGAAATTCCGCCGAAAGAGTCCGCGAAACTAGCCATGGCGACACGGACACCACCGACTAAGACGCGCCAGCAAGCACAAAAGGCCGCCGCGATGCTTGATACCGATCGCGACAAACGCACGAGTAGAGCACTCGATTTTCAAGACGCTCTCGCCGAGCCAATTTCTCGCACCGCGCAACCCAGCACATCCGCGAAACCCGCAGACGCGTCCGATTCAAATAACGCCGCGTTACTTCTGCAGGTAGAAATGTTGCGTCGCGAGATAGAAGCAATTCGCCGAACACCGGACCTAGCACGCGATGATACCGTATCTTTAGATGTTCCGCGAATAGACCCACTTTCTGTTAATAATTCAAGCGCCAATTTCAATGCGCACGGCTCGCAGCACGACGAGCTATCGCTCAAACAGGCGCTTGAAGCCGTTCCAAGCTTCGACGGGCAGAATATTCCAATTCTCCAATTCACGCGCGCTTGTAAACGAGCATACGAGCTCATACCTAACGGTTGCGAGCGAACATTCACGCGTTTGCTGAAGGGAAAACTTAAGGGCCGCGCCTACGCCGCATTAGAGGACGAACCGTGCGAGACGATACTCGAGTTAACCGACGTCCTTCGTAGCTCATTTGGAACCGTGAAATCCGCAGAACATTATCGGGGCGAGCTTACAAACATATACATGCGCGCTCACGAACACATTCTGGATTATATCAGCCGGGTGAAAGACTTAAGGACCGCGATAATTGACTGTGACAGACTCAATGGGCGAGACCCTCAGGAATCCCTCGAAAACGTAAACGCCTTCACCTCGCAGTGCTTTAGAGACGGCTTAATCCCGGAAATAAGAATACAAATGCCGTTAGATTCGTACAGTACGTTACGACAAACTTTCGCCCGAGCACGGGATCTTTTTCAAATTCACGAGCGCGATTGTAATAGGCTCGGTAAAACGCGACCGCGAACAGAATCGCGTGAAAAACGCACGGAGATAATATGCAACAAATGCAATAATTCGGGGCATTACGCGACCGAGTGCAAACTCAGGTCATTCCCTCCGCAGCGATCGCATAACTATCGGGACGACTACCTGCGAACCAGGGACGCGCCAACTCCCGCTAAACGTCCAGTATACGACCAGCCGCGACAAATCGTGACCAGGGACGCGCCGAAGTTTTGCAGGTATTGCAAGAACTCGGGACACGACATCGACGAATGTCGCAAACGCCAGTATCAAAACACCGTAAACAGAAATTCGGGAAACGAAGGTGGCCTCTACACCCGCCGCGAGACAGGTCGCGAGGCCGAGCACCGCATCCGTTCTCTCGCGACGAACAATTCCGACGGGGAAACAAACGAAACGCCGCTGTAAATATCACGGGAAAAACCAGCACACCGAACGTAATTTTAAAAGCAGATCTCTTAGTTTCACCGACGCAGTTCATGATAGACACGGGAGCGGAGATAAATATCATTAAACGTTCGGCTCTCAAACCATCCGCGAGAATCGACGCTTCAGAAATCGTTGTTATAACGGGCGTAACCGATGGCAAAACCGCTACCCTAGGGACGGTAAACCTAGTCATCTACGACCGCGTTGTACCCTTCAACGTCGTCGAGGACAATTTCCCCCTCAAACCGAGCGGAATCCTCGGCTCGGGTTTTTGCAAAGACGCCGAAATTTCTTTCTTAAAAAATTTCATTAAATGGAACGGTCAAAAGATTCCATTCGAGGATAACGTAGAAGCAATCGACGAACCGTCGCCGCAAGCAGAAACTATTCCTCGTCTACCGTCGAAAAATAAACAAACGCCGCGAAAGGAACCTATTCCTCCTCCGCCGCCGCGTCCAGCGCGTAAGCCATCGCCTCCGCCGAAACGCGATGCTCCGCCGAAACTTAAAACCCGGACGGAGAAGAAACCCGCTTCTCCGAAGTCCGTGGATCGTATCTCGATTCCTCCGCGATCGAATATCGGGCTCAAAGTACGCGTAATCAATTCCGATCTCGCCGAAGGGATAATTCCGCGAATTGATATCGCTCCGGGTATTTTCTTCGGGAACGCACTGGTCAAAGTGATCCGAGGCAAAGCGATCACACGAATAATTAATTCGTCCGATCGTGCTGTCGAAATCGCGTTACCGGGAGTAATACTCGAGCCAACGCAAATTATGACTCCCCTCAACGAGGAGGAGAGTCCGTCGCTGTATCCGATTTTTTCCAAGTCTTCCAATTCCGCTGTTTCCGCCGCATCGACCGGCGCAACCCACAAAGGGGTAATCTCTGTTTCCAATTCAAATTCGACACCATTTTCGAAGCGCGAAACTCCTCCTTCGAGCTGCAAAATAGCGAACACGCAGCAAATTTCTTACGCACAGGCTGTTAAAAACAATGTAAAGCGGGTTCCAAAACGAGAATCACCGTTATCGCCGATGCCTGCCGATCTTTCGAAATCTAGACTAGATAGAATAATTAGTCTCCTCCGTCTCGACCACTTAAATTCAGAAGAGAGGGAACACGTCATTCGCCTCATACAAAACACGCAAGAGCTCTTTTATATCGAGGGTGATGAATTAGGGAAAACATCGGTAACCACACACAAAATTCCGACGGTTGACGACCGCCCGGTCAACGTAAAACAGTACCGTTTCCCCCCCGCGCATAAGGAGGAGATTCAACGCCAAGTCGAAAATTTTTTACAAAAGGGTGTCATCTCTCCATCCAAATCGCCATACAATTCGCCACTGTGGGTCGTGCCGAAGAAGCCCGACTCGTTAGGCAATAAGCAGTGGCGCGTCGTCATAGATTACCGCGCGCTCAACGAGAAATCCGTCGCCGATGCTTACCCCCTCCCTTGCATAACCGAGATTCTTGACCAACTCGGGAGTGCGAAGTACTTTAGTACGTTTGACCTCGCGAGCGGGTTCCACCAGATCCCTATGGAACCCGCCGATGCTCCCAAAACTGCCTTCTCTACGCCTCACGGGCATTATGAATTTAAGAGAATGCCTTTTGGTCTAAAAAACGCGCCCGCGACGTTCCAGCGCCTTATGGACAATGTCCTGTCCGGTCTTCAGGGAAATGAAATTTTCGTCTACCTGGATGACATTGTACTCTATGCCAGCTCTCTTCAGGAACATCGACTCAAATACGAAAAATTATCTCAAAGGCTCAAAGAAGCTAATTTGGTACTACAACCAGACAAATGCGAGTTCCTGAGGAGAGAAGTCAGCTATTTAGGACATATAATTAGCGAACATGGCGTAAAGCCGGACCCTGCAAAAATAAGCGCCGTCAAAAATTTTCCGCGCCCTCGAAATGCTAAACAAGTCAAACAATTCCTCGGGCTTGCGGGATACTGTCGGCGATTCATCGCGAATTTTTCAAAAACTGCTAAACCGCTCACGAATCTATTAAAAAAGGACGCGCCCTTTGTATGGCGCAACGATCACGAAAATTCATTCGTTAAACTTCGGGACTGTCTATGCGAGGCACCGATACTGCAGTACCCAAATTTCAAACAGCCCTTCGTGATCACAACAGACGCATCCGCCGAAGCGATCGGCGCTATCCTAAGTCAAGGGCCCATAGGTCGCGACTTACCAATCGCGTACGCTTCGCGATTATTGAATACCGCGGAGAAAAACTACTCCACGATCGAGAAGGAGTGTCTGGCGATAGTCTACGCCGTCCACTACTTTCGGCCATACGTATACGGTAACCAATTCAAACTCGTTACCGACCATCGACCGTTAGTGTGGATGAACTCGGTCAAGGACCCGTCCAGTAGGTTAGTGCGATGGAGGCTCAAATTAGCGGAATTCGACTATGAAATGGTCTACAAAAGCGGTAAAACGAATCTTAATGCGGACGCACTGTCGCGAAATCCCATTCAAGTTTTCCCGCTATCCTATTCCGATAACTCAGAGGACGACATCTTTGAAGTCGCCCCGGAAATCCGCAAGAAATATGCCACTCCAGCGCCTCCTCCCACACCGATAACCTCGGGAACCGAATTACCGACACCGGACACTCCCTTCCTTACCAACACGTCATCATCCCCGCACGCCATTACCGACAGCACAGACATTTATACTCCCGCGCCAAATGAACACTTCAGGCGCGAACCCTTGTTCATGTTCAGCCGTGATGCATTGTCAACGCGACGAGACAACTTAGTTGTTTTCGTTACGCAATCGGGGCATCCGTATGACACGGGCGCCAAAGATTTAGAAAAAGCTGGCAAATTCCTTTCCAACAGAGACCTCGTTCTTACAAAAGCCAAAGTCGTAAGAATCGAAGATCAATTCCAGATCCAACTTCCAATCATTGAACACTCCAGCCGATCGATCGACTTCCAGACAGCAATTGAAACCTTCCGATCACTGTGCGACGTAACAATCGAACTCCAACTACAATCATTCAGCATCGCACAAACATTCCTTGACTCCTTATCCTGGTCCCGAATCCAAAAGATCCTTCAGGACCTCTTCTACGAGACGAACATCCAAATTACGGTCTGCCAGGGCCTGATTCAAACTCCATCGGTCGAGGACCGACTAAAAATAATCAGGGAAAATCACGACTCTCCTGTGGGTGGCCACAAGGGAGTAAATAAAACATATTCCCGTATTAGGCAAAAATACTTCTGGCCTAATATGAAAACTCAAATTCAGGAGTATATCGGCAGATGTAAAAGCTGCCAGACCGAGAAACTGGTCAGAGTTAAGACCAGACAACCTCTTACGTTAACCGACACACCTGGCAGAGCTTTCGACAAAATTTCGATGGATGTAATGGGTCCTCTCCCCGCAACTCCCGATGGCTTTACGAGCATACTCACAATCCAAGATCTCCTTACGAAATACTCAGTCGCCGTCCCACTCAAATCGACCACAGCAGTCGACATTGCGGACGCATTAATTAAAGAATTCATCTGCAAGTTCGGATGCCCGAAGGGCATACTAACAGATCAGGGCGCGAATTTTATAAACAGCTTGATCAAGGCCATAGCCATCAAGTTCCGCATCAAGCAATATAAATCCACCGCCTTCCATCCGCAAACCAATGGATCCGTCGAGAGATCACATCACGTCCTGGCCGAGTATCTGAAACATTACATAGAGTCGAGCAACGATTGGGAGAAATGGTTGCCATATGCAATGTTTTCTTATAACACAAGCGTGCACGAAGGCACGTTGTACACACCGCACGAATTAGTATTCGGCAGGATAGCCAGGACTCCGTCAGCCACTCCTTTTCAGGACAGCTCTGAAAATGAGAGTTATAACGATTATCTTATAGAACTGCACGAAAGAATCGCCAAATCCCAAGAGTTAGCTAAAGCCAACTTAGATAGCGCGAAACGTAGATCTAAGTATTATTACGACCGAAATATAAACGTCCAAAATTTCGAGGTAGGCCAATGGGTGTATCTTTTGAAAGAACCAAACAAGCATAAGTTTCAAGCGCAATACACCGGCCCGTACAGAATCCTAGAAATTTTGGGCAATTGCAATGTCAAATTAAATGTTAAAGGGCGCCATAAGATTGTTCATACGAACAAGATTAAATTGTGTAAGCGAATGCGTAGTATGCACAGAGTGAGCATGAATGAGAGAACAGTGACAAGAACTGAAAGTAAACTCAGTGAGTGCAGTGCTATGCGAACGAACACTATAAGTGAAAGTGACGAAAGTTCCTCCACCGCAGAGGAAACCCGTATACAAGGCCCAGCATCCAAACGTCTTCGCCAAGGCGAAACAGGAGAGAGCACGCAGTTCCTACAGCAATCCGTCGCCAGAATCCAGAAACGGCCCCAGCATCCCGACGTCCATGGACCAGACAAGAGATCTCGGCATGGCCGAGATTCTTTTCCCAAGGGGGGTGGTGTGACGTCAGGCGTACCGCCTGCCACCCTCCGGCGTCAACCTCTTCTCCAGCGGCATCCGTATCCAGAGCCCCTGTACGCGGGCCACCCGCCGACACGCCGCTCCAGTATTCAGAGACGACGATACGAGAGAGAGGAAGGGTACTCGACACACGTCAGGGAAGACCTCACCCCACGTTACGAGGGCGAGGAGCACCACACCACGTACCGCATCGAGTCACCGGCGATCACGCACCCGTACACCCTCTTCTCGTATATGCGATCATAGTATAAGTACACTACTCATTTCTGTACATACACCACAACACACATCTAGATTTAAATACATACATGTACATACGCCGCCTAGTCGTTACGCTAGAGATAAGTTGCGATGCGCTCGCGCGCGCACTCGACGCTCGCGGCTCACGCTCAACGCGGGCCGCTCCCCACTCCGACCGGCCGCCCCACCGCTAGGGCCGAGCGGCTGCCCTACTCCAACCGTCCGCCCCACCGCGAGGGCCCAGCGACTCGCGCGCCGCGCGACCCGAGGAGGTCGCGGATGCGAGATCTGATAGACACTTCTAATCGCGCCTCCGAACGAGACACATCTAGTCTCGACTCCGAACCGAGGAGTTCTCTCCGACTCGAGCAATTGGCTCATAAGCAACGAGCTACCAGCTCAATGCCTTCGTCTCTATCTCATCTCCGTTAGCGGAGTCCGTAACGTAACTTAGTCCATTTCAATTTCTTGTTATAATCTTAGTTTAATAACTTAGAATTAGTCAAGTGTAGTAACATAGGGAAGTTTAAAGAATATACGTAGTTTATACCAGATACAAATCTTCTTTATTTCAATTACAAGTTCCTCAACTCAATTCCACGGGTACGCTCGCGAATATTACACGTTTCTACAATTCATCTGCGATAGTCCTGAAGGTAGACAGCTAGAGCGAACCAACGCTTAGCCGCTCTTACTTCAGTCCTGCCGTAATCGAGCATCTTGCGCCCAGGTTGACACTGTACCGCTAGAGCGAACCAGCGCTTAGCCGTGCCGTTATCTTCCGAAGTACAAGTGCTCTTGATGAACTTCGAGACTCCGAAAAAGCGTACACGACGCGCGGGGAGGAAGGAGTTCATGCGTCGTCTGATTCGCGAATACGTGGGCAGTGTTCCTGGATACATCGATCTCTGCACTCGAGTTCCTGTTCCTGCGAAGGATACCTTTTCCGCCGTCCGGCCCGTTCGTGCCCAGGATCGTCCTGTCCCAGCGCCCGTACCCGCCAGCCAGGGTCAGCCCGTCTGGAAACTCATCCCTGTGACCGTACAACCGTTCCAGCCGTACGCCACAGCAATACCGGTCACGGATCCAAGGCGCTCTCGATACCTGGAACGAGAGTCACAGCGGTAAAATCAAGACATCGAAAGGTAAGTGCCGCGTTAAATATTCGGTAATTAGAGTCCAGAACGCCAACGAACCCGGTCCAGGCGCAATTCGCGTTCGTTTCGGGAACGGCTACGACGTCGTGTCATAGTTTCGAGTGAAATCACACCCCGGGACGTGACACGAAAGTTATTTTTGGTGACAGCGGTGGGATAGCCACGCGTTCTCTCCGGAAATTCCGCCGAAAGAGTCCGCGAAACTAGCCATGGCGACACGGACACCACCGACTAAGACGCGCCAGCAAGCACAAAAGGCCGCCGCGATGCTTGATACCGATCGCGACAAACGCACGAGTAGAGCACTCGATTTTCAAGACGCTCTCGCCGAGCCAATTTCTCGCACCGCGCAACCCAGCACATCCGCGAAACCCGCAGACGCGTCCGATTCAAATAACGCCGCGTTACTTCTGCAGGTAGAAATGTTGCGTCGCGAGATAGAAGCAATTCGCCGAACACCGGACCTAGCACGCGATGATACCGTATCTTTAGATGTTCCGCGAATAGACCCACTTTCTGTTAATAATTCAAGCGCCAATTTCAATGCGCACGGCTCGCAGCACGACGAGCTATCGCTCAAACAGGCGCTTGAAGCCGTTCCAAGCTTCGACGGGCAGAATATTCCAATTCTCCAATTCACGCGCGCTTGTAAACGAGCATACGAGCTCATACCTAACGGTTGCGAGCGAACATTCACGCGTTTGCTGAAGGGAAAACTTAAGGGCCGCGCCTACGCCGCATTAGAGGACGAACCGTGCGAGACGATACTCGAGTTAACCGACGTCCTTCGTAGCTCATTTGGAACCGTGAAATCCGCAGAACATTATCGGGGCGAGCTTACAAACATATACATGCGCGCTCACGAACACATTCTGGATTATATCAGCCGGGTGAAAGACTTAAGGACCGCGATAATTGACTGTGACAGACTCAATGGGCGAGACCCTCAGGAATCCCTCGAAAACGTAAACGCCTTCACCTCGCAGTGCTTTAGAGACGGCTTAATCCCGGAAATAAGAATACAAATGCCGTTAGATTCGTACAGTACGTTACGACAAACTTTCGCCCGAGCACGGGATCTTTTTCAAATTCACGAGCGCGATTGTAATAGGCTCGGTAAAACGCGACCGCGAACAGAATCGCGTGAAAAACGCACGGAGATAATATGCAACAAATGCAATAATTCGGGGCATTACGCGACCGAGTGCAAACTCAGGTCATTCCCTCCGCAGCGATCGCATAACTATCGGGACGACTACCTGCGAACCAGGGACGCGCCAACTCCCGCTAAACGTCCAGTATACGACCAGCCGCGACAAATCGTGACCAGGGACGCGCCGAAGTTTTGCAGGTATTGCAAGAACTCGGGACACGACATCGACGAATGTCGCAAACGCCAGTATCAAAACACCGTAAACAGAAATTCGGGAAACGAAGGTGGCCTCTACACCCGCCGCGAGACAGGTCGCGAGGCCGAGCACCGCATCCGTTCTCTCGCGACGAACAATTCCGACGGGGAAACAAACGAAACGCCGCTGTAAATATCACGGGAAAAACCAGCACACCGAACGTAATTTTAAAAGCAGATCTCTTAGTTTCACCGACGCAGTTCATGATAGACACGGGAGCGGAGATAAATATCATTAAACGTTCGGCTCTCAAACCATCCGCGAGAATCGACGCTTCAGAAATCGTTGTTATAACGGGCGTAACCGATGGCAAAACCGCTACCCTAGGGACGGTAAACCTAGTCATCTACGACCGCGTTGTACCCTTCAACGTCGTCGAGAACAATTTCCCCCTCAAACCGAGCGGAATCCTCGGCTCGGGTTTTTGCAAAGACGCCGAAATTTCTTTCTTAAAAAATTTCATTAAATGGAACGGTCAAAAGATTCCATTCGAGGATAACGTAGAAGCAATCGACGAACCGTCGCCGCAAGCAGAAACTATTCCTCGTCTACCGTCGAAAAATAAACAAACGCCGCGAAAGGAACCTATTCCTCCTCCGCCGCCGCGTCCAGCGCGTAAGCCATCGCCTCCGCCGAAACGCGATGCTCCGCCGAAACTTAAAACCCGGACGGAGAAGAAACCCGCTTCTCCGAAGTCCGTGGATCGTATCTCGATTCCTCCGCGATCGAATATCGGGCTCAAAGTACGCGTAATCAATTCCGATCTCGCCGAAGGGATAATTCCGCGAATTGATATCGCTCCGGGTATTTTCTTCGGGAACGCACTGGTCAAAGTGATCCGAGGCAAAGCGATCACACGAATAATTAATTCGTCCGATCGTGCTGTCGAAATCGCGTTACCGGGAGTAATACTCGAGCCAACGCAAATTATGACTCCCCTCAACGAGGAGGAGAGTCCGTCGCTGTATCCGATTTTTTCCAAGTCTTCCAATTCCGCTGTTTCCGCCGCATCGACCGGCGCAACCCACAAAGGGGTAATCTCTGTTTCCAATTCAAATTCGACACCATTTTCGAAGCGCGAAACTCCTCCTTCGAGCTGCAAAATAGCGAACACGCAGCAAATTTCTTACGCACAGGCTGTTAAAAACAATGTAAAGCGGGTTCCAAAACGAGAATCACCGTTATCGCCGATGCCTGCCGATCTTTCGAAATCTAGACTAGATAGAATAATTAGTCTCCTCCGTCTCGACCACTTAAATTCAAAAGAGAGGGAACACGTCATTCGCCTCATACAAAACACGCAAGAGCTCTTTTATATCGAGGGTGATGAATTAGGGAAAACATCGGTAACCACACACAAAATTCCGACGGTTGACGACCGCCCGGTCAACGTAAAACAGTACCGTTTCCCCCCCGCGCATAAGGAGGAGATTCAACGCCAAGTCGAAAATTTTTTACAAAAGGGTGTCATCTCTCCATCCAAATCGCCATACAATTCGCCACTGTGGGTCGTGCCGAAGAAGCCCGACTCGTTAGGCAATAAGCAGTGGCGCGTCGTCATAGATTACCGCGCGCTCAACGAGAAATCCGTCGCCGATGCTTACCCCCTCCCTTGCATAACCGAGATTCTTGACCAACTCGGGAGTGCGAAGTACTTTAGTACGTTTGACCTCGCGAGCGGGTTCCACCAGATCCCTATGGAACCCGCCGATGCTCCCAAAACTGCCTTCTCTACGCCTCACGGGCATTATGAATTTAAGAGAATGCCTTTTGGTCTAAAAAACGCGCCCGCGACGTTCCAGCGCCTTATGGACAATGTCCTGTCCGGTCTTCAGGGAAATGAAATTTTCGTCTACCTGGATGACATTGTACTCTATGCCAGCTCTCTTCAGGAACATCGACTCAAATACGAAAAATTATCTCAAAGGCTCAAAGAAGCTAATTTGGTACTACAACCAGACAAATGCGAGTTCCTGAGGAGAGAAGTCAGCTATTTAGGACATATAATTAGCGAACATGGCGTAAAGCCGGACCCTGCAAAAATAAGCGCCGTCAAAAATTTTCCGCGCCCTCGAAATGCTAAACAAGTCAAACAATTCCTCGGGCTTGCGGGATACTATCGGCGATTCATCGCGAATTTTTCAAAAACTGCTAAACCGCTCACGAATCTATTAAAAAAGGACGCGCCCTTTGTATGGCGCAACGATCACGAAAATTCATTCGTTAAACTTCGGGACTGTCTATGCGAGGCACCGATACTGCAGTACCCAAATTTCAAACAGCCCTTCGTGATCACAACAGACGCATCCGCCGAAGCGATCGGCGCTATCCTAAGTCAAGGGCCCATAGGTCGCGACTTACCAATCGCGTACGCTTCGCGATTATTGAATACCGCGGAGAAAAACTACTCCACGATCGAGAAGGAGTGTCTGGCGATAGTCTACGCCGTCCACTACTTTCGGCCATACGTATACGGTAACCAATTCAAACTCGTTACCGACCATCGACCGTTAGTGTGGATGAACTCGGTCAAGGACCCGTCCAGTAGGTTAGTGCGATGGAGGCTCAAATTAGCGGAATTCGACTATGAAATGGTCTACAAAAGCGGTAAAACGAATCTTAATGCGGACGCACTGTCGCGAAATCCCATTCAAGTTTTCCCGCTATCCTATTCCGATAACTCAGAGGACGACATCTTTGAAGTCGCCCCGGAAATCCGCAAGAAATATGCCACTCCAGCGCCTCCTCCCACACCGATAACCTCGGGAACCGAATTACCGACACCGGACACTCCCTTCCTTACCAACACGTCATCATCCCCGCACGCCATTACCGACAGCACAGACATTTATACTCCCGCGCCAAATGAACACTTCAGGCGCGAACCCTTGTTCATGTTCAGCCGTGATGCATTGTCAACGCGACGAGACAACTTAGTTGTTTTCGTTACGCAATCGGGGCATCCGTATGACACGGGCGCCAAAGATTTAGAAAAAGCTGGCAAATTCCTTTCCAACAGAGACCTCGTTCTTACAAAAGCCAAAGTCGTAAGAATCGAAGATCAATTCCAGATCCAACTTCCAATCATTGAACACTCCAGCCGATCGATCGACTTCCAGACAGCAATTGAAACCTTCCGATCACTGTGCGACGTAACAATCGAACTCCAACTACAATCATTCAGCATCGCACAAACATTCCTTGACTCCTTATCCTGGTCCCGAATCCAAAAGATCCTTCAGGACCTCTTCTACGAGACGAACATCCAAATTACGGTCTGCCAGGGCCTGATTCAAACTCCATCGGTCGAGGACCGACTAAAAATAATCAGGGAAAATCACGACTCTCCTGTGGGTGGCCACAAGGGAGTAAATAAAACATATTCCCGTATTAGGCAAAAATACTTCTGGCCTAATATGAAAACTCAAATTCAGGAGTATATCGGCAGATGTAAAAGCTGCCAGACCGAGAAACTGGTCAGAGTTAAGACCAGACAACCTCTTACGTTAACCGACACACCTGGCAGAGCTTTCGACAAAATTTCGATGGATGTAATGGGTCCTCTCCCCGCAACTCCCGATGGCTTTACGAGCATACTCACAATCCAAGATCTCCTTACGAAATACTCAGTCGCCGTCCCACTCAAATCGACCACAGCAGTCGACATTGCGGACGCATTAATTAAAGAATTCATCTGCAAGTTCGGATGCCCGAAGGGCATACTAACAGATCAGGGCGCGAATTTTATAAACAGCTTGATCAAGGCCATAGCCATCAAGTTCCGCATCAAGCAATATAAATCCACCGCCTTCCATCCGCAAACCAATGGATCCGTCGAGAGATCACATCACGTCCTGGCCGAGTATCTGAAACATTACATAGAGTCGAGCAACGATTGGGAGAAATGGTTGCCATATGCAATGTTTTCTTATAACACAAGCGTGCACGAAGGCACGTTGTACACACCGCACGAATTAGTATTCGGCAGGATAGCCAGGACTCCGTCAGCCACTCCTTTTCAGGACAGCTCTGAAAATGAGAGTTATAACGATTATCTTATAGAACTGCACGAAAGAATCGCCAAATCCCAAGAGTTAGCTAAAGCCAACTTAGATAGCGCGAAACGTAGATCTAAGTATTATTACGACCGAAATATAAACGTCCAAAATTTCGAGGTAGGCCAATGGGTGTATCTTTTGAAAGAACCAAACAAGCATAAGTTTCAAGCGCAATACACCGGCCCGTACAGAATCCTAGAAATTTTGGGCAATTGCAATGTCAAATTAAATGTTAAAGGGCGCCATAAGATTGTTCATACGAACAAGATTAAATTGTGTAAGCGAATGCGTAGTATGCACAGAGTGAGCATGAATGAGAGAACAGTGACAAGAACTGAAAGTAAACTCAGTGAGTGCAGTGCTATGCGAACGAACACTATAAGTGAAAGTGACGAAAGTTCCTCCACCGCAGAGGAAACCCGTATACAAGGCCCAGCATCCAAACGTCTTCGCCAAGGCGAAACAGGAGAGAGCACGCAGTTCCTACAGCAATCCGTCGCCAGAATCCAGAAACGGCCCCAGCATCCCGACGTCCATGGACCAGACAAGAGATCTCGGCATGGCCGAGATTCTTTTCCCAAGGGGGGTGGTGTGACGTCAGGCGTACCGCCTGCCACCCTCCGGCGTCAACCTCTTCTCCAGCGGCATCCGTATCCAGAGCCCCTGTACGCGGGCCACCCGCCGACACGCCGCTCCAGTATTCAGAGACGACGATACGAGAGAGAGGAAGGGTACTCGACACACGTCAGGGAAGACCTCACCCCACGTTACGAGGGCGAGGAGCACCACACCACGTACCGCATCGAGTCACCGGCGATCACGCACCCGTACACCCTCTTCTCGTATATGCGATCATAGTATAAGTACACTACTCATTTCTGTACATACACCACAACACACATCTAGATTTAAATACATACATGTACATACGCCGCCTAGTCGTTACGCTAGAGATAAGTTGCGATGCGCTCGCGCGCGCACTCGACGCTCGCGGCTCACGCTCAACGCGGGCCGCTCCCCACTCCGACCGGCCGCCCCACCGCTAGGGCCGAGCGGCTGCCCTACTCCAACCGTCCGCCCCACCGCGAGGGCCCAGCGACTCGCGCGCCGCGCGACCCGAGGAGGTCGCGGATGCGAGATCTGATAGACACTTCTAATCGCGCCTCCGAACGAGACACATCTAGTCTCGACTCCGAACCGAGGAGTTCTCTCCGACTCGAGCAATTGGCTCATAAGCAACGAGCTACCAGCTCAATGCCTTCGTCTCTATCTCATCTCCGTTAGCGGAGTCCGTAACGTAACTTAGTCCATTTCAATTTCTTGTTATAATCTTAGTTTAATAACTTAGAATTAGTCAAGTGTAGTAACATAGGGAAGTTTAAAGAATATACGTAGTTTATACCAGATACAAATCTTCTTTATTTCAATTACAAGTTCCTCAACTCAATTCCACGGGTACGCTCGCGAATATTACACGTTTCTACAATTCATCTGCGATAGTCTTGAAGGTAGACAGCTAGAGCGAACCAACGCTTAGCCGCTCTTACTTCAGTCCTGCCGTGATCGAGCATCTTGCGCCCAGGTTGACACTGTACCGCTAGAGCGAACCAGCGCCTAGCCGTGCCGTTATCTTCCGAAGTACAAGTGCTCTTGATGAACTTCGAGACTCCGAAAAAGCGTACACGACGCGCGGGGAGGAAGGAGTTCATGCGTCGTCTGATTCGCGAATACGTGGGCAGTGTTCCTGGATACATCGATCTCTGCACTCGAGTTCCTGTTCCTGCGAAGGATACCTTTTCCGCCGTCCGGCCCGTTCGTGCCCAGGATCGTCCTGTCCCAGCGCCCGTACCCGCCAGCCAGGGTCAGCCCGTCTGGAAACTCATCCCTGTGACCGTACAACCGTTCCAGCCGTACGCCGCAGCAATACCGGTCACGGATCCAAGGCGCTCTCGATACCTGGAACGAGAGTCACAGCGGTAAAATGAAGACATCGAAAGGTAAGTGCCGCGTTAAATATTCGGTAATTAGAGTCCAGAACGCCAACGAACCCGGTCCAGGCGCAATTCGCGTTCGTTTCGGGAACGGCTACGACGTCGTGTCATAGTTTCGAGTGAAATCACACCCCGGGACGTGACAATACCTCGCCTGCACGTCAAAGGAATGTAAATGTCTCACTTGCTTGCTAGGAAATAGTGTTTCCAGATGTCTACGTATGGAAGCAATAGAGTTCTCATGCATCATAAAACGGGATACAGCAACCCATATCTATGATACAATATAAGATATAATATTCGTTGCGAAGTGTTATGTATACCTCGTCTACACTTCAAAAGAATGTAAATGACACACTTCCCCGCTAGGAAATAGCGCTTCCAGATGTCTACGTATCGAAGCAAGAGAGTTCTAATGCTTCTTAGAACGCGATATCACATCCCATTTCTATGTTTTGTGACATGACATAATATTCATTGCGAAGTGTTATGTATACCTCGTCTACAGTACAAAAGATTGTAAATGCCACACTTACACGAATACATCGTCTGCACTTAAAATGATTGTAAATACCACACTTCCTTGCTAGGATATAGCGTTTCCAGATTTCCACGTATCGAAATAATAGAGTTCTAATGCTTCTTAAAACGCGGTATCGCATCGCAGTTCTATGTTTCATGATAAGATATAACATTCATTGCGAAGTGTTATGTATACCTCGTCTGCACTTAATAATATTGTAAATACCACCCTTCCTCGCTAGGAAATAGCGCTTCCAGATGTCTACGAATCGAAGCAATAGAGTTCTAATGCCTCTTAAAATGCGACGTCGTATCCGATTTCTATGTTTCATAGTGAGATATAATATTCATTGCGAAGTGTTGTATACATCGTCTAAGCATCAAAAGAATGTAAATAACACACATACTCGCTAAGAAATAGCGCTTCCATATGTCTGCGTATCGAAGCAATAGATTTCTAATGCTTCTTAAAACGCGATATCGCATCTCATTTCTATGTTCCATGATAAGATATAATATTCTTGTGGGGTGTTATGTATACCTCGTATTCACTTCAAAAGAATGTAAATGCGACACTTCCTTGCTAGGAAATAGTGTCTGCAGATGTCTACGTATCAGAGCAATAGAGTTCTAATGCTTCTTAAATCGCGATATCATATCTCATTTCTATGTTTCATGATAAGATATAATATTCATTGTGCAGTGTTATGTATACCTCGTATTCACTTCAAAAGAATGTAAATATGACACATCCTTGCTAGGAAGTAGCGTTTGCAGATGTCTACGTACCGAAGCAATAGAGATCTAATGCATCTTAAATCGCGATATCGCATCTCATTTCTATGTTTCGTGATAAGATATAATATTCATTACGAAGTGTAATGTATTCCTCGTCTACACTTCGAATGAATGTAAATGCGACACTTCGTTGCTAGGAGATAGCGTTTGCAGAAGTCTACGTATCGTAGCAATAGTGTTCTAATGCTTCTTAAATCGCGATATCGCATTTCATTTCTATGTTTCGTGATAAGGTATAATATTCTCTGTGTTGTGTTTTGTATACCTCGTATTCGCTTCAGAAGAATGTAGTGCGACACTTCCTTGCTATTAAACAGTGTTATCAGTTATCTAAGTATCCAAGCAATAGAGTTCCAATGCACACTAAATCGCGAAATCGCATCTCATTTCTATGTTTCGTGATAAGATATAATATTCATTACGAAGTGTAATGTATTCCTCGTCTACACTTCGAATGGATGTAAATGCGACACTTCCTTCCTAGGAAATAGCGTTGGCAGATGTTTACGTATCGTAACATTGGAGCCCTAATGCTTCTTAAATCGCGATATCGCATCTCATTTCTATGTTTCAAGATAAGATATAATATTCATTGCGAAGTGTCTTGTATACCTCGCATACACTTCAAATGAATGTAAATGCGACACTTCCTTGCTAGGAAATAGCGTTGGCAGATGTCTACGTATCTAAGCAATAGAGATCTAATGCTTCTTAAATCGCCATATCGCATTTCATTTCTATGTTTCATGATAAGATATAATATTCATTGCGAAGTGTCATGTATACCTCGTATTCACTTCAAAAGAATGTAAATGCGACACTTCCTTGCTGGGAAATAGCGTTCCAAGATGTCTACGTATCGAAGCAATTGTGTTCTAATGCTGCTTAATTTGCGATATCGCATTTCATTTCTATGTTTCATGATAAGATATAATATTCATTGCGAAGTGTTATGTATTCCTCGTCTACGCTACTAATAAGTGTAAATGCGGCACCTCCTTGCAAGGAAATAGCGTTTGCAGATGTCTACGTATCGTAGCAATTGAGTTCTAATGCTTCTTAAAACGCCATATCGCAACTTATTTCTATGTATCATGATAAGATATAATATTCATTCTGCAGTGTTATGTATACCTCGTATTCGCTTCAAAAGAATGTAAATGCGACACTTCCTCGCTAGGAAATAGCGTTTGCAGATGTCTACGTATCGTAGCATTGGAGCCCTAATGCTTCTTAAATCGCGATATCGCATCTCATTTCTATGTTTCATGACAAGATATAATATTCATTGCGAAGTGTCTTGTATACCTCGTATTCACTTCAAATGAATGTAAATGCGACACTTCCTTCCCAGGAAATAGCGTTTACAGATGTCTCCGTATCGAAGCAATAGAGTTCTAATGCTCCTTAAATCGCGATATCGCATCTCGTTTCTGTGTTTCATGATAAGATATAATATTCATTGCTAAGTGTCATTTATACATTGTATTCACTTCAGAAGAATGTAAATGCGACACTTCCTTCCTAGGAAAAAGAGTCTGCAGATATCTGCGTATTATAGAAATTGAGTTCTAATGTTTCTTAAAACGAGATATCGCATCTCATTTCTATGTTTTAGGATAAGATATAATACTCATTGCGGAGTGTCATGTATACTTCGTATTCACTTCAAAAGAATGTAAATGCGACACTTCCTTGTTAGGAAATAGCGATGGCAGATGTCTACGTATCGAAGAAAGAGTGTTCTAATGCTTCTTAAAACGAGATATCGCATCTCATTTCTATATTTTATGATAAGATATAATATTCATTCTGGAGTGTTATGTATACCTCGTATTGACTTCAACAGAATGTAACTGCGACACTTCCTTCCTAGGAAATAGCGTTTGCAGATGTTTACGTATCGCAGCAATAGAGTTCAAATGCTTCTAAAAACGAGATATCGCATCCCATTTCTGTTTCATGATATGATATAATATTCATTGCGGAGTGTCATTTATACTTCGTATTCACTTCAAATGAATGTAAATGCGTCACTTCCTTGCTAGGTAATAGCGTTCGTAGATGTCTACGTATCGTAGCAATAGAGTTCTAATGCTTCTTAAACCGCGAAATCGCATTCCATTTCTATGTTCCGTGATAAGATATAATATTCATTGTGGAGTGTTATGTATACCTCGTGTTCACATCAAATGAATGTAAGTGTGGCACATCCTTGCTAGGAAATAGCGTCTGCAGATATCTACGTATCGTAGCAATAGAGTCCTAATTCTTCTTATAATGCGATATCGCATCTCATTTCTATGTTTCCTGATAAGATATAATATTCATTGCGAAGTGTCATGTAAACCTCGTATTCACTTCAAAAGAACGTAAATGCGACAATACCTTGCTAGGAAATAGCGCTTGCAGATGTCTACGTATCGTAGTAATGGGATTCTAATGCTTCCCAAAACGCGATATAGCAACTCATTTCGATGTCTCACTATAAGATATAATATTCATTGTGGAGTGTTATGTATACCTCGTATTCACTTCAAGAGAATGTAAATGCGAAACTTCCTTGCTAGGAAATAGCGAATGCAAATGTCTCAGTATCGAGCCAATAGGGTTCTAAAGCTTCTTAAATCGAGATATCGCATCCCATTTCTATGTTTCGTGACAAGATATAATATTCATTGCGAAGTGTTATGTATACCTCCTCTACACCTCAAAAGAATGTAAATGCTACACTTCCTTGCTAGGAAATGCGTTTCCAGATATCTATGTATCGATGTGATAGAGTTCTAATGATTCATAAAACTCGATATCGCTTCCCATTTCTGTGTTCCATGATAAGATGTAATATTCATTGCGAATTGCTACGTATACCCTGTCTACACTTCAAAAGAAGGTAAACGCCACACTTTCTTGCTAGGTAAAAGCGATTCCAGACGTCTACGTATCGAAGCAATAAAGTTCTAATGCTTCTCAAGGCGCGATATCGCATCGCAGATCTATATATCAGGATGAGATATAATATTCATTGCGAAGTGTAATGTATACATCGTCTACACTTCAAAAGAATGTAAATGCCACACTTCCATGCTAGGAAATGCCTTTCCAGATGTCAACGTATCGAAGCAATATAGTTCTAATGCTTCTTAAAACGCGATGTCGATTCCCATTTCTATTCTTCATGATAAGATATAATATTCATTGCAAAGTGTTTTGTATACCTCGTCTACAATTCAAACGAATGTAAGTGGCACACTACCTTGCTAGGAAACAGCGTTTCCAGATGTCTACGTATCGAAGCATTAGAGTTCTATTGCTTCTCAAAACGCGATATCGCATCACATTTCTATGTTCCATTATAAGATATAATATTCATTGCGAAGTGTTATGTATACCTCGTCTACACTTCAAAAGAATGTAAATGCCACATATCCCTGCTAGGGTATAGCGTTTCCAAATGTCCACGTTTCGAAGCAATAGATTTCTAATGCTTCTTAAAACGCGATATAGAATCTCATTTCTATGTTCCATGATAAGATATAATATTCTTTGTGGGGTGTTAATTATACCTCGTATTCACTTCAAAAGAATGTAGATGCGACTTCCTTTCTAGGAAATAGCGTCTGCAGATGTCTACGTATCAGAGCAATAGAGTTCTAATGCTTCTTAAAACGCGACATCGCATCTCATTTCTATGTTTCATGATAAGGTATAACATTCATTCTGGAGTGTTATGTATACCTAGTATTCACATCAAAAGAATGTCAATGCGACACTTCCTTGCTAGGAAATAGCTTTTGCAGATATCTACGTATCGTAGCAATAGAGTTCTAAGGCTTCTTGAAACGCGATATCGCATCTCATTTCTATGTTTCATGATAAGATATAATGTTGATTGCGAAGTGTCATGTATACCTCGTATTCACTTCAAAAGAATGTAGTGCGACACTTCCTTGCTATTAAACAGTGTTTGTAGTTATCTAAGTATCGAAGCTATAGAGTTCTAATGCAGCTTAAATCGCGATATCGCATCTCATTTCTATGTATCATGATAAGATATAATATTCATTGCGAAGTGTTTTGTATACCTCGCATACGCTTCAAATGAATGTAAATGCGACACTTCCTTGCTGGGCAATAGCGTTCCAAGATGTCTACGTATCGAAGCAATTGTGTTCTAATGCAGCTCAATTTGCGATATCGCATTTAATTTCTATGTTTCAAGATAAGGTATAATATTCATTGCGAAGTGTTATGTATTCCTCATCTACGCTACAAATAAGCGTAACCGCGGCACCTCCTTGCTAGGAAATAGCGTTTGCAGATGTCTACGTATCGTAGCAATTGAGTTCTAATGCTTCTTAAAACGCCATATCGCAACTCACTTCTATGTATCATGATAAGATATAATATTCATTGTGCAGTGTTATGTATACCTCGTACTGACTTCAAAAGAATGTAGTGCGACACTTCCTTGCTATTAAACAGTGTTTGCAGTTATCTAAGTATCGAAGCAATAGAGTTCTAATTCTTCTTAAAACGCGATATCGCATCCCATTCCTATGTATCATGATAAGATATAATATTCATTGTGCAGTGTTTTGTATACCTCGTATTCACTTCACAACAATGCAAATGGGACACTTGCTTGCTAGGAAATAGCGTTTGCAGATGTCTAGGTATCGAAGCAATTGGGTTCTAATGCTGCTTAAATCGTGATATCGCATCTCAGTCCTATGTTTCATGGTAAGATATAATATTCATTGTGCAGTGTTACGTATACCTCGTATTCACTTCAAAAGAATGATATTGCGTCACTTCCTTGCTAGGAATTAGCGTTTGCAGATGTCTATGTATCGTAGCAATAGAGCTCTAATTCTTCTTAAAACGCGATATCGCATCTCATTTCTATGTTTCATGATAAGATATAATATTTATTGTGCAGTGTTATGTATATCTCGTCTACACTTCAAAAGAATGTAAATGCGACAACTCCTTGCTAGGAAATAGCGCCTGCCGACGTCTACGTATCGTAGCAATAGAGTTCTAATTCCTCTTAGGACGCGATATCGCATCTCATTTCTATGTTTCATGATAAGATACAATATTAATTGCCAAGTGTCATGTATACCTCGTTTTCGCATCAAAAGAGTGTAAATGCGACACTTCCTTGCTAGCAAGTAGCGTTTGCAGATGTCAACGTATCGTAGCAATGGAGTTCTATTGCTTCTTAAATCGCGATATCACATCTCATTTCTATGTTTCATGATGAGATATAATATTCAATGTGCAGTGTTATGTATACCTCGTATTCACTTCAAAAGAATGTAAATGCGACACTTGCTTACTAGGAAATAGCGTTTGCAGGTGTCTACGCATCGAAGCAATAGAATTCTAATGCTGCTTAAATCGCGATATTGCATCCCATTTCTATGTTTCATGATAAGATATAATATTCATTGTTCAGTGTTATGTATACCTCGTATTCGCTTCAAAAGAATGTAAATGCGACACTTCCTTCCTAGGAAATATCGTTGGCAGATGTCTACGTATCGTAGCAATAGAGTTCTAATGCTTCTTAAAACGCGATATCGCATCTCATTTCTATGTTTAATGATAAGATATAATATTCATTGCGAAGTGTTATGTATTCCTCGTGTACACTTCAAATGAATGTGAATGCGACACTTCCTTGCTAGGAAATAGCGCTTGCAGATTTCTACGTATCGAAGCAGTAAATTTCTAGTGCTTCATGAAATGCGATATCGCATCACATTTCTATGTTTCGTGATAAGATATAATATTCATTGTGGAGTGTTATGTATACCTCGTATTCACTTCAAAGTAATGTATATGCGACACTTCCTTTCCAGGAAATTACGTTTCCAGATGTCTTCTTATCGAAGCAATAGAATTCTAATGCTTCTTAAACCGCGATATCGAATCACATTCCTATGATTCGTGATAAGATATAATATTCATTGTGGAGTGTTGTGTGTACCTCGTATTCTCTTCAAACGAACGTATATGCGACACATCCTTGCTTGGCAATAGCGTCTGCAGATGTCTACGTATCGTAGCAATAGAGTACTAATGCTTCTTAAAACGCGATGTCGCATCTCATTTCTACGTTTCATGATAAGATACAATATTCATTGCGAAGTGCTATGTATTCCTCGTCTACATTTCAAATGAATGTTAATGGGACACTTCCTTGCTAGGAAACAGCGTTTGCAGATGTCTACATATCGTAGCATTAGAGTTCTAAAGCATCTCAAAACGCGATATCGCATCTCATTTCTATGTTTCATGATAAGATATAATATTCATTGCGAAGGGACTTTGTATTCCACTCATACACATCAAACGAATTAAAAGGCGACACTTCATTCCTAGGAAATAGCGTTGGCAAATGTCTAAGTATCGAAGCAATAGGGTTCTAATGCTTCTTAAAACGAGATGTAGAACCTCATTTCTGTTTTTGGAGAAGATATAATATTCATTGCGAAGTGTCATGTATACCTCGCATACACTTCAAATGAATGTAAATGTGTCACTTCCTTGCTAGGAAATAGCGTTTGTAGATGTCTACGTATCGAAGGAATAGAGTTCTAGTGCTTTTTAAAACGCGATATCGCATCTCAATTCAATGTTTCATGTTAAGATATAATATTCATTACGAAGTGCTATGTGTTCCTCGTCCACACTTCAAATAAATGTAAGTGCGACACTTCCTTGGTAGGAAGTAGCGTTTGCAGTTTTCTACGTATCAAAGCAATGGAGTTCTGATGCTTCTTAAGACGCGATATCGCATTTCATTTCTATATTTCATGATAAGATATAATATACACTGCGAAGTGGCATGTGTGCCTCGTATGCACTTCAAATGAATTCAAATGCGACACTTCGTTGCTGGAGTTACTTTTCCAGATGTCAACGTATCGAAGCAATAGAGTTCTCCTGCTTCTTAAAACGAGATAACGCATCTCATTTCTATGTTTCATGATAAGATATAATATTCATTATGGAGTGTCATGTATACCTCGCATACGCATCAAATGAATGTAAATGCGACACTTCATTGCTAGGAAATAGCGTTTGCAGATGTCTACGTATAGAAGCAATAGGATTCTAATGCTTCTTAAAACGTGATATCGCATCACATCTCTATGTGTCACGATAAGATATAATATTCATTGCGAAGTGTCATGTATACCTTGCATACACTTCAAATGAATGTAAATGCGACACTTCCTTGCTAGGAAATAGATTTGGCAGATGTCTACGAATCGAAGCAATAGGGTTCTAATGTTTCTTAAAACGAGATATCGCACCTCATTTGTGTTTTAGGATAAGATATAATATTAATTGCCAAATGTCATGTATACCTCGTATTCGCTTCAAATGAATGTCAATGGGACACTTCCTTGCTAGGAAACAGCGTTTGCAGATGTTTACATATCGTAGCATTAGAGTTCTAAAGCATCTCAAAACGCGATATCGCATCTCATTTCTATGTTTCATGATGAGATATAATATTCATTGCGAAGGGACTTTGTATTCCACGCGTACACATCAAACGAATTAAAAGGCGACACTTCATTCCTAGGAAATAGCGTTGGCAAATGTCTAAGTATCGAAGCAATAGGGTTCTAATGTTTCTTAAAACGAGATGTAGCACCTCATTTCTGTATTAGGATAAGATATAATACTCATTGCGGAGTGTCATGTATACCTCGTATTCGCTTCAAAGTAATGTATATGCGACACTTCCTTTCCAGGAAATTACGTTTCCAGATGTCTTCTTATCGAAGCAATAGAATTCTAATGCTTCTTAAACCGCGATATCGAATCACATTCCTATGATTCGTGATAAGATATAATATTCATTGTGGAGTGTTGTGTGTACCTCGTATTCTCTTCAAACGAACGTATATGCGACACATCCTTGCTTGGCAATAGCGTCTGCAGATGTCTACGTATCGTAGCAATAGAGTACTAATGCTTCTTAAAACGCGAGATCGCTCCCCATTTCTATGTTTCATGGTAAGATATAATATTTATTGTGGAGTGCTATGTATACCTCGTATTCACTTCAAAAGAATGTAAATGCGACACTTCCTTGCTAGGAAATTGCGTCTGCAGATGTCTACGTATCGTAGCAATAGGGCTCGAATGCTTCTTAAAACGCGATATAGCATCTCATTTCTATGTTTCATTATAAGATATAATATTCATTGCGACGTGTCATGTATACCTTGCATACACTTCAAATGAATGTAAATGCGACACTTCCTTGCTAGGAAATAGCGTTGGCAGATGTCTACGTATCGAAGCAATAGGGTTCTAATGTTTCTTAAAACGAGATATCGCACCTCATTTCTGTTTTTGGAGAAGATATAATATTCATTGCGGAGTGCCATGTATACTTCGTATTCACTTCAAATGAATGTAAATGCGACACTTCCTTGCTAGGAAATAGCGTTTGCAGATGTCTACGTATCGTAGCAGTAGAGCTCTAATGCTTCTTAAAACGCGATATCGCATCAGATTTCTATGTTTCATGATAAGTTATAATATTCATTGCGAAGTGCCATGTATACCTCGCATTCACTTCAAAAGAATGTAAATGCGACACTTCCGCTACAGGGCAGTAGCGTTTGCAGACGTCTACGTACCGAAGCAATAGAGTTCCAATGCTTCTTAAATCGCGATATCGCATTTCATTTCTATGTTTCATGATAAGATATAATATTCATCGTGCAGTGTTATGTATACCTCGTATTCACATCAAAAGAATGTAAATGCGACAGTTCCCTTCTAGGGAATAGCGAATGCAGATGTCTACGTGTCAAAGCAATAGAGTTCTAATGCTTCTTAAAACGGGATATAGATCCTCATTTCTATGTTTCAAGATAAGATATAATATTCATTACGAATTGTTATGTTTTCCTCGTCTACACTTCAAATGAATGTAAATGCGACACTTCCATGCTTGAAAATAACGTTTGCAGATGTCTACGTATCGAAGCAATAGAGTTCTAATGCTTCGTAAAAAGCGATATCGCATCTCATTTCTATGTTCATGATAAGATAAAATATTCATTGCGAATTGTCACTTATACCTCGCATACACTTCAAATGAATGTAAATGTGTCACTTCCTTGCTAGGAAATAGCGTTTGTAGATGTCTACGTATCGAAGGAATAGAGTTCTAGTGCTTTTTAAAACGCGATATCGCATCTCAATTCAATGTTTCATGTTAAGATATAATATTCATTACGAAGTGCTATGTGTTCCTCGTCCACACTTCAAATAAATGTAAGTGCGACACTTCCTTGGTAGGAAGTAGCGTTTGCAGTTTTCTACGTATCAAAGCAATGGAGTTCTGATGCTTCTTAAGACGCGATATCGCATTTCATTTCTATATTTCATGATAAGATATAATATACACTGCGAAGTGGCATGTGTGCCTCGTATGCACTTCAAATGAATTCAAATGCGACACTTCGTTGCTGGAGTTACTTTTCCAGATGTCAACGTATCGAAGCAATAGAGTACTCCTGCTTCCTAAAACGAGATAACGCATCTCATTTCTATGTTTCATGATAAGATATAATATTCATTATGGAGTGTCAGGTATACCTCGCATACGCATCAAATGAATGTAAATGCGACACTTCCTTGCTAGGAAATAGCGTTTGCAGATGTCTACGTATAGAAGCAATAGGATTCTAATGCTTCTTAAAACGTGATATCGCATCACATCTCTATGTGTCACGATAAGATATAATATTCATTGCGAAGTGTCATGTATACCTTGCATACACTTCAAATGAATGTAAATGCGACACTTCCTTGCTAGGAAATAGATTTGGCAGATGTCTACGAATCGAAGCAATAGGGTTCTAATGTTTCTTAAAACGAGATATCGCACCTCATTTGTGTTTTAGGATAAGATATAATATTAATTGCCAAATGTCTTGTATACCTCGTATTCGCTTCAAATGAATGTAAATGCGACACTTCCTTGCTAGGAAATAGCGTTTCCAGATGTCTAAGTATCGAAACAATAGAGTTCTAATGCTTCTTAAATCGCGATATCGCATCTCATTTCTATGTTTCATGATAAGATATAATATTCATTGCGGTGTTATGTATACCTCGTATACACTTCAAATGAATGTAAGTGCGACACTTCCTTGGTAGGAAGTTGCGTTTGCAGATGTCTACGTATCGTAGCAGGAGTGTTCTTGTGCTTCTCAAAACACGATATCGCATGTCAATTCTATGTTTCATGATAAGATATAATATTCATTGTGGAGTGTTATGTATACCTCGCACTCACTTCAAAAGAATGTAAGTGCGACACTTCCTTGTTACGAAATATCGTCTGCAGATGCCTACGTATCGAAGCAATAGAGTTCTAATGCTTCTCAAAACGAGATATCGCACCTCATTTCCATGTTTCATGGTTAGATATAATATTAATTGCGAAGTGTCATGTGTACCTCGTATTCACTTAAAGAGAGTGTAAATGCGACACATCCTTGCTAGGAAATAGCGTTTGCAGATGTCTACTTATCGGAGCAATAGAGTTCTAATGCTTCTTGAAACGCGATATCGCATCTCATTTCTGTGTTTCATGATAAGTTATAATATTCATTGCGAAGTGTCATGTTTACCTTGTATTCAATCCAAAAGAATGTATTTGCGACACTTCCATGCTACGAAATAGCGTTTGCAGGTGTCTACGTATCGTAGCAATAGAGTCCTTATGCTTCTTAAATCGCGATATCGCATCTCATATCTACGTTTCACGATAAGATATAATTTTCATTGCGAAGTGTTATGTATACCTCGCATACACTTCAAAAGAATGTTAATGCGACACTTCCTTGCTAGGAAATAGCGTTTGCAGCTTTCTGCGTATCGTAGCATTATATTTCTGTTGCATCTCAAAACGCGATATCGCATCTCATTTCTATGTTTCATGATAAGATATAATATTTATTGCGAAGTGTCACGTATACATCGCATACACTTCAAATGAATGTAAATGCGACACTTCCTTGCTAGCAAATAACGTTTGCAGATGTCTACGTATCGTAGCAATAGAGTTCTAATGGTTCTTAAAACGCGATATCATATCACATTCCTATGTTTCATGATAAGTAATAATATTCATTGCGAAGTTTCATGTATTCCTCGTATTCACTTCAAATGAATGTAAATGCGATACTTCCTTGCTAGGAAATAGAGTTTGCAGATGTCTACGTATCGTAGCAAGCGTGTTATAATGCTTCTTAAAACGAGATATCGCATCTCATTTCTATGTTTCATGATAAGATATAATATTTATTGCGAAGTGTCACGTATACATCGCATACACTTCAAATGAATGTAAATGCGACACTTCCTTTCTAGGAAATAGTGTTTGCAGATGTCTACGTATCGTAGCAACAGAGTTGTAATGCTTCTTGAAATGGGATATCGCATCTCATATCTATGTTTCATGATAAGATATAGTATTAATTGCGAATTGTCATGTACACCTTGTATTCACTTCAGAAGAATGTAAATGCGACACTCCCTTGCTAGCAGATAACGTTTGCAGATGTCTACGTATCGTAGCAAGCGTGTTATAATGCTTCTTAAAACGAGATATCGCATCTCATTTCTATGTTTCGTGACAACATATAATATTCATTGCGAAGTGTTATGTATACCTCGCATACACTTCAAATGAATGTAAATGCGACAGTTCCTTGCTAGGAAGTAGCGATTGCAGATGTCTGCGTATCGAGGCAATAGAGTTCTAATGCTTCTTGTACCGGGATATCGCATCTCATTTCTATGTTTCATGATAAGATATAATATAAATTGCGAAGTGTTATGTATACCTCGCATACACTTCAAAAGAATGTTAATGCGACACTTCCTTGCTAGGAAATAGCGTTTGCAGATTTCTGCGTATCGTAGCATTATATTTCTATTGCATCTCAAAACGCGATATCGCATCTCGTATCTATGTTTCATGATAAGATATAATATTTATTGCGAAGTGTCACGTATACATCGCATACACTTCAAATGAATGTAAATGCGACACTTCCTTGCTAGCAAATAACGTTTGCAGATGTCTACGTATCGTAGCAATAGAGTTCTAATGATTCCTAAAACGAGATATCGCATCTCATTTCTATGTTTCATGATAACATATAATATTCATTGCGAAGTGTTATGTATACCTCGCATACACTTCAAATGAATGTAAATGCGACACTTCCTTGCTAGGAAATAACGTTTGCAGATGTCTACGTATCGTAGCAATAGAGTTCTAATGCTTCTTATATCGCGAGATCGCATCTCATATCTATGTTTCACGATAAGATATAATATTCATTGCGAAGTGTTATGTATACCTCGCATACACTTCAAAAGAATGTTAATGCGACACTTCCTTGCTAGGAAATAGCGTTTGCAGATATCTGCGTATCGTAGCATTATATTTCTATTGCATCTCAAAAAGCGATATCGCATCTAATATCTATGTTTCACGATAAGATATAATATTCATTGCGAAGTGTTATGTATACCTCGCATACACTTCAAATGAATGTAAATGCGACAGTTCCTTGCTAGGAAGTAGCGATTGCAGATGTCTGCGTATCGAGGCAATAGAGTTCTAATGCTTCTTGTACCGGGATATCGCATCTCATTTCTATGTTTCATGATAAGATATAATATAAATTGCGAAGTGTTATGTATACCTCGCATACACTTCAAAAGAATGTTAATGCGACACTTCCTTGCTAGGAAATAGCGTTTGCAGATTTCTGCGTATCGTAGCATTATATTTCTATTGCATCTCAAAACGCGATATCGCATCTCGTTTCTATGTTTCATGATAAGATATAATATTTATTGCGAAGTGTCACGTATACATCGCATACACTTCAAATGAATGTAAATGCGACACTTCCTTGCTAGCAAATAACGTTTGCAGATGTCTACGTATCGTAGCAATAGAGTTCTAATGATTCTTAAAACGAGATATCGCATCTCATTTCTATGTTTCATGATAACATATAATATTCATTGCGAAGTGTTATGTATACCTCGCATACACTTCAAATGAATGTAAATGCGACACTTCCTTGCTAGGAAATAACTTTTGCAGATTTCTACGTATCGTAGCAATATAGTTCTAATGCTTCTTATATCGCGAGATCGCATCTCATATCTATGTTTCACGATAAGATATAATATTCATTGCGAAGTGTTATGTATACCTGGCATACACTTCAAATGAATGTAAATGCGACAGTTCCTTGCTAGGAAGTAGCGATTGCAGATGTCTACGAATCGAAGCAATAGAGTTCTAATGCTTCTTGAAACGGGATATCGCATCTCATTTCCATGTTTCATGATAAGATAAAATATTAATTGCGAAGTGTCACGTATACCTTGCATTCACTTCAAAAGAATGTAAATGCGACACTTCCTTGCTAGGAAATAGCGTTTGCAGATGTCTACGTATCGTAGCAATAGAGTTCTTATGCTTCTTATATCGCAAGATCGAATCTCAGATCTATGTTTCACGATAAGATATAATATTCATTGTGGAGTGTTATGTATACCTCGTATTCACCTCAAAAGAATGTAAATGCGACACTTCCTTGCTATGAAATAGCGTTTGCAGATTTCTGCGTATCGTAGCATTAGATTTCTATTGCATCTCAAAACGCGATATCGCATCTCATTTCTATGTTTCATGAAAAGATATAATATTTATTGCGAAGTGTTATGTATACCTCGCATACACTTCAAAAGAATGTTAATGCGACACTTCCTTGCTAGGAAATAGCGTTTGCAGATTTCTGCGTATCGTAGCATTATATTTCTATTGCATCTCAAAACGCGATATCGCATCTCGTTTCTATGTTTCATGATAAGATATAATATTTATTGCGAAGTGTCACGTATACATCGCATACACTTCAAATGAATGTAAATGCGACACTTCCTTGCTAGCAAATAACGTTTGCAGATGTCTACGTATCGTAGCAATAGAGTTCTAATGATTCCTAAAACGAGATATCGCATCTCATTTCTATGTTTCATGATAACATATAATATTCATTGCGAAGTGTTATGTATACCTCGCATACACTTCAAATGAATGTAAATGCGACACTTCCTTGCTAGGAAATAACGTTTGCAGATGTCTACGTATCGTAGCAATAGAGTTCTAATGCTTCTTATATCGCGAGATCGCATCTCATATCTATGTTTCACGATAAGATATAATATTCATTGCGAAGTGTTATGTATACCTCGCATACACTTCAAAAGAATGTTAATGCGACACTTCCTTGCTAGGAAATAGCGTTTGCAGATTTCTGCGTATCGTAGCATTATATTTCTATTGCATCTCAAAACGCGATATCGCATCTCATTTCTATGTTTCATGATAAGATATAATATTTATTGCGAAGTGTCACGTATACATCGCATATACTTCAAATGAATGTAAATGCGACACTTCCTTGCTAGGAAATAGAGTTTGCAGATGTCTACGTATCGTAGCAAGCGTGTTATAATGCTTCATAAAACGAGATATCGCATCTCATTTCTATGTTTCGTGACAACATATAATATTCATTGCGAAGTGTTATGTATACCTCGCATACACTTCAAAAGAATGTTAATGCGACACTTCCTTGCTAGGAAATAGCGTTTGCAGATATCTGCGTATCGTAGCATTATATTTCTATTGCATCTCAAAAAGCGATATCGCATCTAATATCTATGTTTCACGATAAGATATAATATTCATTGCGAAGTGTTATGTATACCTCGCATACACTTCAAATGAATGTAAATGCGACAGTTCCTTGCTAGGAAGTAGCGATTGCAGATGTCTGCGTATCGAGGCAATAGAGTTCTAATGCATCTTGTACCGGGATATCGCATCTCATTTCTATGTTTCATGATAAGATATAATATAAATTGCGAAGTGTTATGTATACCTCGCATACACTTCAAAAGAATGTTAATGCGACACTTCCTTGCTAGGAAATAGCGTTTGCAGATTTCTGCGTATCGTAGCATTATATTTCTATTGCATCTCAAAACGCGATATCGCATCTCGTTTCTATGTTTCATGATAAGATATAATATTTATTGCGAAGTGTCACGTATACATCGCATACACTTCAAATGAATGTAAATGCGACACTTCCTTGCTAGCAAATAACGTTTGCAGATGTCTACGTATCGTAGCAATAGAGTTCTAATGATTCTTAAAACGAGATATCGCATCTCATTTCTATGTTTCATGATAACATATAATATTCATTGCGAAGTGTTATGTATACCTCGCATACACTTCAAATGAATGTAAATGCGACACTTCCTTGCTAGGAAATAACTTTTGCAGATGTCTACGTATCGTAGCAATATAGTTCTAATGCTTCTTATATCGCGAGATCGCATCTCATATCTATGTTTCACGATAAGATATAATATTCATTGCGAAGTGTTATGTATACCTGGCATACACTTCAAATGAATGTAAATGCGACAGTTCCTTGCTAGGAAGTAGCGATTGCAGATGTCTACGAATCGAAGCAATAGAGTTCTAATGCTTCTTGAAACGGGATATCGCATCTCATTTCCATGTTTCATGATAAGATAAAATATTAATTGCGAAGTGTCACGTATACCTCGCATTCACTTCAAAAGAATGTAAATGCGACACTTCCTTGCTAGGAAATAGCGTTTGCAGATGTCTACGTATCGTAGCAATAGAGTTCTTATGCTTCTTATATCGCAAGATCGAATCTCAGATCTATGTTTCACGATAAGATATAATATTCATTGTGGAGTGTTATGTATACCTCGTATTCACCTCAAAAGAATGTAAATGCGACACTTCCTTGCTATGAAATAGCGTTTGCAGATTTCTGCGTATCGTAGCATTAGATTTCTATTGCATCTCAAAACGCGATATCGCATCTCATTTCTATGTTTCATGAAAAGATATAATATTTATTGCGAAGTGTTATGTATACCTCGCATACACTTCAAAAGAATGTTAATGCGACACTTCCTTGCTAGGAAATAGCGTTTGCAGATTTCTGCGTATCGTAGCATTATATTTCTGTTGCATCTCAAAACGCGATATCGCATCTCATTTCTATGTTTCATGATAAGATATAATATTTATTGCGAAGTGTCACGTATACATCGCATACACTTCAAATGAATGTAAATGCGACACTTCCTTGCTAGCAAATAACGTTTGCAGATGTCTACGTATCGTAGCAATAGAGTTCTAATGACTCTTAAAACGAGATATCGCATCTCATTTCTATGTTTCATGATAACATATACTATTCATTGCGAAGTGTTATGTATACCTCGCATACACTTCAAATGAATGTAAATGCGACACTTCCTTGCTAGGAAATAACGTTTGCAGATGTCTACGTATCGTAGCAATAGAGTTCTAATGCTTCTTATATCGCGAGATCGCATCTCATATCTATGTTTCACGATAAGATATAATACTCATTGCGAAGTGTTATGTATACCTCGCATACACTTCAAAAGAATGTTAATGCGACACATCCTTGCTAGGAAATAGCGTTTGCAGATTTCTGCGTATCGTAGCATTATATTTCTATTGCATCTCAAAACGCGATATCGCATCTCATTTCTATGTTTCATGATAAGATATAATATTTATTGCGAAGTGTCACGTATACATCGCATACACTTCAAATGAATGTAAATGCGACACTTCCTTGCTAGCAAATAACGTTTGCAGATGTCTACGTATCGTAGCAATAGAGTTCTAATGGTTCTTAAAACGCGATATCATATCACATTCCTATGTTTCATGATAAGTAATAATATTCATTGCGAAGTTTCATGTATTCCTCGTATTCACTTCAAATGAATGTAAATGCGATACTTCCTTGCTAGGAAATAGAGTTTGCAGATGTCTACGTATCGTAGCAAGCGTGTTATAATGCTTCTTAAAAAGAGATATCGCATCTCATTTCTATGTTTCATGATAAGATATAATATTTATTGCGAAGTGTCACGTATACATCGCATACACTTCAAATGAATGTAAATGCGACACTTCCGTGCTAGCAAATAACGTTTGCAGATGTCTACGTATCGTAGCAATAGAGTTCTAATGCTTCTTAAAACGCGATATCACATCACATTTCTATGTTTCATGATAAGATATAATATTCATTGCGAAGTTTCATGTATTCCTCGTATTCACTTCAAATGAATGTAAATGCGACACTTCCTTGCTAGGAAATAGAGTTTGCAGATGTCTACGTATCGTAGCAAGCGTGTTATAATGCTTCATAAAACGAGATATCGCATCTCATTTCTATGTTTCATGACAACATATAATATTCATTGCGAAGTGTTATGTATACCTCGCATACACTTCAAAAGAATGTTAATGCGACACTTCCTTGCTAGGAAATAGCGTTTGCAGATATCTGCGTATCGTAGCATTATATTTCTATTGCATCTCAAAACGCGATATCGCATCTAATATCTATGTTTCACGATAAGATATAATATTCATTGCGAAGTGTTATGTATACCTCGCATACACTTCAAATGAATGTAAATGCGACAGTTCCTTGCTAGGAAGTAGCGATTGCAGATGTCTGCGTATCGAGGCAATAGAGTTCTAATGCTTCTTGTACCGGGATATCGCATCTCATTTCTATGTTTCATGATAAGATATAATATAAATTGCGAAGTGTTATGTATACCTCGCATACACTTCAAAAGAATGTTAATGCGACACTTCCTTGCTAGGAAATAGCGTTTGCAGATTTCTGCGTATCGTAGCATTATATTTCTATTGCATCTCAAAACGCGATATCGCATCTCGTTTCTATGTTTCATGATAAGATATAATATAAATTGCGAAGTGTTATGTATACCTCGCATACACTTCAAAAGAATGTTAATGCGACACTTCCTTGCTAGGAAATAGCGTTTGCAGATTTCTGCGTATCGTAGCATTATATTTCTATTGCATCTCAAAACGCGATATCGCATCTCGTTTCTATGTTTCATGATAAGATATAATATTTATTGCGAAGTGTCACGTATACATCGCATACACTTCAAATGAATGTAAATGCGACACTTCCTTGCTAGCAAATAACGTTTGCAGATGTCTACGTATCGTAGCAATAGAGTTCTGTGATTCTTAAAACGAGATATCGCATCTCATTTCTATGTTTCATGATAACATATAATATTCATTGCGAAGTGTTATGTATACCTCGCATACACTTCAAATGAATGTAAATGCGACACTTCCTTGCTAGGAAATAGCGTTTGCAGATTTCTGCGTATCGTAGCATTAGATTTCTATTGCATCTCAAAACGCGATATCGCATCTCATTTCTATGTTTCATGAAAAGATATAATATTTATTGCGAAGTGTTATGTATACCTCGCATACACTTCAAAAGAATGTTAATGCGACACTTCCTTGCTAGGAAATTGCGTTTGCAGATTTCTGCGTATCGTAGCATTATATTTCTGTTGCATCTCAAAACGCGATATCGCATCTCATTTCTATGTTTCATGATAAGATATAATATTTATTGCGAAGTGTCACGTATACATCGCATACACTTCAAATGAATGTAAATGCGACACTTCCTTGGTAGCAAATAACGTCTGCAGATGTCTACGTATCGTAGCAATAGAGTTCTAATGATTCTTAAAACGAGATATCGCATCTCATTTCTATGTTTCATGATAACATATACTATTCATTGCGAAGTGTTATGTATACCTCGCATACACTTCAAATGAATGTAAATGCGACACTTCCTTGCTAGGAAATAACGTTTGCAGATGTCTACGTATCGTAGCAATAGAGTTCTAATGCTTCTTATATCGCGAGATCGCATCTCATATCTATGTTTCACGATAAGATATAATATTCATTGCGAAGTGTTATGTATACCTCGCATACACTTCAAAAGAATGTTAATGCGACACATCCTTGCTAGGAAATAGCGTTTGCGGATTTCTGCGTATCGTAGCATTATATTTCTATTGCATCTCAAAACGCGATATCGCATCTCATTTCTATGTTTCATGATAAGATATAATATTTATTGCGAAGTGTCACGTATACATCGCATACACTTCAAATGAATGTAAATGCGACACTTCCTTGCTAGCAAATAACGTTTGCAGATGTCTACGTATCGTAGCAATAGAGTTCTAATGCTTCTTAAATCGCGATATCATATCACATTCCTATGTTTCATGATAAGTAATAATATTCATTGCGAAGTGTCATGTATTCCTCGTATTCACTTCAAATGAATGTAAATGCGATACTTCCTTGCTAGGAAATAGAGTTTGCAGATGTCTACGTATCGTAGCAAGCGTGTTATAATGCTTCTTAAAACGAGATATCGCATCTCATTTCTATGTTTCATGATAAGATATAATATTTATTGCGAAGTGTCACGTATACATCGCATACACTTCAAATGAATGTAAATGCGACAGTTCCTTGCTAGGAAGTAGCGATTGCAGATGTCTACGTATCGTAGCAATAGATTTCTAATGCTTCTTAAAACGCGATATCATATCACATTTCTATGTTTCATGATAAGTAATAATATTCATTGCGAAGTTTCATGTATTCCTCGTATTCACTTCAAATGAATGTAAATGCGACTCTTCCTTGCTAGGAAATAGAGTTTGCAGATATCTACGTATCGTAGCAAGTGTGTTATAATGCTTATTAAAACGAGATATCGCATCTCATTTCTATGTTTCATGACAACATATAATATTCATTGCAAAGTGTTATGTATACCTCGCATACACTTCAAATGAATGTAAATGCGACACTTCCTTGCTAGGAAATAGAGTTTGCAGATGTCTACGTATCGTAGCAAGCGTGTTATAATGCTTCATAAAACGAGATATCGCATCTCATTTCTATGTTTCATGACAACATATAATATTCATTGCGAAGTGTTATGTATACCTCGCATACACTTCAAATGAATGTAAATGCGACACTTCCTTGCTAGGAAATAGAGTTTGCAGATGTCTACGTATCGTAGCAATAGAGTTGTAATGCTTCTTGAAATGGGATATCGCATCTCATATCTATGTTTCATGATAAGATATAGTATTAATTGCGAAGTGTCATGTATACCTTGTATTCACTTCAGAAGAATGTAAATGCGACACTTCCTTGCTAGCAAATAACGTTTGCAGATGTCTACGTATCGTAGCAATAGATTTCTAATGCTTCTTAGAACGCGATATCACATCACATTTCTACGTTTCATGATAAGATGTAACATTCATTGCGAAGTTTCATGTATTCCTCGTATTCACTTCAAATGAATGTAAATGCGACTCTTCCTTGCTAGGAAATAGAGTTTGCAGATATCTACGTATCGTAGCAAGCGTGTTATAATGCTTCTTAAAACGAGATATCGCATCACATTTCTATGTTTCATGATAACATATAATATTCATTGCGAAGTGTTATGTATACCTCGCATACACTTCAAAAGAATGTAAATGCGACACTTCCTTGCTAGGAAATAACGTTTGCAGATGTCTACGTATCGTAGCATTATATTTCTATTGCATCTCAAAACGCGATATCGCATCTAATATCTATGTTTCACGATAAGATATAATATTCATTGCGGAGTGTTATGTATACCTCGCATACACTTCAAATGAATGTAAATGCGACAGTTCCTTGCTAGGAAGTAGCGATTGCAGATGTCTGCGTATCGAGGCAATAGAGTTCTAATGCTTCTTGTACCGGGATATCGCATCTCATTTCTATGTTTCATGATAAGATATAATATAAATTGCGAAGTGTTATGTATACCTCGCATACACTTCAAATGAATGTAAATGCGACACTTCCTTGCTAGGAAATAGCGTTTGCAGATTTCTGCGTATCGTAGCATTATATTTCTATTGCATCTCAAAACGCGATATCGCATCTCGTTTCTATGTTTCATGATAAGATATAATATTTATTGCGAAGTGTCACGTATACATCGCATACACTTCAAATGAATGTAAATGCGACACTTCCTTGCTAGCAAATAACGTTTGCAGATGTCTACGTATCGTAGCAATAGAGTTCTAATGATTCTTAAAACGATATATCGCATCTCATTTCTATGTTTCATGATAACATATAATATTCATTGCGAAGTGTTATGTATACCTCGCATACACTTCAAATGAATGTAAATGCGACACTTCCTTGCTAGGAAATAACTTTTGCAGATGTCTACGTATCGTAGCAATATAGTTCTAATGCTTCTTATATCGCGAGATCGCATCTCATATCTATGTTTCACGATAAGATATAATATTCATTGCGAAGTGTTATGTATACCTGGCATACACTTCAAATGAATGTAAATGCGACAGTTCCTTGCTAGGAAGTAGCGATTGCAGATGTCTACGAATCGAAGCAATAGAGTTCTAATGCTTCTTGAAACGGGATATCGCATCTCATTTCCATGTTTCATGATAAGATATAATATTAATTGCGAAGTGTCACGTATACCTCGCATTCACTTCAAAAGAATGTAAATGCGACACTTCCTTGCTAGGAAATAGCGTTTGCAGATGTCTACGTATCGTAGCAATAGAGTTCTTATGCTTCTTATATCGCAAGATCGAATCTCAGATCTATGTTTCACGATAAGATATAATATTCATTGTGGAGTGTTATGTATACCTCGTATTCACCTCAAAAGAATGTAAATGCGACACTTCCTTGCTAGGAAATAGCGTTTGCAGATTTCTGCGTATCGTAGCATTAGATTTCTATTGCATCTCAAAACGCGATATCGCATCTCATTTCTATGTTTCATGAAAAGATATAATATTTATTGCGAAGTGTTATGTATACCTCGCATACACTTCAAAAGAATGTTAATGCGACACTTCCTTGCTAGGAACTAGCGTTTGCAGATTTCTGCGTATCGTAGCATTATGTTTCTGTTGCATCTCAAAACGCGATATCGCATCTCATTTCTATGTTTCATGATAAGATATAATATTTATTGCGAAGTGTCACGTATACATCGCATACACTTCAAATGAATGTAAATGCGACACTTCCTTGCTAGCAAATATCGTTTGCAGATGTCTACGTATCGTAGCAATAGAGTTCTAATGATTCTTAAAACGAGATATCGCATCTCATTTCTATGTTTCATGATAACATATACTATTCATTGCGAAGTGTTATGTATACCTCGCATACACTTCAAATGAATGTAAATGCGACACTTCCTTGCTAGGAAATAACGTTTGCAGATGTCTACGTATCGTAGCAATAGAGTTCTAATGCTTCTTATATCGCGAGATCGCATCTCATATCTATGTTTCACGATAAGATATAATATTCATTGCGAAGTGTTATGTATACCTCGCATACACTTCAAAAGAATGTTAATGCGACACATCCTTGCTAGGAAATAGCGTTTGCAGATTTCTGCGTATCGTAGCATTATATTTCTATTGCATCTCAAAACGCGATATCGCATCTCATTTCTATGTTTCATGATAAGATATAATATTTATTGCGAAGTGTCACGTATACATCGCATACACTTCAAATGAATGTAAATGCGACACTTCCTTGCTAGCAAATAACGTTTGCAGATGTCTACGTATCGTAGCAATAGAGTTCTAATGCTTCTTAAAACGCGAAATCGTATCACATTCCTATGTTTCATGATAAGTAATAATATTCATTGCGAAGTTTCATGTATTCCTCGTATTCACTTCAAATGAATGTAAATGCGATACTTCCTTGCTAGGAAATAGAGTTTGCAGATGTCTACGTATCGTAGCAAGCGTGTTATAATGCTTCTTAAAACGAGATATCGCATCTCATTTCTATGTTTGATGATAAGATATAATATTTATTGCGAAGTGTCACGTATACATCGCATACACTTCAAATGAATGTAAATGCGACACTTCCTTGCTATCAAATAACGTTTGCAGATGTCTACGTATCGTAGCAATAGATTTCTAATGCTTCTTAAAACGCGATATCATATCACATTTCTATGTTTCATGATAAGTAATAATATTCATTGCGAAGTTTCATGTATTCCTCGTATTCACTTCAAATGAATGTATATGCGACACTTCCTTGCTAGGAAATAGAGTTTGCAGATGTCTACGTATCGTAGCAAGCGTGTTATAATGCTTCTTAAAACGAGATATCGCATCTCATTTCTATGTTTCATGATAACATATAATATTCATTGCGAAGTGTTATGTATACCTCGCATACACTTCAAATGAATGTAAATGCGACACTTCCTTGCTAGGAAATAACGTTTGCAGATGTCTACGTATCGTAGCAATAGAGTTCTAATGCTTCTTATATCGCGAGATCGCATCTCATATCTATGTTTCACGATAAGATATAATATTCATTGCGAAGTGTTATGTATACCTCGCATACACTTCAAGAGAATGTTAATGCGATACATCCTTGCTAGGAAATAGCGTTTGCAGATTTCTGCGTATCGTAGCATTATATTTCTATTGCATCTCAAAACGCGATATCGCATCTCATTTCTATGTTTCATGATAAGATATAATATTTATTGCGAAGTGTCACGTATACATCGCATACACTTCAAATGAATGTAAATGCGACACTTCCTTGCTAGCAAATAACGTTTGCAGATGTCTACGTATCGTAGCAATAGAGTTCTAATGCTTCTTAAAACGCGATATCATATCACATTCCTATGTTTCATGATAAGTAATAATATTCATTGCGATGTTTCATGTATTCCTCGTATTCACTTCAAATGAATGTAAATGCGATACTTCCTTGCTAGGAAATAGAGTTTGCAGATGTCTACGTATCGTTGCAAGCGTGTTATAATGCTTCTTAAATCGAGATATCGCATCTCATTTCTATGTTTCATGATAAGATATAATATTTATTGCGAAGTGTCACGTATACATCGCATACACTTCAAATGAATGTAAATGCGACACTTCCTTGCTATCAAATAACGTTTGCAGATGTCTACGTATCGTAGCAATAGATTTCTAACGCTTCTTAAAACGCGATATCATATCACATTTCTATGTTTCATGATAAGTAATAATATTCATTGCGAAGTTTCATGTATTCCTCGTATTCACTTCAAATGAATGTAAATGCGACACTTCCTTGCTAGGAAATAGAGTTTGCAGATGTCTACGTATCGTAGCAAGCGTGTTATAATGCTTCTTAAAACGAGATATCGCATCTCATTTCTATGTTTCGTGACAACATATAATATTCATTGCGAAGTGTTATGTGTACCTCGCATACACTTCAAAAGAATGTTAATGCGACACTTCCTTGCTAGGAAATAGCGTTTGCAGATTTCTGCGTATCGTAGCATTATATTTCTATTGCATCTCAAAACGCGATATCGCATCTCATTTCTATGTTTCACGATAAGATATAATATTCATTGCGAAGTGTTATGTATACCTCGCATACACTTCAAAAGAATGTTAATGCGACACATCCTTGCTAGGAAATAGCGTTTGCAGATTTCTGCGTATCGTAGCATTATATTTCTATTGCATCTCAAAACGCGATATCGCATCTCATTTCTATGTTTCACGATAAGATATAATATTTATTGCGAAGTGTCACGTATACATCGCATACACTTCAAATGAATGTAAATGCGACACTTCCTTGCTAGCAAATAACGTTTGCAGATGTCTACGTATCGTAGCAATAGAGTTCTAGTGCTTCTTAAAACGCGATATCATATCACATTCCTATGTTTCA